>NC_067195.1:1143542-1499792 GCF_000699445.3 Schistosoma haematobium
ATAAACTTATTTTTGAACACTGACTACCATGAAACTCTATCTCCTGACATTGCTCAACTGCCTTGTGAATTGGACCTTCAGGTCGAAGGGTCCGGTTGTGGCTCCCTAAGAAAACTATCTACTTCGATTTGGGTACCCGGGCAGTGTCCTATCCCATACACATATCAAATAATTTGATGCTTCCTCGTACTAATGTTTATATGTTTGGATACTGAATAAATGACCAATGAAACCTTACTGAGCTGTTCGTACATCAACTTAGGAAGTTTCATTTAAGATTAAGTGTATTTTGTTTATTCTAGTATTAGTTGTCATCTAAGAACCTAATAAAGAAGAATCTCCAATTCGTTCAATAAAGAATAGTAACTTGTCCATTCACTAATTCATCCTTACTAAACAAGATCATCAGAAGGGGTTTGTGGAGATTTTCAAAAATTTCACAGATTGAAATCATGAGTCAATTGAAGCTAGACCACCATGGAAAACCTGGAAGCACTGGACAGCCGTTTCGTCCCAGTATGGGACTCCTCAGTGGCAGCGCGCACCCATGATCCTGAACCCTGCGAGATTCGAATCCAGGACCTATCGGTCTCGCACCAAGATTACTTTCTCTTTTTCATGATTCAAATAAGTCGAACAAACATCATTCTATATTTAGCGCTAAACCTTGAAACTAAATAACAATAAACAATAGATTATTTAAACTAAAAGAAATCTTTTTGAATAACCTATTTATAAGAATAATATAGATTATTATAGAAGTAAAATGAGATAGATTGTCTTGTTAAAAGTTTATCCAGTTTCATGAAAGTATTAGTGTGGATGATAGTCAATGAGGATTGTTCATGAATGAACTTAATGAAGCTTAAAGAAGTTCATAAAGAGCCGAAAATATTCCATTCAATGATCTTTTAGAAAAACATTACAGAATCTTGATATGTAGCTTCCCTATTAGATAAAATACATCTTGGATGATTATGATGATGATTTCGCTTTTAACTGAAAACTATAAATACCTGAGAGGTTTGTATCATATTTCACATTGATTGGAATAACATTCCTTCTCATTCATCTTCTGTCTTCTCATTTGCAACTTGGAAGGTTCTAACATCTAAGGCTGTTAAATAAGAAAGATTGGTTCAGCAGAGTTCTCTTTTCAGAGAATCCATTTTCAATGCTGTACAATCATAAATATATATACTTATTCGGCGAGACTCTAATTTATAAACGAGCCAATAAGGCGTTTTAGAGATTTCAAGGTTACGGCGCCAACTTCAGTGCATAATGTTAACGTACGATCGGTTCACAGGGAATTTTATACAAAATGTGATCATTGAGTGGCTATAACAAATAAAACGGCGAGACTAGAATTTGTGGACGAAACAATCAGGTATAAGTTAATAGATCTCGGATTTTAACGCGAAAGCCTTTCATTCATTTGGCTAAATAAACTCCTGGCATTATAGCTGATATCAGTTCGTGATGAAAACCCCATATATAATCCCTAAATAAGGCAAATTATGATAATTATTGCGAACTGGATAATAAAAGCACCAGTAACACTGGCTGCAACTAGGGACTACAATATATACGGATGATTGGAGAGCATACAGACTTCTACATAGGCTTGGTTATGTGCGTCGTGTCATTATCCACAAGTAGCATTTTGTGGACTCAAAAATCGGAGTGCACATAAACAATATTGAAGCTATGTGGTCGAGGCTGAAAAAGTTTTTCAGACTTTATCATGACTCCAGAGGCTGACTATTTTGTAGCCGTATGGATGATTTCCTCTACTGTATGCATTACGGTTATAGAACCCCTGAACCTCTTTCTAATCATGACAAGTTTTTGAACCACGTTAAAGAAATGTATCCACTTTATTTGCTTGGTTTTGTATAACATCTTTTTACTCTATACTGACTGTTTGCTGACTGGCTAATATTTCTCAAGGTCGATTAAGATTCGTTCAAAGGTCGTCCATAAATTAGAGTCTCGCCGCTTATTCTTTCAGGATGATAATACTTACAATAATAGTGATAATGAACTTTTGTTAGACATGATGACAGTAAAGTAGAATATCAAAAGTATCTTAAAAAATTTTAAACAGAGTTCGAATTGCTGAGGAGTCCCACAATAGGACGAAACAGCTATCCAGTGATTCCAGATTTTCAATAGTGATCTAGCTTCAATTGATTAATAAATTCAACTATTAAATGATTGAATTGTTTGTGCTAGTCTTCCCAAATTGTTTAATGAAATTATTCTGATCACGTATTGTAATGAACGAGAACACAAGTGGGGACAATCGAATATATTTGAATGTAATAATACAGAATTTCTTAGTCAAATCTTAGGACTATACATTAAATACTTCATTTGCAAAATATCCATCGATTGTCTCAGAATTTGTTGTTCATTCGCTTCCACAACAATCATTCTGTGTTCTCATTCTCTTCTATTCAATCTTTTTAACCTTCTGCCTCCAGGTAATTCACTTTTGGTTGATGATACATACTACTTATGTTTATCGACATCATTAGCACACACTACTATGTCACTATGAATCAAAATTTACATTAAAGAATATTTTATTTCGATTATATAGATTTGTAATTCAGTCACTTTCTATCGGATGATCTTACAACAGGAGATCAGATTCAGTATGTTTACATTTTATAGTCGGTTTGGTGCCATTGAAATAGAATTCGTCCTTCTAATTTAATACACTTAGTATGTGATACTTATAGTATTTAATATTACTTACTAAAAGTTACTTACGCCTGTTAGTCCTCGTGAAGGAGCATAGGCCGACCACCAGCATTCTCTATCTAACTCTGTCCTAGGTAATCCTTTCCAGCTCCTTCCAGTTTTTATTCATCCTTTTCATATCTACTTCTATTTCCCGACGTAATGTGTTCTTTGGCCTTCCTCTTTTCCGCCTTCCTTCAGGATCCCAAATTAGGGCTTGTCTCGTGATGCGGTTTGATGATTTCCGTAATATATGTCCTATCCACTTCCAACGTCTTTTCCTAATTTCTTCTCCAGCTGGAAGCTTGTTTGTTCTCTCCCACAGTGGGTTGTTGCTGATGGTATCCGGCCAATGGATGTTGAGTATCTTGCGTAGGCAGCTATTTATAAATACTTATACCTTCTTGATGGTGGTTGTATTCAATATAATTGACAAAGAACTGTCTCATTACAAATATGGTTGAACTCTTCTGATCTAAGTCTTCTGATACAATCATAAGTAATCTACCTTGAGACTAGTTGTTGATGAGATCTGTCTTCATCAACAACTGATGTTAACTCAAAAAACTATTTGTATCCAATAAGAATTGTATAACTATTTCATTATGGTTGTATAACTCTTCAATAATATTTACATTGATAACCTTATAAACTGGAATTAATCCAAAATTATTGATCATTTAAATGACAAACACAATCCTTCTAAGTCAAATCAAAGTTCTATTTATTTATTTGAACACATAAATACATAAGCGCCGCACAACTCACTTGATTTGTGTGTGTTGTATGTGATACTGCTCATGTGCCCAGATCGAAGAACGTGATTTTCTTAGGAGGCCACTACCGGAGTCTTCGATCTAAAGATCTGATCCACAAAGCAGTGGAGCAACGTCCGGAGATGTAGTGCCATGGTAGCTGGTAACTAACAATTAATTAATACGTCATTTATTCCCTTAGAATACTGGAGCCCATCAAGATTTTCCAACTGTTCTAGGTAAACCCTCTATGTTCACCAACCCGGTTAAAGCACCGGACATTCGACTTTTGTACTCTCAATTTTGTAAACAACAATAATGCCGCGAGAGGGCAGTGAATAAGACTTCCCTGATAGCGGTTGTATACGTGTGGCCATGTGAAAGCATTTTGAGAAGGAGATCTGACTCTCCCCCTCCCCCTCGGCCGTATCACAGTATTTGAGGGCCAATTCAAGTTCGAATGGGTTTTAATGATTTCCTTTTTTTTCGAAACTCAGAGTATATAGAATTCTACTTAAAATTAGTCAATTTTCATTAGAAAATGATTAACTCTTGAATATTTCACATATGATTTTGACATAAGTATCCATTGTAAGTGATTAATTTAATGTTAGACATATACAAATAAGGATGTGAATAACAATAATAATAATAATAATCGGTAATGAGTTGGATGGAGAATCTTAGTAAGTGGTCTATTGCCCCCCCATGAGGGGGTAATACGCATAATATATAAGAAGAATTCAATAAAGCTTTCAATAGAATACATTGAAAAGAACATTTCTACAATGAAACTCTTCATAATCTAATTATCACTTGAATTATAAATCATCTTCAGAATTCATGATTTTAACAAGTTGTATGAACAATATGAAGAAGAAGAAGAAAAAAGCAACATAAGTGTTCATTTGATTCATTGTGAATAACAAACAAACAGTCGAACACAAATAAACAATTTAGTCAATTTAAAAAAATATATTTCATGAATTCAAGTGGATAAATTGTAAAAGAAGCGTTCATGAGTGAGACTAAATGCTTTGGATTCGAATCCTGTTAGCGGGATCGTGAATACGCACTGCTGAGGAGTCTGATAATAAGACAAAACAACTGTCCAGTAATTCCAAGTTTTCAATGATGGTCTAACATCAATCGGTTCATGATCTCAATCAAAAACTTAATAATCTCCACAACCCCTATATTGATAATTAACATGTGCTCACTAATGCCTAGCTTCGTGAAGGAATTCTTGGAGTTCTTGTGCGAAGTCGTGACCAGTGGAGCTAATCCGTGTCGGGTAGAGACAGATATCTACCTCAGTACAATGGAAGATGGTTGTGCAATTTCGTGGATTGGTTGAAGCTAGATATTAACACCACTAGATGCCAGCTCAGTGGTTCAGTGAGTATAGCATTCGTTCCCAAGACCGAAGACCCTGGGTTCGAATCCCGCGGGTGAGATCGTGGGTGCGCACTGCTGAGGAGTCTCATGATAGGACGAAACGGCTATCCAGTAATTCAAAGTTTTCAATGGTGGCCTGACATCAGTCGGTTCATGATCTCAATCAAAAAGAAAAAGAACATTTTATAAGTAAGATAAGCATTAAACGGCCATTTCATCTTAGTATGGAACATTTCAATGATGCATATCTATGATTCCACACACAGAACTTGAACCTATGACTTTCTATTTTGTATGTGAATACTTAACATTTAGACCACTGAATCGGTATTCGATGGTATTATTGATGTTTAACTTCAATCGATCTATGATTTTGAACAATCTTTTATCCATTCTCTCAGATGGATAACTGTCTGAAACTCAACACAGATTGAACTCCACGGATGACGGCTTCTCACTAGAACTCCAAGAAATTCATGTTGAAGCTAGTCACTAGTGAGTACATGTTTATTATCAATATGGAAATTTGTGGAGATTGTCTCATACTAAGATGAAATGGCCGTCTAGCGCTTCCAGGTTTTTAATAATAGACTCGTCAATTCAATTGTTAAAATACTACAATCTTCACAAATCCCTATATTGATTCTATGATTTTCTTCGTAAATGTTGTTTGAAAATCTAACCGTCTATTCGGCAAGACTCTAATTTATGGACGACATTCAAACAAATCCTAAGTGATCTTGTGAAATATTAGCCAATCAGGAAACAGTTAGTATGGAGTAAAAATACATTATACAAAACTAAAGAATCCAAATGGATACATTTCTTTTACATGGTTCAAAAACTTGTCAAGGTTAGAAAGAGGTTCAGAAGTTCTAAAATCGTAATGAATACAGTAGAGGAAATCATCCATATTGACTCCATAATAATAGGCTTCTGAAGCCATGATGAGATCGGAGAAATTCTTCCAGCCTCTATCACATAGTTGCAATATTGTTTGTATGCACTACGATTGTGTAAGCTTGTCATTTTTATTTCGCATATATCTCTGTTGGAGACGTCAGATCCTCAGAACTCATTTGAGAAAGGACCTAATTTTGTAATTTTGTTTAGAAAATTTGAATTTCTTTGTTTTCGCGCCAAACGCGCTCTTGTCACCTTCATGTCGTATTTCCCACTGGGAAATATCTCAAATGCTATCGGTCCGTCTCGTCTTTTAGTATACTATTTGGTAGCTCTCCTCAAGGACAGTTTTGTACTGTATATATACGTTTTGAATTACGTTTGTTGTGATCGCTCGTTTCTGGCTGTTTGCAGAATATACTTCCCATTCCAAACTTGGACTTCTCCCTCTAGTTAGCGGGGGGGGACGCATCAATAGCTAACTTACTGGTTTTTGGTTATCGAGTTTTGTTTCCCGTTCGCAGATTAAGTGAACTCGTGATAGCTTCAAACCTAGCAAGCCTATCGAGTCTCTGAAACCTTGATTCTTCGTTCCGTTCCGAGTAAGACGAAACAATAGTAGCATTCAAGTTAACGAACATAACATCAAGATATATTTCTTTGATTTAAAATAGGCTGTTTTATTTATTGAAAGAATGTAATAGAAAACTACAACAGGGTCGGTTTTATCTTTTATTTTGAGCCATATTTAAAAATATCTCAACCCATTAAATTGCATGATCTCTGTTACCTCAACCGAGCAATCTTGATAAGTCAATAGATACTCTTCTTATACATCCATCTTTCATCTCATGGTACCATGTCCTCAACTCTTCTTAACTAGGGTATTCTGTTAAAAAGAATACTCGTTATGGAATCCTCTGATTCGATATTCGTCAAATATGTCACAGTTAACCAGGCTGTTCCTTCATGATTATGACGTCAAGTGAAATATCATCATCACATTCCAATATAGACACGATTTAAATGGTATCCTCCCTTATATTTAAGGAGCACTTTAAGAAACAAGTGATTGAACATAGATAAACATCGAATACCTTTCACATGGAGAAACCAAATATAGAACAAAAGTGTCCTGGCTGGCAACGTCTAAAAGTTCTCACAAACCCATTTAGGCAGTGATAAAAGTAATTCTCTTGAAGTAGATAGTTCAGTAGATAATCAACACTGACTTAGTTCATTTAAATGAACTTCACCAGCTAGATAAACACAGTCAATCACTCATGTCATTTCGTTCGTACTACTCAGTAAATGTGAGATGATTTATCAACCTACCCTACACCCAGAGTTATTAGTCTCACACCTTTTCATCTCTGCACATAACCAAGTATGCTATTCTATTCTAACAATATATTGTCTGTTTCTTGATTCACCGTTTAGTGTGTTAATGTGTATTATCTGACTATATAAAAGGTTACTATCAGTATCATCAGCTTCTACTGTATTTAGTAATTTAAATACATGCACTACTGAACATCAACGATAAATTAAGTATACATTACATCACTCGTTAGTTTTAGTTACATAACCACTAAAAACCATGGAGCATTGGATAGTTGTGTTCCCCCTAGTCTATGAATCCCCAGCAGTGCGCATATACGAATCTGACCACGAGCATTCGATTTCTTTAGTGAGTACTCAACCTCTGGACCAGAATCCAGTGATTTACACATCTGACTTCAATCAATTCACGAAACTAGGCGATGATCTTCCATAATTCAATCTTCGGGCTGTTGAACTGTTTCCTAGATATTGAATGCTAGACAAAAAGTTTATAAAACATTCGTCCTGAACGTTTTGCTACTTATAAGTAGCCTAACTGTTAGTTACGAAAAACTTCCTGAACTGACAACTATAAATGTATGACTATACAAGAATTGACAACCTACACAATAAAACCATGCTTACTTACTTACTTACGCCTGTTACTCCTCATAAAGGAGCATAGGCCGACCACCAGCATTCTCCATCCAACCCTGTCCTGGACAATCCTCTCCAGCTCCTTCCAGTTGTTATTCATCCTTTCCATATCTGATTCTATTTTCCTAGGTAATGTGTTCTTTGGCCTTCCTCTTTTACACTTCACTTCAGGATTCCAAGTTAGAGCTTGTCTCGTGATGCACTTTGGTGATTCCCACAATGTATGTCCTATCCATTTCCATCGTCTTTTCTTAATTTCTTCTTCAGCTGGAAGTTGGTTTGTTCTCTCCCACAAAAGGCTGTTGCTGATAGTATCCGGCCAGTGGATGTTGAGTATCTTGCGTAGACAGCTATTTATAAATACTTGTACCTTCTTGATGATGGTTGTTGTGGTTCTCCAATTTTCAGCTCCGTACAGTAGAACTGCCTTGACGTTCGTATTGAAGATCCTCACATTGGTATTGGTTGAAAGTTGTTTTGAGTTCCACACGTTCTTCAATTGTAGGAATGAGGCCCCTGCTTTGCCAATCCTCGCCTTTACGTCTGCATTTGAACCTCCTTGTTCATCGATGATGCTTCCCATGTATGTGAAGGATTCTACATCTTCCAGAGTTTCGCCATCAAGAGTGATTGGATTGCTGTTCTCCGTTTTGAATTTGAGGACCTTGGTTTTCCCCTTGTGTATTTTGAGGCCTACTGATGTAGAGACTGCTGCTAAACTGGCTGTCTTGATCTGCATTTGTTCATATGTAAGTGATAGGAGGGCAAGGTCATCTACGAAGTCCGAATCGTCTAATTGATTCTGAGATGTCCATTGTATTCCGTGTTTTCCCCCAGATGTCAAGGTCTTCATAATCCAGTCGACCACCAGAAGAAAGAGGAAGGGAGAGAGTAAACAGCCTTGTCTGACTCCGGTCCTTACTTGGAATGCATCTGTCAGCTGTCCTCCATGCACAACCTTGCACTGTAGTCCGTCATATGAGTTCCGGATAATATTGACAATCTTCTCAGGAACTCTGTAGTGTCGAAGAAGTTTCCATAACGTCCTCCTATCTACACTGTTAAATGCCTTTTCGTAGTCAATGAAGTTGATGTATAGTGACGAGTTCCACTCAATTGATTGTTCGACGATGAACCGTAGTGTCGCAATTTGGTCTGTGCACGACCGATCCTTACGGAATCCAGCTTGTTGATCTGGAAGTTGGGCGTCTACTGCATCTTTCGTCCGGTTCAGCAAAACTCTGTTAAAGACTTTTCCTGGTACTGACAGTAGTGTGATGCCTCTATAGTTTTCACATTTGCTCAGATCTCCTTTCTTTGGAATCTTGATGAGGTGTCCTTCTTTCTAGTCCATCGGCACTTGTTCCTCCTCTCAAATCTTTTTAAATAGAAGGTGAAGCATGTTTGTAGTTACTTCGATGTCTGACTTCAGTGCTTCAGCTGGTATATTGTCGGGTCCTGCTGCTTTCCCGCTCTTGATTTGTCTGATGGCCATTCTGATTTCTTTCGCCGTTGGTGGATTGTCAAGTATAGGAAGATCTGTGTGTGCTGCTTCGATGTCCGGTAGATTCATTGGAGCCGGCCTATTCAGGAGTTCCTCGAAGTACTCTACCCATCTGTTACGCTGTTGTTGAATTTCAGTGATTGGCTTGCCTTCTTTGTCTTTTACCGGTCTCTCTGGTTTACTATATTTCCTTGCTAGTTTCTTCGTTGTATCGTAAAGCTGTTTCACATTTCCTTCTCTAGCGGCTTTTTCCGCCATCGTTACTAGTTCTTCCACGTATTTCTTCTTGTCAGCTCTAATGCTCCTCTTCACTTGCTTGTTTGCTTCTATGTATCCAGCTTGTGCTTGGACTTTCTCCGCTCATGTTCAGCTGTTGTTAATTGATGTCTTCTTGTTCTTCCTTTCTTTGGTCTTGTCCAGTGTTTCTACAGAGATCCATTCCTCATGATGGTGCTTCTTGAGACCCAGAACCTCTTGACACGTTAAAATTAACGCTTCTTTGATACCTTTCCAGTTGTCTTTCATGGCAGTTTCTTCTTCTTTCAGTAGATCCTGTAAGGCTTGGAACCTGTTGTTGAGAGCTATCTTGAATTCACTGAGTTTGTCAGTATCTCAAAGGAAGGCTGTATTGAACCTTTTTGTAGTGCTGTTTGTCCAGTTGTCCAGTTCTTCTTTAGCTTCAGTTTTAAATTGGCTACAACTAGGTGGTGATCTGAAGCTATGCTAACACCTCTCCTGGTTCTCACATCTTCCATTGTCCTTCAGAACTTTTTATTTATGCAAATATGATCTATCTGGTTCTCTGTAGTGTGGTCCGGTGAGATCCATGTAGCCTTGTGTATACGCTTGTGTAGAAATATTGTGCCTCCTATGACGAATTTGTTGAATGCACACAAAATTGCAAATCTTTCTCCATTTTCGTTTCTTTCCCCCAGTCCATGTCGCCCCATGATATCTTCATATCCAGTGTTGTCTATCCCGACTTTGGCATTTAGATCTCCCATCAGAATGGTTAGGTCCTTTCTTGTGCATTTCTTTATGATTGACTGCAGCCGCTCGTAGAATTGATCTTTAATGTTGTTGTTGCTATCATTGGTGGGTGCTTAACATTGGATAATATTCATTGTGATCCCCTCCTTCTTTGTTTTGAATGATGCTTTGATGATTCTGGATCCACGAGATTCCCATCCTACAAGTGCATTTCGTGCTACTTTGGACAGCATTGGAGCGACTCCCTGGGTGTGCGGAGCATATTCCTCTTCGTGGCAGGAGTATAGCAGCATCTCTCCCGTATTTAGCCTTTTCTGTCCAGCTTGGGTCCAGTGGGTTTCGCTGATTCCCAGTACTTCCAATTTGTATCTCCTCATTTCCGTTGCTATTTGACTGGTCTTCCCGGTCTCCCACATTGTTCGGACGTTCCATGTACCTATAAAAATTGTTGCTCTGGTTGTTAGAAGGGGCATCGGTCTCGTAACTTCCGAAGGAGATCGGCTTTCACCATGAAGCGTCATAATTCTTCTAAATGAAGACCTTCTATCAGGGTAGAGTTAAAATGGTTTGAATTATTTTTTCTGGTTAACGTTTTTTTAGCGAGTTAGTTTCCTACGAGATGGGGACGCTAACCCCATGCCCAACCCTCCTCCTTTACCCGGGCTTGGGACCGGCAGTAACTCTAGAAGAGCTATAGGTGGAGTTCAAGATGGTGACACCAATTGGATTATCGTCTCTGCGCCCGAACACACTATGCCAAACCTCTGCATTACTAACATGGTGTTGCCACTGAATGTCAGCAATCCTTCGAAAACAACGATGATCAAACACTGAGTCGTCTAACATTCTTAACTCGAAGAGGCCAGATTTCACAAGCATATAGCAAAACTGCTCTCACCGACGCATTGTAGATCCGACCTTTTACAGCCAGACTAATATCACAAAGGCGCCAAAGATGGTCCAGATTGGCATAATCCGCTCTGGCTTTCACTATGTTGAAATATGTTTGAAATACATGATTCATATCGCGGAGCCTGGGATTGGTGTTCTGGACTCTAACAGGCAGGAAGAATCGATAGACTCTAGACTGCTCGTACAGGTTTACGCGTCATTGCTCCGGTCGACAAATCACTGTTCTCTAATTGGCGGTATCATCACGTCATATTATTAATACGGTTACACGATATAACAGTAACCTAATAGTATTTGTTAATAAAGCTTATTTTTCTTAATGCTTTCCAATTTGTTGTATCAGACCAGTCTTATTTCCAAAGGTGACAATTGGTATTGATAAGTTCATTCACTACTAACTAAATCCACAACTTCATATCCTATTTGAATTTCGCTAAGCAGCAATACAGGCAAACTGCTAAACTAAGGAATGTTTATAAATCCAAATTATTTGGTTAGTATCCTCATGATTACTGAAATCAGTGATTGCAGATATTGAGTGATATCGCTCGCAACTAGTCACAATGGTATATATATACATTCCCTCTTTATTTCTCTCCTAGTTTCTTTAGCACCAATATTCCTTCATACATCCATTCTTCTCACTTCGTCTTTTTAAACTATATGATTAATAAACTTTCTCACTATTATTGTTATTATGAGATTATTTCGACTCATTTTGTCTATTTCGTCATTCCAAGCAGGTACCAAATACATACGCGCCACATAAGTCACTTGATTTGTGTGTGGGCTGTGATACTGCCCGGGTGCCCAGACCGAAGCAGGTGGTTTTCTTACGGTATCACACTCGGAGCCTTCGACCTAAATGTCTGATCCACAAGGCAGTGGAGCAACGGTAGGAGGTGCAGTCTTATGGTAGTCGATCACCAATAATTGATTCATACGCCTTTTGTTGTTTCAGGATGACGGAGCCCATGTGCACCATCGATTTGGAACCCGAGTTTTCCAACAGCCCTAAGTAGATCCTCCATATTCACCAACCCGACTAACGCATCGGACATTCTCTTTTCATCCTCTCAATTTCGTAAACAGCACCCCCACTGCGAGAAGGCAGTGAGTAGGGCTTCCCTGACAGAGGCTATATACGCGTGACCAAGTGAGAGCATTTCGAGGGAGAGCGGACTCTCCCCACTCTCGGCCATACCAGGGCATTTGGGGGCAATTAATTAGTAAATTATAGTAACTTGTAGGTTAACATATATTTGTACCACGTCCGACGTTCATTAGGACTACTGACAGTCAGATGTATGGTAGAATGTAACAAATATCCAGGTGCATTATTATCATTATCATTATGTAATCAATGTCGAGCCCCCAAATGCCCTGGTACGGCCGAGAGTGGAGAGAGTCCGCTCTCCCTCTTGAAATACTCTCACATGGCCACGCGTATATAGCCTCTGCCAGGCAAGTCCTACTCACTTCCTTCACGTGGAAGGGTGTTGTTTACGAAAATGAGGGGACGAAAAGCGAATGTCCAGCGCTTTAACCGGATTCCAAACCAATGGTGCACATGGGCTCCAGTATCCTGCGGGAACAAATGGCGTATGAACCAATCGTTGGTCACCGGCCTCCATGTGACTACATCTCCTTACGATGCTCCACCGCCTTGTGGATCAGACCTTCAGGTCGAAGGCTCTGGGGTGGCCGCCCCTAAGAAAACCACCTGCTTCGGTTTGGGCACCTGGGCAGTATCACAGCCCTCACACATATCGAATGAGATTTGTGTAGAGATAGAAGAATAGGAGATTCATAATACATTTTATATTCCACAACAACAACAACAATCAAAAAATAACCAATAATGTTACTATTTACAATAAATAGTCAAAAATTGAGCTAATTATCTTTTACACAGCTAAATGTAAATTAATCCAATCACATCATATAGGATGTTTTTTTCCTTTTCTTCTTTTTTAAACTATCCGATTTTATATCCTCTAATAGTATACTGGATTCAGAAGCGGATCGTTTACGTTTAGATAATATTGATGTTTCTATTGTTTCTACACAAATATGATCACCATTTGTTAACATTGAATTTTCAACAAGATCAATCGATTCTGAATGATGACGTTTTTTCTTTTTCTTCATTGTTGTACTTTTCTCTCCTTTGTTATCATTTAATAGTTGATATTGATTCATTTCGGTTGTTTGTTGTTGTTGTTGTTGTTGTTGTTGATCTAATTCTCCTTCATCATGATTCACTATTTCATTCTGATCATTAGAAACACCATCCACAACAGTAGTAGTGGTGATGTTCCCATTTATTAAATTACGCTTTTTCTTACGTTTCTTTTTACTGTCTAATATAGGTGTTTCAAGTGTTGTGACAGCTGCTTCTTTTTCTTCTTGACTATCTGAATCTCTTTTATTCAGTGTTTTGATAGCTTTTTTCTTCATTCGTTGAATATATTTATTCACCTTGATAAAAAAAATATCCAAAGGAAAAAGTGGATAGGGACTGAATCATCTGAATATTAATTTTAAGCATAGAATATAAAATTGTTCAACAAAGCACTAATGAACATCAGATCCTACACATTATTATTGATAGACAATAGATGATTATTAGAATCAAAGTTATGCAATAATGTTGGAACGTTGACATTAACGTTCATTAAGGACATAAAAAGTCAATGAGACAACTATTGATAACTATATAGTGTGAAAAAGCTATCTTTTTTTTCAATTTCGAGAGTTCTCAACATTTCCGGTAATCCAGAATCTCCGAGTTCCACGATGAGTATGATGCTTATAGATGTCTGAATTGAAACACCACGAGGTTTACAGTTTCAGCTTTAATCAGTTAGTAACAGAATGCAACTATCATGCCAGTTCGTTGATGAAAGCTGTCTCACACTTCTTATATAGTATTACTCTACCGCCGTTAACTCTCACTATAACTTTAGGGGGCTCTTTATAAAGATAGTCACAAATGAGCATAGAGTCACTATTGCTTACTTTAAAGAGTCTTGTGGAGATTGATTTAATTTGTAGGTTGTATTCGTCACAGATTGATCTCAGTTGGAAAACCATTGAAAACCAACAAATAAATGACAGTTGTTTCGTCCCAACGAGAGACTCCTCAGAGGTGCGCACCTACAATGAAGATATTTGTGACCAGTCTACTCTGATTTTCTGGTGGATTTGGAGAAGTGGGAATTCAAGTTGAGTGTCAGTTGACAACGTGATAAATGTACGGAAAAAAGTCAGTAAATTCAGGTCTTGTAGTGAAAGCGAAAACACAACAACTATGACCTAAGGAGTTGTAATGATTCAGTTTTTCTTGTTTTCAGCACATTTTAAGACTGGTTCTGTACGAGGGGCATCCACTGAACTGATAGGTGCAAAGAAACGTATCCCTTCTGACTCTAGGCGCAATGAGAAGTGAATACAGCTTAAACGTATGGTAATAAAAAGCCTACGCAATGATCGTGAGCAGTGGTGGGTAGCGAAAGCGGAGGTGAAAAAGGTAGAAGCGATAGGTAGCAGTAGACAACTGTTCTGACTTATCAAGGAGAGGGGTATTAAAAATCCGGTTGTTAGTGAAACTATCTCGGGAAAAGATGGGACTATTATTCACTCTCAATCCTAGAGATTCAACTGAGGGGGAGAACTTTTTAGGGAACAGTTCGACAGGCTTTCAGCCACACCTCAGTTACTGTCATCAGAATTGGTTAATTCAAGTGTTCGTCAGGATTGTTCGTTTCCCTCATTTAACTTTGCCATAGACATGCTTATTGTCTAACTCTTCACGGATTGATCTTCTACTAGAAGATTCAATTGTTGGCTTAGGATACACAGAGAGCATAGTTTAGTCTGGTGAAAACGCTAACAAAATGTTGTGTTATGACTACTTTAAGCAAAAATGCAAGCATGTTTGGGATGTAGTTCTCTCTTTCCAAGTGTAAAATAGTTTTCGGATTGACTTTTGTCAGGGCCTGAAATAATGATCGAGAGTAAAGTAGTTGAGTGTATCAATAGTCTCAATTATATTGGAAATCTCATTAGTTCTGACGAAATCTTGGCACGGATTCAAAGGGACCAATTGGCTTGTGTTGACTTAGGCCACTTGTAGCCTGAGCGAGATATCCGCCAAGTAGGAACTGACAAATATGTGGACCGGTTCAAGCTGCAACACCATATCAACAGGAAAAATGCCAGAGAAGTAGTGACAGTATAAGTGGTTGGTAATATCTTTCAAGAATGAATCCGTGGGATAAGAAACAAGCCCCCAAATGCCCTGGTACGGCCGAGAGTGGAGAGAGTCCGCTCTCCCTCTTGAAATACTCTCACATGGCCACGCGTATATAGCCTCTGCCAGGCAAGTCCTACTCACTTCCTTCACGTGGAAGGGGTGTTGTTTACGAAAATGAGGGGACGAAAAGCGAATGTCCAGCGCTTTAACCGGATTCCAAACCAATGGTGCACATGGGCTCCAGTATCCTGCGGGAGCAAATGGCGTATGAACCAGTTGTTGGTCACCGGCCTCCATGTGACTACATCTCCTTACTTTGCTCCACTGCCTTGTGTATCAGACCTTCAGGTCGAAGGCTCTGGGGGTGGCCGCCCCCTAAGAAAACCACCTGCTTCGGTTTGGGCACCCGGGCAGTATCACAGCCTCCACACATATCGAATGATATTTGTGTGGCGCATATGTATTTGGTGCCTCTTTGTATCATTATCTATGTGTTGAAATAAATAAATAAATAAAACAAGAAACAAGAACTATAAGATAATTTTAAAACTTGAAATCTAATAGAAGACACATACTGAACTATTCTGACCCACTTTCACCGATTCTGAGCCACGTCAACTTTTAAAAGTTACGTTTCACAACAGAAAAGTAGAACAGAACGAATTGCTGAGGAGTATAGTTGTTTTTTAATATGCAGACAGACAACTTGCCTACACCATAAGTGATACAGGTTGGTAGAAGCTAACCAAACTTTTAGAGTTGGACAGTTATTCCGGCAACTGTAGAAAGAAACACGTCGAGCAAAATGGATTATTCAGCAGTACGGACATTTTCGTTTTGTTGATTATTCTTAGAATTTTTTATGGATTAATGCGTGAAACTAAAAGTTTATATTCTACGAAATTTAGTAAGTAAATAAATGAGTAACGCTTGATCAACGTGCTCAAAGTAAACTTTCTGTTTGCTACATCAACGGAGGTCAGATTAACTAACAGTTGAATAAATAATTAAAGACTAGTACACTAACCTCAGCAATTGCGCGCGCCATAGCTTCAGCATTTGTAGGGGGCGTAGTGCCAGTCTCAAAATAATTCAGTCTATCCTCAATTTGTTGCTTCAAATGTTTTCCATAGATATCACAAAGCACTTCACTAAAGCAGTCGATTCGAGAGGCTATAGCACATTTGGCAGCCAAAAATCTAGAGATCTTCCCCTTATTTTCTCGCGCAGCACGAGTGATAAATTGACTATGATAAATCAATCCATACTTTGGTGTAGCACCACGAGTTCGTAATGCTCTGAATAACGCTTTTTCCGCCCCCAATATCTGAATTGTCGAGGCAGGGAATTTAGCCAAGTTCGTAAGGGATCCCGCATGAGCAATTAGCCTTGCACTTACTCTGTCCCCAATCATTGTGCTCAAGTTTGGGGCAACACCAGCAAGTTTCTTTGCTAAATACTCTTGTGTTAGTCTTCTACGTTCAATTAATGCATTAATTTTTTCAGTGAATGTTGCCAAATTCTCAGCATCATCATCCGTAATATCAAAGCCTACATGCAATTAAAATCAGAAACACAATGTCAACATACCAACGGATGATTTAGCAGATTCAATGATATCTGAAGCAACTTGACTATTAGTTAAAGCCTCCAATGCTTCAAGATTTTCTTCTGTTGCACCAGCTCGGGTACGAATAAGACCGATTACTTTAACAAAAGTTGGATTGTCAGGAACAATTTTTGACAATTCCGGGAAATGATAAGAGAACCATTCTTTGACACGCATGCAAAAGTTATTCACATCTTTATCTAATTGGTCTAGTAAATTTATGGACTGAATAATCATATTGTCGTTTCTAAACAAATAGATAAGTAAAGGATAAAAATAAACAAACCTGTATATATTAAATTTCACTTTGGCTCTAGAGTAACTATGACCCAAACCTATTTGAGCTTTTGATTCATCGAAATGCGAAAATTCTTTGATGTATTTAGGAAAGTAAAATCGGAGAGCCCGAAAGACTTCGTGAAGAATGGATTCAGATGAACATGCAATAGTTTCAGGCAATCCAACTTCAGGCGCTTTAAGAGATTCAGCAAGTTTCCGGTCTGAGATGCACAGCAAAACATCGGAAGCCGGTAAATTCTCCTCTATGAACGTTTTAAGTTCCTGTGGAACAACACCTTCTGATATCCCATTACAATTTTGTAGAGCACTAGCTGAGGAGGAGAAAGGCACAAATGCGTGCAGTTTAAAACATTTCATAAACTCTTCTTCATCGTTTAACAGATCTGCAGCTAACTGTTGTAACGCAGCAACGGCATCTGAAGTTTCTAATGATTTGACTTTAACTCGGAACAGTGCATATCCTAACGCGTGCTCATACAGAATATAGACCTTCTGCAAAGAAAAAAGGCATCATAAAAATGTATACTACGAGATGAAATATTTTTAGTGAAAACATTACAATCAAATCAACGGATCAAAAGTATATTTATCCTGTGTGATTTACTTACCTACTTTGGGAAATATCCCAGCCCTCACACGAATCGAATGATGTGTGGCGTATATATATTTGGTGCCTCCTTGTACCAGTATCCGCGTTTAAATAAAAATAAAACTTGCCATGAGTGGTGCTTTCGTAACATAAAAACTTATTTCCGATTGATAAATTAGTTACGTTATCATTGGATTTTTAACTTTATTTTGACTGTTATACTGAATGGTGTTCTTTGCATTTAGTTAATAAATTCAAACAACCAGTTCATGTGATCTAACTGGAATCAGTTAGAGTTAGACACGCAAAATTTAATATTGCGTTTTATAATGAATGGAATAATATACCACCCCTTTGGTTGTATAATATGGAGTTTTTCGAAGTGTTTATAAACGTTAAGTGTATTGAGTTTCAAGAAACAATCACGAGACTTTGGTCTGACAGTCGACGAGTAAAAAGAAAACCGACTTGCCAGTAAAATCGGACGAAAAGTAGCTGCTAACACGAAATGAAAAACCCTTGCAAAATACAGATAAATGAAAACGTTGACTTCATGAGTTGTATATCGTTTGAGAAAATACCATAATTACCATGGCGATTTACTTTTGCAAAATACTAATGAGTAATCTTAACTTCCATGATAATTTAAATTACCTGACATTTAACAGACATATTAAAGAAATACTATTACTGTGCCATATGTTATCCCACTACATACAGTAGTGATGTGTGATTTACTTACCAAGTTGAGTGATGTACCTGAAATCAGATCACTATTTGTTAGAACTAGTCTTCACTGAACTGTGAAAATCGAAGACGGACAGTGGTTGAATGTGTAGATTAGCAAATTGTCTTTCAATTAATTTTGTGATTTTGCAAGTTAAAATAGGCAGAGACGGTAAGGCAAGAAATGGCCATGATGGACCTAGTAATAACTGAAACTTACACCATTCTGTGTGAACGCAATTGTATTACGCAAAGACTAATATAGGACATACTGTTAGGTACTTAGAACAAACAGCCTTAACAATATCAGGTCAGTACATTTTGAATCCGATGGTCGATAACACTCAACAAAGCGATATGCTGCTTAGACATTTTTGTGAAGTAGCAAGGCTCTCCCTCTACAAAAACCTTGGAATTTGTGATAAAGAGGCCACAAACTGTAATACTGGAATAAAATTGACGGGGCTAGACTCCAAAGTACATTGGATGAAAAACATTAAACTGGAATGTTTCACTAACATTCTACTGTTGTCAGAGGCTCCTGGAGTTCAACAGGACTGAAGTATTAATTTATATTTTTACAGAGTATGAAAAACCTCCATAATACCAAAAGATGTAGTTTTTCATCACGAGTTCGAACTTCCTGCACTAACCTTCGGTAAAACGTTTTTATTATTGACAAGGTCTCATTCTGTATCGCTACAATGACAAATAAATCGCTCATTTTAAATATTAAAACACGATAGCATCTTGGAGTCTTTCGGTACAGAACACAAAAACCACTTAGTGCTATTCATACGTTATGTAATGCACTACTTTTCTATAGATACGTACTCAAACTCCACCGATGGACATTACCATCTAATTGGAATAATCCTAGTTACTCCAATTAATAAACAAGATTTAAATCATGAGAATCGGATGGACCGTTTAGCTTCATAAGTACGACTTTCAGGATTCAAAGATATTTACACAAGTATGCAGACCGAAATGTTAGAAAATAGCCAAAGCCATCGCATAGCGTGCACGTACCGTCATGATCTCAAATCATCGCGCGTATGACCTACAAATTCCGATCTGGATTAAATATTTCAGTCTTCAGTAATGAGGATAGGAGGTCTATCAACCTATATTATTCCTTGCAGTTTGTAACACTGTGGAGGTTCAAACTCGTTTTGAATATATCAACAGAAGATGCCATGAGCCATGCTCAAGTGTATGCGTTTCTCCTGGTTCGCTTGTTTTTAAGGTGTTCAAATGGTTCAAAATGGTTCAAATTTCTAGATTAAGTAATATACCTCTATAAATAAGTGATCGAAAAAATATTCATAACCAGTTAGAACAGTTGGTACCAGTCATTCTGATACCACTAAGTGGGAACGGTTAGTCAGTCAGCATAGATAGTTGTGTTCTGGGAGAGAATTTCAGTAATTCACTACTTGCAGATTTTCACGATACGACGGGTCAGAATAGACAATGATGTGACTTCCACGCAAGGTCTTATAAAACAAACAGTCACATCATGACAAATCTACAAGTGTGGGTTTAGGCTTATTATTATAGTAACAAAGATAAACGTACGAATACCGATTTAGACCGCAATTATACCTACTCATGGAATAAGCTATCCTCATTTACGGAGTAAATGACTTTTGCCTCGTATTTTGCGTTTAAAGTTTTCTGGGACCCAGTTCATTGGAAAGCTGGAGAACTAAAGGTGGGTTAGATCAAAAACCGTTGCAAGTAATTTCGGCTGTGTTCAAATTATCTCTTTCCCTTTTGACATATGATTAGTTTGTATTCGTTTAGGATGTATGTACCAGTTATCGCATGGCCTTGATTATACCAAGCGTTTAGACACCAAACAGGCTTGGAAGTAAATTTGTACAGGTATTTTATGAGTTTTAAGCATCACTGCTATTACCGGATCGTCGCTCAACTTGTTGGTTCACAATACGTAGGGTTTATGAGCACGAAATTCCAGCAATCTGGATACCATAACTTTATTTGATCGTATCAAACCGTTTCTGTAGCTATTCACTTGTTGTACTAACCGCGAATTTCCGTTGAAAAAAATCAGGAACGCCCAATTCCATCGTCTGTATGAATGTTTTATAGAGAGCAAGTTGAGAAACAAGTAGTTGTGGTTGACAAACACGTGAGTCGCGTATTAATCAGAAGACGAAAGTAGGAAGTTCACTGTTTACATGAAATAAAACAGTAAACAACCAGTTTCAGTACTTTATCAGTACCTTTATCAGTAATTTTATCAGTTTCAGTACTTTTATCTTAACAGCAAGCTATGTAAAATGGTTCTTCCATTTGGTAGCATATAAGTGGTTACTGCAAACTAGACTAGATCCATGATTTTGGCTCCTTCATAATAGCGCAAACTGATTGTTCGAAATTTAACGTGCAAAAACATGTTTTTCGACGCCTCAATACGCTATCTTTTGCGGTTGATATGTGAACGGCTAATACTAGTCTGTAAACATATTCACTAAATTCTGAAACTAAAAAACAAACAAACGCGCTTGTGGTTTCAATATTCCTGATTCCCAAATAATTGAACAGATAAATGGTTGTGTTGATCACGTCGGGCTTACCAACGAAGGTCTCCAACGTAGGCGATCTGTAATCATGGTCTGGATGCCTACTTGCGTTGAACGGAACAGGCGAGACCAACCAGCTTACCTTACAGTTACACTTTCAGATTACTGCCCAACGTGGACCACCTTTTCATTGTAACCAAGTACTATGACTACTTTAGTGACCGTACGATACCAACAACGTTACTACAGAAATATATTGATGTGCGTACAAGAAGAAAAGGGTAACCACCTGCTAATGCCCGCCAGTCCACGGCGTGCAACTAATAATACGCGCTGATTTTCCTCAGTCTTGACGAGGATCGGTGAACTGTTCGATATTCAGCAACCCGACTGCCAGATGACTTGGCTAGGTCACAGTGACAGTTCACCGACCTTACAGCTTTCATTATCTAATACGTTATAGAGAAGTTCGCGAGTTAATTAAACTGATAAACATCACCAACACTTATTGTTTGCACGCACCTAACGCTCGCTACTTTGGGGACGATAAACATATCCGCATGTCAGCCGGAAACAAAACTGAGGGATCGACTGAAATGGTTGGACAAGCGTTACACAATCCAACCTCGGCATGAGCAGACAAACGTCAACCGTCCCAATACACCAACTTCATTGACAATGTTAGTCCACTCATTAGCCTAGGATGGAATTCACAAGGTGCTGTTAATTTTTTCAATAACAGAACCATTTAGTCGTTTGAAGACAGGACGTTCATAGGACAGAGCATCAGTCGGACGTTGACAAGGATTATCTGACTATTTCTGCAAGAAAAGCATCTCCATTGTGTCCCATTTGTTGAAATAATCAGGAAATAACTCATTTTTGTCTGGGTTACCATCCGATAGTGATGACCTGGGACCATTCTCACATAATTCTTGAAACATATACATCATGTTTAAATTCTAGTTCTCAAAAACGAACCGAAACATCTTTTGTGAAGTTTGTATCTCCAATCGCTTTGACTTGTAGTAGGCGTCGAGTCGCGATTGACTATGATCACCACTATAGGAAGATTACGTGCCAGATATTGGGCTTGACCCCTTCGTAGACCAAAAACTAAAAGACAAATGAGTGTCGTAATACAATATATTTTTAGCAATTTCGTGGTATCGAAATAATACCGAGATCGTGCCAAATAGTACAAGCGGGACTACGTAGCGTAAACGAAAGCGTGCGAGGTCACAGTTAACGAAAGAAGGTATGGTTTTAGTACAGTTAAACAAACAGGTACAGTAAAACAATCACTGGTACAATTGGTTTTAACAATAATTGTTCCCATTACACCAATCACGTTCTCTTCATAAAAGCAGGTCACTACAGTATCCTCTCGCTAGAAAGGGTTTACACTTTCGATACGTAGCGGTTTCGTTCGTGGGACTGATCAGCGAACGTGCGATTGTAGGACGAAAGGGTTGGCGGAACAGGAAGCGATCGTTGATCCTCGAGTTGCCTCTGAAATTCTTTCACGTAAAACAGTACCAAGAGAAACGTACTGTATTTGTTACTCGAGTTAGCATACCACACCAGAGTGGTTTATATCCAAGGTCTGAAGATTGCGTCCGTAGGGGTTCGGACCAGAAACGCAGCAGACGTAGGACGAAACCACGTTGAGTCAATAAACCAGAAGCGACCATAACAACCAAGTGCGAGTCCAAATGTATTCCAGACAATATTCGGAACAAGAAAATCGACTGACTGCGTTGACAGGAGCGTGAGTGATCAGGCCAGCTTTCGCCAAGGTTGACTGAAGTCGACGGTACCGAACGGGCGATGGTCAGAGGCGTGGGGTCAGGATTAAAAAAATCAAGGAAAAAGAAAAGGTGTAGCATGCATGTAGTATAGGTTGAGAGTTCTATATCGTATTCGTTGTTGATTAGGTGGTTAGCGCGAAAGCGTACGGGTAGGCGTACTCGGCGACTGGAACGTGAGACGCTAGTCTCGTTCGTACTTCATGAGCCTGCGATCGCACCCGAAGTCAAGGGCGGCGTGGTCTGCTGACCTGAACGTGAGATTGAAGTCTCGTCCATAGATGGTGCAGATGACACGCGCTATTGACTGGGACGTGAGAATGAGGTCTCTGATGTATCTGGCGTGGAATCTGAAATAGATGTAGAGATTTCGCTAGTAATTTTGACGGGTCTAACAATGAGTCTCAAGTTATCAGGTAGGTCACTGTCATCAATGTGTGCTGGTTTGAGACGATCAATGCTGACGATCTTGATGCGGCCATGTCGATCAACCTTGAAGGTCGTTTCGTGACGAGAAGTCATGTGAAAAGGGCCTTCGTAACGCTACCGCAAAGGTTTGCGTACCAAATCTACTTGAATGAAAACGTGTGAACAGTTAGATAACTCTCGAGGGAGAGCGACCTGTCGATGTTGTATTCTAGTTGACACCGAAGGCAGTGTTCGCATAATTCAGACAGTCGTCAGACGTAGTCTGATTTACCAAAGTCGTTACTGCTCCGTGATGTGAAGAATTCCACAGGCAGACGCAATGTCGTGCCGTATACAAGTTCAGCGGCGGAACATTGAATATCCGCCTTTAAGGACGAGCGGTAAGGTTTCGTACTAATTGATGGTTTCGTGTGCTCGAAGAGCACCTTTAAGTTGACGATGAGACCGTTCAACTAAACCAAGTGATGCTGGGTGGTGAGCGGCAGTGTGTATGTGTTCCGTGCCAAACAGTCAGGTCAGCGAGAAGAACGATCCGGACTCGAATTGTTGTCCTCGGTCGGTCGTGACAGTCGAAGTACAACCGTAAGGCGCTATCCATCGTTCTATGAAGCGGCGACCAACTGTCTTCGCCGTGATAGACGTGATGGGAATAGCTTCCGGCCATCTTGTAAAACGATCGATGAGTGTAAGTATGTGATTATACCCATGCGATGGTGGCAATGGTCCCACAATGTCTATATGAATGTGATCGAAGCGAACATCAGGCGTATCGAACGTGTGAATGGGGGCAACTACTTGCCTGTGCAATTTGATCGTTGACACTGTAAGTATTGCTTTACCCACATACGGACATCTTTATTCATGGACGGCCAGACGTAACGTGCAGCCAGGAGGTGTAATGTGGCTGTGATACCTGGATGAGAGAGTCCATGCAGGGCATCGAAGATGAGACGACGGTAAGCGGAGGGTATGATAAGTTGGGGAAAACCAGTAGAAGTATCACAAAGTATAGTAGCTGAGCTAGTAGCTAGGGCTACTTCCAGGCACTGACGAGATGTAGAATGTTGTGCTTCTGCGCAAGAGGGATCGCCTGCTTGGGCGGCTGCCATAGCAGGAAGATCGAGCACCGGTAAAGTAACTGCATTCACTTGAGTACGTGACAGAGCATCAGCAGCATGGTTGGACTCCCCTTTGATGTGACGAAGGTCTGTCGTGAAGTGAGATATATAGTCCAAATGTCTGCACTCTCGTGGTGAGTAGTGGTCAGACTTGGTATGCAGAGCATACGTTAAAGACCTATGGCCAGTGAACAAGACGAAACCGCGGCCTTCTACTGCCGGAAATGTTTGATGGCACAGTAGGCTGCTAGCAGTTCTCAACCTAAAGCGCTATATATCGTCTCCGTGGAATTGAGGCGTCGTGAGAAAAATTCGAGAGGTTTACAGCTTCCAGAGATTTTCTGTTGCATAACAGCTCCTATAGCAAAATCCGATGCATCAACCGCTATACTAGGCGTGGTTGATGGGTCAGGATGAGCGAGGAGTGTGACTTCAGCCAGGGCCGTTTTGATCTCTGAAAACGAAGTACGTGCAACATCGTTCAATTCTAATTTCCGTGGATCACCGCGAAGTAAGTCGGTTAATGGTCGTAACCGTTCTGCCGCGTGTGGGATGAAACGACGGTAGAAGTTAACCGAACCAAGCAATTCCTTCAGTTTTTTGGGTGTGGACGGTACGGTGTACTCCATTATTGTACGTACTTTGTCCTCACATGGTAAAATACCCTCTTACTTAATAATGTGACCTATGAATTTTAATCCCGTTTTGCCCAGTTCACACTTGTCCGGGTTGACTATTATTCCATTATCCGAAAGGCGCTGGAATAGGAGTGTTAGGTGCTGATAATGTTCATCTACGTTTGATGATGTGATTAACAGGTCATCAATAAAGACGTGAACAAAATCTAAGTCTCGTACTATGCTACCGATAAACCTTTGAAAAGTTTAAGCAGTATTCCGTAATCCAAATGGCATTCGTAGAAACTCAAACAAACAGAAAGGAGTCGTCATAGCAGTTTTCTCGATGTCTTCAAAGGCGACTAGGATCTGATGATATGCTCGTACCAGATTGACCTTAGAAAAGATA
Source organism: Schistosoma haematobium (assembly GCF_000699445.3). Classification (NCBI taxonomy): domain Eukaryota; kingdom Metazoa; phylum Platyhelminthes; class Trematoda; order Strigeidida; family Schistosomatidae; genus Schistosoma; species Schistosoma haematobium. Next base: position 1,169,151 of record NC_067195.1, read on the forward strand.
ATCGTGCCCTTGAGCGATGCCGTGATGTCGTGTATGTGGGGGATGGAGTAGCTATCAAAGTGCGTAACTACGTTTAAAGCTCGGTAGTCGCCGCACGGTCTCCAACTAACCCCATGTTTTTTGCGCACCATATGAAGAGGAGAGGCCCATGGACTGTGAGAGGGACGAATAATACCAGTAGCTAGTAAACTGTCAAACTCATGTTTAGTGAAGGCTAATTTGTCCGGTGCCAGTCGGCGAGGTCGTGCCGTGACCGGCGGTCCGCGGGTGACTATGTGGTGTACCACACGACTGGTCACCGATAGAAGCTCCTCGAGTGGTTTAGTTAGTGTGGAGAATTTCTCGAATAGAGCGTGGAATTTGTCGTCACGCGAGTAAAAAGTGACGAGGATTCGGTCCGCGTTCATGTGGGCTTTGCAGCCCATGAATTTACTGCCTGACGAAATGTCGATTAGCTGCAGCTTACGTGAATCGGCAAGAAATTCGTAGTGCTGTAGGAAATCGATACCTAGTATGGCTGTGGGAACATCAGCAATGATGAACGTCCACAGATACCGTCGTCGGTTTCCCAGGTTGACCACGAGTTGTCACGTAACGTAGGTAGGATGGCTGAGTCATTCGCAGCGCGTAGTCGAAGCACCTTAGCTTGTGAATTACTGTTACCAATAGGTACGACAGAAACTTGAGCACTTGTATCCACTAGGTACCTAGCGTTAGTGCGATAATCGTGAACATAAAATAAACGCCCAACCTGGAGTAAGAGGCCGACGAGTGCGGCGGCTTTTACTCGTCGGCTCGGGAGTTTTCCGCGTCGTACGAGCAGGGAGCTCGACAACGGAGGGCACTGGACCCGAAAACACGGTGGAACCATCACCAACCCGCACTAGCTTCCGAAGCCACTTTTGGCGTGGCTTGGAAGATGCCTGCATTGTGCGAGTGGTTACGGCTTTACGAGAGCGTGATCTAGCTTTAGGGACGTGGGTTTCTGGTACATCGGAACGATCTCGAAAATCGAGACGTGTGTGAATACAGCCGCCCCTATCACCATGAGCGGGAAAGTGACGTCTAAGTTTGAACGTGATGTTGAGGCAACTATATAGCTGTCTCGGGTGCTGATCCGTGCCAATATTTTATCTGCATTGAGGGCCGCCTGCCTAAGCGGGGTGTACTCGAACAGAGCCGTAACTGTGGGTTGTATATTCACAGGTAGGGATGCGAACCACAGTTCTTTAGCTATTTCAGAGTCTACTGTCGTGTGTCCCATGAGAGATTGCGGGCGCATGAAGTGGTGGCTCGGCTTAGTGTCACCCAGGGAGTGACGTGATAAAAGCGCCCCCAAGCGTTCCTCCATCGACGGGAGGAATTGTCTAAAAATCGCCTCCTTGAGACGGTCGCTTATTCCTAGTTTAAAATGGCTCTAAAAAAATTCATACTTATCATTTGGTGTTAACTCAATAGCCTCCTGAAACTGAGAGATCACCATTTCTAAGACTAACACAGGCTACCCAGCCTCCTATCGTTCTGCTAACTGGCTTTTTGTCTGTACCGTTGATGAAGGTTGTGTTCTCATGCGCCTTTTGAACCTTCCGATTTTTCTCGTCTTGGGGTCGCTGTCTGGTCATAAAAATTCACTGAACACTGTTTTTTCTAATATCGGCAGAAGGATGTCGTCAGAAGTAGAAAAAGCCAGGACTTCTGTGCGTACTCAAGGACCTACAATTTTTTCAAAAATTATTGACAAAGAAATCCCAGCTGATATAATTTATGAAGATGATGATTGTCTTGCTTTTAGAGATATCAGTCCTCAAGCGCCAACACATTTCCTAGTTATTCCGAAAAAACAAATTCCGACACTTGATTCAGCGAGTTCAGAACACGAAAAGGTATTCCCGTTTCTCCGTTTTCATATGACTATATATGTTAAGCTCTTAGGCCACTTAATGCTTGTATGCAGTCAAGTTGCTCAAAAAGAAGGATTAGCTTCTGGTTATCGTGTTGTTGTGAATAACGGTCCTGATGGTGCACAATCTGTATATCACTTACATCTTCATGTCCTTGGAGGTCGACAAATGCAATGGCCACCTGGTTAGATCGCTATGGAATATATTGTTTATTACCATTGGAATTAAATACATTTTGACTTCCTATAGATATGGTTTTTGGGTCTTTTTTAACTTGTTCTTCAGTAATGAGAATGGTAGGTTGGTTAACCTTTGGTAATCTTCACAGTAAATGTAGATGTCAAGTTTCTTCCTAATATTCACTGATAAGGGTTGATAATACTTTTTGGATAGTGTCCCAGTTTTTGATTACTCAATAGAAAAACACAGAATCCAGACTGGAACCTTAAGGTTCGAAATTTCTGTGATAACTTATGGGATTATTAGTCTTCAAAAGAACAAAGAAGATAAGATAACGCTTAAATCATTACTTAAAACATAGGATCGCAGTAAGAAGTCACCTCTTTCTATAGCAAACTAATGGAAGACGATTTAGACGTTTCAATCGCTCCTCATGAGGGCGATTGCAGAGGTGTGTTGTAAACTTGATACCCGTTAATCAGCAACTTCGATTAGATATGGACTACCTAGTCGGGTGCAATACTCTTATTGGAATATCAGATAGAATTAAAATTCATGAACAACCGTAAACTACTTTTTGGTCTATGAAAAGACTTTAATTATGAAGCGATTTATGGTGAAGAAGTCATACAATTATAACTGATAAACAGTTTTAACATGAATAACGAACCTTTATGTATGAGTTGTAAGGTTTTCATCACAAGATAACATCGACCGTATTGTAGGAATAACGCTGAAATCCTATTGGTTCGTCCACGTAATTGACTTGTATTAGTTATCATGTAGGTGAGATATAAAATTTAAAACTCCGTCGAAACATCGAAGGGTCTGAGAAGTGTACAGGCGTTATTAAGTTATCGTTTACAATTATACCAGGAATTTTTTGATAGTGGACTTGTGGGAGCATTGTCTCCTTGTTAGCTTAATTGTAACTGTTATCGTGACCGATGTTCATTTCTTCACCCTTTCTGGAGTTTTCTAATCCAGATCGCAATTTCAGACAATCTAATTTTACTTAATCAACTTGAGGCTCAAGTTAATTGGGTTACTGCTTATTATTCTTCGAACTTTTATGTCATTTACAGATAGGAGTGCCAACCATTAAAATAGTTCGTTGCTCATTGATATAGAGTGGAAATAATAGAGGACTTCAGATCGTACCTTGCTGTATATCACTTTTTTAAAAAGCTTCGGTATGCTTTACGCTTAAAAAAATTCTGTTGTCTTCAAAACATAGTCCTGAATGAATAGAACAATTTCGAACTCTCAACTTGACTGCCTACTGTTCAACTTTAACGCGGTGCTCTTTTCTTAAGACTATCTTAATCATTTTTCCTGGTCTGATTATTATGTATGGGATGCCATGATTTCAGAAATAAAATGTCCTCTCCCTTAAGTATGTCAGAGGAACTCAACCGATACACCAGACAAATCCAAAAGGCAAGAACAAACTGTGCTTCCATGTAGTACAGGCTCTCTTATCTTTTAATCCATTAGAAGAATGTCTTTTATCTGTTGACTTGATTTAGTTTCTTTTCAAGAACGTTCGCCAGTCAGGAGGGCCTTATACTTGTTCAGGTGAACGTTTCCTGTTGTCGACTTCTACGTCAATAACAGAAGTTCTACGGATAATCATACTGGTTTTCAGTGAGGTATGCCTTATATATGTGATTCATTTGATAAATATTTCCGCTAATGACATATATATATATATATATATGCTGAAAACATAGCCAAGGAAATTAATGAAAACAAAGGTATTAAATTTCACTCATCCGTTATTCGTAGCAAGAAATGCAAAATTCCCCACTTCTAGGGTTACGTTGTAAGATTCATTGTCCCTTCAATGGAATGATTTCTGTGTTATTATTAAAAACATATTAAATATTTATCCTCTTCCCACTATTTTTGTGTTTTATTAATTTGATCTTTTGGGGTTGTTATCATGTGTTACAAATTGCGATGATTCATTAAGTCTAGTTTGTTGTAAGCTACAAATATTTTAAGTGAGGCTAACTATTTCATCCAATTAGTTGGAAACTGAAGTAAATAACTAGTTAAACCCTAAATCAAGTGTTTTTAGTTAGGTTAAGAGGCATTAAACATAGATTCGGGCATTTTCTGTGCAAATCAAACATAAATTACAGAAAATGTTGCAAGATTGGAGCCTACATCGGTTAACTTGGAAGAATGCATTGGTACGGCCGAAAGTGGGGAGAGTTAGCTCTACCTATCCAAATTCTCTCACATTACCACGCGTATACAACCACTGCCAGAGAAGTCCTACTCAGTGCTTTCTTGTGGAAGGGGTGTTGTTTGCGAAATTGAGAGGACGAAGGACGAATATCCAGCGCTTTAATCGGGTTGGTGAACACGAAGACTCCACTTAAAGAAATTGGAAAACCCTAATTCCAAACCAATGGTGCACACGGGCTCCAGGAACCTGAAGCGACAAATGGAGTATGGACCAATTATTGGTGACCGGCTACCATGGGACTGCATCTCCTGACGTTGCTCTATTGCCTTGTGGACCAGACATTTAGGTCGAAGGCTCCCTAAGAAAATCACCTGCTTCGGTTTGGGCACCCAAGCAGTATCACAGCCCACACAAATCAAGTGGTGCATATGTATTCAGTGCCCCTTTCTACCAATATCTGTGTGTTCAAATAAATAAATTCTAATCTGCACACTCAATTCAAGCGGACAATACGTCATTAATCCACCGGTAATGTTACCGGAATCTCTTAAGTTGATAGATTTCAAGAAATATCTATTAGACTCTTAGCTGTCGCCTTCAGAAAATCTTTCAAAACCAGAAGAACTAGAAATTTCAACTAGTTGAAATTTCTAAAATCTCCACAAAACTCCTTCGAATATTAGTTCGTCGGATTACTACGATCGCTTGTGTACGTGGTGAATATTGATACATGAATCCTGTAGTCGTACACACCATGCATGACCTGGATTTGTCTAACTTGTAGAAAATAATGATATGTTCAGAATTAATTATTTTCGTTCTCTCTTTGACCACTCAACATTCAATTCAAGATCGTCAAACAATCAACTAGTTGAAAACAATGAAATATCATCTTGAAACCTTATAACTATCCACAACCCTACATCACCCTCAAAACTATCAAGTCTTGCGATGAGTATACTACCCTTTTGTACATATTTACGACCCAACTATACAAAAAATCTTTACAAAGCCATTTAATGTAATGGTTCATTCATTCTTCAGTTTGTTGATGCCTTCCAACTAGCGTGAAATATCGATCACACAAGGTTTCCTACTAGCTACCTTCAATTACCTAACATCTGTCTCATATTCGACATATTCTAAACCTTAAATAAGTCTCAGTTCCTCCCTAATATTTCTAAGATTTCATTTCATCTAAACCATAAGGTTAATGATTGAATAAGAATTGAAAATCAACTAACATAAAGCCATAGATGGTCATGAAGAAGAACAATTAGATCTAGATATGTATTCATAAATAAGAAATGAATCAATAAACGATTGCATTTAGTGTACTCTGTGTTTGATCATTGTTGTCTCCGAAGGATTGCTGACATCCAGTGGCAACACTATGTTAGTAATGCAGATGTTCGGCATCGTGTGTTCCGGCGCAGAGACAATAATTCAATTGGTGTCACCATCTTGAAACATCGACTTCGGTGGCTTTGACATGTTCTATGAACGTCGTCCCAGAGAATTCCACGTCGTGCATTATTTGCCGACTTTGGGACTGGTTGGAAAAAGCGGAGAGGTGGTCAGTGTATGACATGGTGTCGTGCTATGAAAGAAAGCTGCAAAGGGCTGGCTTCTGTTAGTCCTTCACGACTCCTTGGCTAGGGTCCGAGAGATGGTACAACACAGTGGCTATAGACGTTATCAGATATGGCTCAGAATAGAAGCCAGTGGCGATCATGCTGAAACCTTCTTTTACTTTCTTCATAAAAAGTGTTTGTATCTTCCTTAACTAAAAGAATTCTTTCTCGTTGTACCTTTCCGTTTCCTCCACTATTATTATTATTTCATTACGATACACTAATCTATGGTCGTTATTATTCTTCTTTTTCTTACACGCACCCTACCTCCCTCCATATATATGGCACCCCCTTGTACCAATATTTACGTGTTCAAGTAAATAAATAATAAATAAATTGTATTTAGTGTAATATACATAATAAACTAAATAAAAATTTTATAAATTAACAAATGATTGTTTGTTTATTTTCTTAAAAAAAAAACGGAACTGTTAGCAACTACATTTCCATTGTATACAATGGAGTGTGTATATGAGGAGGGGTGTCTTATGTTTTTTTTCTTTTCTGTACAAGACGAACAAAAAAAACAGGATAGTGAAATAAGAATAAAATAAATGAAGATAATCATACATATTTAGACTGATGTATAAATGTACCTGGTCCTATGTTGTAACTGACTGTCTACATGGATACTTTCAAATGGATATATTCAAAGGATCCATGTTATTAAATGTCTATGATAGACATCTTGAATGTTAGAATCATACATCATTCAACCAATGCATGCATAGATGTGCCTAGTCCTATATATTTGTAGTTGACTGACGAACTTTCTACATAGATATTCTGTATGTTAAAATTAAATAATGATTCATTTGAATAAGATGTTACTTGCTGTATGGGGATGATTGATCTACAACATAGTCGTTCCATCATGAATGTTGTAATTGGCTTATGTATATTCATTTGAAGTCATGAATATATCATTCTGATGTTGATGATGATTATTATCATTCATTTGACTAGAGGTTCCAGATGAAATGGTATCATGTTCATGTATCATTTCAGGAACTTTATAAGGATCTATATTCAAATATTTTATAGATTCTTTATTTTGATTATTATTATTATTATCATTATTATTATTACTATTATTATATTGTAAATAAGATGTATTTGTAAAATAATTATTATTCTGTTGTTGTATTTCAGTAGTATAATCATAATCAATTAAATTTGTTTTTGTATTATAATATTGTAATGTATCTGTTAATTGTGATGTTAAATAATCATTTGTTGAATAAAATTCTAAATAATACGTTGAACAACATGGATAGGATGAATGAATCTCTTGTTGAATAGATTCATTATCTAACCATAAATGATGTAATGTATTAGTAGTAGTATTGAATTCAGAATAATTTCTTCTATCTATAGGAGGATATAATGAATCTTTTGTTATATGAAGTGAATCTATTGTAGAGTTAATTGATGAAGTGGGCGTTCTGTTAAATAAAAAAGGTAAACATGAAAAAAGAAAGTGATATGATTGTTAATATGTTTAAACTATCTATTGAAAATTTACGTACTTACGCCTGTTACTCCTCGTGAAGGAGCATTGACCGCCCACCAACACTTTCCATCCAACTCTGTCCTGGATAATCCTTTCCAGTTGTTATTCATCTTTTTCATATTTGGTTCTATTTCCCGACGTAATGTGTTCTTTGGCTTTCCTCTTTTCTTCTTCCTTTTACGATTCCATGTTAAGGCTTGCTTTGTGATAAACTTTGATGATTTGCGTAATGTATATCCTATCCACTACCGATGTCTTTTCCTAATTTCCTCCTTAGCTGGAAGTTGGTTTGTCCTCTCCTATAGTAGGCTGTTGCTGATGGTATACGGCCAATGGATGTTGAGTATGTTGCATAGACAACTATTTATAAATATCAGTATAGGGGTTGTGGAGATTGTTAAGTCTTTTGATTGAGATCATGAATCAATTGATGTTAGACCACCCTTGGAAACCTGGAAGCACTGGAAGGCCGTTTCGTCCTAGTGTGGGACTCCTCAGCAGTGTGCATCCACGATCCCGCAACCCGCGAGATTCGAACCCAGGACCTATTGGTCTCGCGTCAGGCGCTTAACCAACTAGACCACTGAGCCGGCATCCAATAGTGTTAGTGTCTGACATCAACCAATCCACGAAATTGCGCGACCAATTTCCATTGTACGAAGATAGATACCTGTCTCTACCCGACACGGATTAGTTCCACTGGTCACGACGCGAGACCGATAGGTCCTGGGTTCGAATCTCGCGGGGAGCGGGATCGTGGATGCACACTGCTGAGGAGTCCCATACTAGGACGAAACGGCCCTCCAGTGCATCCAGGTTTCCCACGGTGGTCTAACATTAATTGATTCATGATCTCAATCAGAAAAATATTTATAAATACTTGTACCTTCTTGATGATGATTGTAGTAGTTCATCAAGTTTCAGCTCCGTATAGTAGAACTATCTTGACGTTCATATTGAAGATTCTGACTTTGATATTGGTTAATAGTTATTTTGAGTTCCATATTAAAAACTGAGTTTCATTTTAGTTCTAGTAAGATCTATAACCACGTGTTCGCTTAACAAATTTATATTCTCATACTTATTAGGTTCTGTTATTTTCCATAAAAAATTGTCGAAATATTTATGTAAGAGGCGAATCGTTACACTGGATGATTTATAGGGATTAGGTGTATAACTCTCATCATGAATGAATGTCAATTAGAAGAATATTGCAATATTTTATTGATATTATGAACTAATTCAGAGTTAGAGAGCCATTAAAAATCTGGAAGCACTAAAGGCCATTTTGTCTTAGTACATAACTCCTCGACAGTGCATGTTTACAACTCTGAAGCCAGGAATCCAATCCATGATCGGTCTCAAGAGCGGAATTTTCACCTCTAGATCACTGATATCATACTCAACAACAATATTGTGTAAAAGTCGTGTTATATCACTGAAGTTTGTTTCATTCTGCGTTCCATGACCATCAACTCCCTTATGATTAATTGTATACCTTACTGATGAGTGTCAATCAGCACAAAATCTAATCAGAAACTGGAATTTCCCTCACCTTAATAACTAATCATTTCATCCCCCAATAAACTCAACATATATCTCATTTTATAACACTAGACCTTTTTTTTCAATTCATCAAATACTTGAGAAGTCTAAACAAAACAAAAAAGGTTATTGAAATATAACCATTTTGTTCGTCGAATAGTTATTTGTACAAATAAAATAACATCTAATTAATTTAGACAAAGATAGATAGTAGTTAGCAGTGGAATAAAGTTCGACGCGCGTTTTGTCCTATTTGGGACTCATCAACTGGATACACTTACATCCTAGAGTTGAGGATCACTATGGGACTCGAATCCAGTACCGTTCGCTTCAGACACCATCGCATTATCTACTTAGCTACCGAGTCGTGATAGCCACCTGCTTATGCAATTGGGTGTTGTTTTACTTATATCTTCTAATTGTGGATGATGCGATGGCGTTTGAAGCGAACGGTATTGAGTTCGAATCTCGGAGTGGACATCGACCCTAAGATGCAGGTACATCCAGCTGATGATTTTCAAATAGAACGAAACACACGTGAAAAAATGGATCCCACCACTGTTAGCCACTATCCATCTTTGTTCAAAAGAAAGCTTATGACTTAAGGCTATATCGAGGTAATCCTCACAGGATGCACATATACCAACATGAGACTGACCAATTGTAGTCCTAAATAACAATGGGAAGATACAAATAAAACAACAACACCAAATGAATCTAATGAATTTGCATAATAGAAAATGATGATTCAACTTACTTATCATATTTATTTGAATATTTCAATGAGAAATTTAGATCTTTTGAATTATCGTTTGAATGAATGTCAGATTCTATAGAAAATGATAGAAGAATTTATTCAATTACTTGAATAGTTAATTCTATTTAAAAAATTGAATTCACTAAAGGATACAAATAGTTGAACAAACTGTTAAGTTTGCTTGAGTATTGAGTTAACTTTAACTGTAAATGAACTGAAGGTTTTGATACTGTTGAAATGTCGTAGATAGATATCGTTAGTTATTGAATAAGAACCCTGGAGTTGACATCGTATAATTGGCCTTGTGCATACAACTACTTTCACAGAAGTCCTTTTCACTGTCTTCTCATGGCAGGGGTGTTGTTTACGAAAGTGAGAGAATGAAAAGCGAATGTTCGGCGCTTGAACCGGGTTGGTGGATATGGAGAGTCCACCTAGGGGAGTTGGAAAATCCTGATTCAAAACCAATAGTATATATGGGCTCTAGTATCCTTAGGAAACAAATGGTGTATGAACCTATTGTTGGTCACCGGTTATCATAGGACTGCATCTCCTGGCGTTGCTTTACTACCTTGTGGATCAGACCTTTAGGTTGAAGGTTCCGATTGTGGACCCCTAAGAAGATCACCAGTTTTGGTTTGGGCACCCGGGCAGTATCCCAGCCCTCACACAAATCGAATGATTTATGTAGTGCATATCTATTTGATACCTCCTTGTACCAATATTTATGTGTTTAACTAAATGAATATCAATATAACTTACATGTACGTCTGTATACATATACAATTATTACCATTCAATGTATATGGAAAAGTTTAAATTGTTCTTAGTGTTGAAAGACATCTATAGTTTCTTAAATCTACTTCCGGTCAATCAGTGCTTGTATAAATGTTTTCCTTATTCAATTGTCTATGATTATCACTATTAATTTCGGCATACTTTCTGGAAGCTTTTAGAACTTCAAGGTCACTTCTAACCCTAGAAATACCTTTTATTTCTTCTTTAACGGTGTGACTATAATTTATGGACAGCTTTTGAGCAACGCTAGACTGACCTTGATAGTGTCCACCTAATAACCAGGATCAAATGAAGGTTATAAACTTGTGTGACGAATTAGAATTATGATTTACAGTTGATGATTAAGGTTAGAAATTAGATTTAGACTTTTCATCACGAACTGAGATCAACTGAAATGCCAAAACTCTATTTAGCCGAATGAATCAATGAATTTTGCGCCAAAATTCGAGAACTGTTATCTAAAAGTAGATTTCAGGTGTGTGTGTGTGTGTATCTGTGCATGTATTTGAAGTGTTAGACGTGGTTACCTAGTACTATAACTCAAATCTCATCACTACTCATACAACCGTTTATTTACCAAAACTGTGACAACTTTGATCAGTCAGTCAGTAACAACGTGGAACTTCGTACGTACGTACATTAGTTCAGGTTGCCATATCACATTACCACAAAGATACAATTGTCGATTCAAATCCCATAGTGGTAGAGGTAGTAAAAGTATAGGCAGTAATCGAAAAGATTAGGGTTTGAAGATGTTATTCAAATAGTATAATCCAGTGAAATAAATTTGGAAAGAGAAAGAAGGGATAAGAATTCAGAAGACTAGAATTTTGACGAACACAAAGAGTGGATGCACCTGTGTCATTACAAACGATTTTGAGTCATGTCATTCAACGTCTCGAACCGTCGGTTGCTATCATCTCGCGGACCCCAACCAGGTAGTCTACACCTACCAATATTGCTCAGTCCATCTGTCAGTGACTTCATGGATTTGTTCCATGTTTTGGTCTGGCCACCCCTAGCTTTCTTCCAACCTACTCCTACACAATAAAACATCGCACATCGAGGCAGTCGGTGGTTGGGCATACTTGTAACACGTGTCCCAGACATCTGAACTGATGAAGTTTCACTATTTCATCAATTGATTTGCCATCCTTACCTAGTATCCGTTTCCTAACAACTCCCAGGATATACGAGCAATGCTTCGAAGACACCTATAATCGAATACTAGTAACCTACGAATGTCCTATACTCTTAACGGCCATGTTTCTCCTACTCCATGAATGACGCAAGTTGGCAAAAGCTAGTCGAGCTTTCTGTATCCGTGCTGAGATTTCGTCACACACCAGACCACAAGGGCTCATGAGACTTCCAAGATAAGTGAAGCGGTCGATACGCTCAACTACTTCACTCCCTATCATTAGTTCGGGTGTCAATGCAACCCAATCCTGAAGCAACACGTTGCATTTCGAGGGGGAGAATCGCATCCCGAACATGCTTGCATTGTTGCTTAGAGTGGTCAGAAGACTCTGCATTTTGTCAGCGTCTTCGCCAAATAAAACTATGTCACCAGCATATTCTAAGTCAACAAGTGAATCTCCTGGTAGAAGTTCAACCCCTGGAAATCTAGACGAGGGAAGTGGTATCTCTAAAAGTACGTCAACGACAAAGTTGAACAAGAATGGGGAGAGTGAACAGCCCTGAAGAACACAACTTGAGGTAATCAATTCTGATGACAGTTCGACATAAGCTCTCACTCGACCAGTTGTGTTCGAATAGAGAACCTTTACAAGGTTAATGTACTTCTTGGGTACTCCTTTCAGTGACAAACACTGCCATAGAACCTCACGATCAACAGAATCGAATGCCGCCTTAAGGTCGAGAAATACTACGATTGTGGGGCGTCTGAATGTGTGTCTGTGTTCTAGAACCTGACATAGTGTGAATATCTAGTCTATACAACCACGTCCAGGTCGAAAACCAGCCTGGTTTTCTCTAGTCTCTTCTTCACGATCTTTGATTAGGCGTCGAAGTATTATTGAAGCTAATATTTTAGACGCTATATTAGTCAAACTGATTCCTCTGTGATTGTCACAAGAGGACTTTTATCCTTTCTTATAGACTGGCACAATCAGTGATTGAGACCAGTTAGATGGGATTACGTCCAGTTCCCAGATTCTACCTAAGACCTCAGTCAATCTCGCTGCTAATACTGGACCACCATCCTTAAAAGTCTCAGGAGTAAACATGTCAGGGCCTTCTACTCCCCCAAGCTTCAGATTTTACATAGCTTTTTCAACTTCGTAAAGAGTTGGAGGACTTAAATCAACTTACCACTCAGGTCGACTGGAGATCGTGGGAAACCGAAGTGTGACTGAAGGCCAGTTGAACTGATCCCTAAAAAATTTCGTCACACACATACCAAACCACAAAGACTGATGAGACTTCTTACAGAATAGAACAACAATATAAACTTTAATTACAGGTTATAAAAGCAAAATTTACCATAATTTAAATCCACTAATGAATCTATTGCATAATCAACTTTCATTGACTTATTCATAGATTGTAATTGAGAATATGGATTTATACTAGAAGACTGAATAGAATTCAATTCTGTTGAATTATTCAATGTTAATAGATTACGATAAATTAGATTATTATTATTATTATTAAACTGTGAATATGGGAATGTAGTGGATTGATTCAAACTATACAATCGTTCATAATCTGATGTTGTCTTAGTAGTAGGTGTAGTTGTTGTTGTTGTCGTCGTTGTATCGATTTTATTCAAAGGAACAGTTGAATGACATAATCCATTTGATGTCATGTATTCATGTTCAAGATTTGTATCTAAGGTTTGTTGCATGTAATTACAATTATTATTATTATACATGTCATTGTTATTTGTATTATAGTTATTGTTATTATGATTAACCGGACACCATAATTCAGGGTTAACATATGAAGAATGTATTTTATGTAAATGGTAATTGTTACCGAGTATAGTAGAATTTGTTACTATTGTCGGTGTTGTTGTTGATGTCCTCATGATTGTCGTCGTCGTTGTCGTTGTCATCGTCGTTGTTGTTGTTGTCATTATAGTACGATTCATTTTAGTAGCACGACTACGTCGTTTTACTTGTGTAGCATAATTATCTCTAGCTGACCAACCAGGATATAAACGTTGATGTAATTCTTTTTCTTGTTTAGCTAATTTATAATATTTTGCTTGTGCTTCACTAGATAATGCATGCCATTTTCTACCTAATATTTGATTAATTGCAGCAGATTCTTTTAATGTACATTCAGCTATTACTTGTGAACGCATTTCTTTCATAAATAACATAAATGCATTTAATGGTTTTTTAATATGTCCATTATTATATTTCATTGTACGTTGATATGATTCTGTTTTATTATTTGTTAATTTGATACTTGCTTCTTCTGTATTCAATATTTGCTTACTACTTTTATTATTATTTAAGTAGTCAAATGATGATTTAATAAATTTATAATTCTGATGTGAATGTTGTGGTTGATTAAATAGGGTATTTTGTCGATGATTATTCTGATATTGTTTTAATTCACAATCATTAAAATGTTCTATATCATTGTTATTACTGATGGGTTTCATATTGATACATTCAATAGTGTTGGGAGAGATTGATGATGATGATTCTAATGGACTGAATATGATTCCATTTTTTGTTCCTACTGTCGATATGGTTGGTGGGATTGTTAATATCGATTCAGAATTCGTAGAATATGATCTATAATTAGGTAAAGAACACTATCAATGATTTATCTTCTTAGACGGGAGCACTTATTTTGAGATCCTAATGACAAAAGTTACAATTTTTTAATGATACTAGTCCACACTTACCTTCGAACAAAATTTCGTTTAATGAATGTTGTCATACAATTGGAAATATGGACTGATCTTAGTTATACATCTGTTGGAGACAAGGTAGAACTGAAAAGCCGTTTCGTCATCACTCAAAACCCCATCAAGCATTAAACCTAGAACCTTCATGGTATAAGTGATGGGTAATCACCTTATATACAACATGGTTGAACTCCACTGGTTATGGCTCCTCATTATAACTCTTGAAATTTCCTCTTAAAATCAGTCACTAGTAACCACGTGGTACTTAGAGGATAGAGAGTTTGTGACGATTGTTAAAATTCATAGTTCATATCACAAACTGAAGGAATACTATTCATTCACTTCTGGTTTTAAACGTGGAATAATCAAAATATCTGACTGGTAGATCAAATGGCGTCAACACCAGTCGCCATATTCAATAGCTCATGAAGATCCCTCTCAGCAGCGACAAAACCTCCTATGGTTACTTCATTTTTAGTGTAAAGTAGTGCAGATTAGTGAATGTTGTGGCTTTACATCATATTCTAGTGGGATATGTATCAGCAGTGAAAATTGAGATTTGCTACACAATATTGCGAATTGGCTGAAGTTAGACGGATTTAACTTCTACTAACATGAAACTTGGTTAGAAATAAGGGTTTATTGACTATCCCAATGGAAGGATTAAATTACCGTAACGTTCGTGTTCAACAGTGCCAAGTTTTCTTAAGTGCATTCTGACCCTGGCGGCGCCATATAATTTAACGAGGTAGACCTTGAATAAATCTCCATATTTCTTGGACCAGTATTTGAATGTGGTACCAGCCAACTCATCGAAATAAAATTTATGTATAGAATTGATAATGAAATCGGAATGCGGGCTACATGGTTCATCAGTTAGTCCTTTGTGATATGGGTTCGTTTGTTGCGTTATGATTTTCAGGATACTAACTTGGAACTGTTCATACCGTTTTTCATGACGTTCATGTAAAGATTCTATTTTTGTAAGAGTTATTAGCACTGTAATTAGTACACCTCGTCGTCACTGTCACGTCCTCTGCTTGACGACGGCAGAATACAATATACAACTATCGGTACTTGAACATGTAGAACCCCCATAGTCATGAATCAACAAACAGAAGTAGAGGAAGCGAATATTGGGTAAGAGTCAAAAACGTACAGAAAAACGGGGGTATTTATAGTTTTTAGTATTGACAATTGTATCATTCTAATCCAGCCAATGTGCAAGTAGCAAAGTTATACAATTTTCCAATCATACTATGCCACAGTGATATTCTAGTAGGCTGGACGAAATCTCTTCGACTTCTTTAGTGCCTCCGGAGACTTTGTCATGCTTTTCGGGGTCGTCCTAACAAATCTCAGTATGAATACCCACAATATTTGAACCCAGAAGCACACAGCTGATCAGCCGCTAATATGACAAAATGTAAATCCTGGATTCCAACACTAGCTGCAATCCAAATACAATCAATCACTTAACATTTATTCCAGAAGTTAATTTTTTTAACATACAAATCGATGTACGAAAAAATGATCAATAATTTCAATTTGCAATGATATAATTCTCCCTCTGTAATTGTGAATGTGTACCGCTAAAGAGTGTCATACTTGGGAGAAACAGTTACTGTTTGATTTTTAGTCTAACTTGGGTTGGAATTAAACCATGACAGGAAACATCTTAACAATGAACAATTTTCACAAAACTCTGGTCTCGTGTAAAAGCGTTTTTTTTCAGAAACTGAATGAGCCTTGAATTCATCCCAAATGTCCTGGTACGGCTGAGAGTGGGGAGAGTCCGCTCCGCCTCTCGTAATGCTCTCACATGGCCACGTGTATATAGCCTTTGCCAGGGAAGTCCTACTCACTACCTTACCGTGGCGGGGGTGTTGTTTACGAAATTGAAAGGACAAAAAGCGAATGTCAGGCTCTTTAACTGGGTTGGTGGACATGGAGAGTCTATACAGGGGGGTTGGAAATCGCTGATTCAAAACCAGTGGTGCACATCGGCTCCAGTATCCTGAAGGAACAAATGGCGTATGAACCAATCATTGGTCACCGGCTACCTTGGGACTGCATCTCCTGACGTTGTTCCACTGCCTTGTGGATCAGACATTTAGGTTGAAGGCTTCGGTTTTGGACCCCTAAGAAGATCACCTGCTTCGGTTTGGGCACCCGGGCAGTATCACAGCCTTCACACATATCAAATGGGATTTGTGTGGCGCATATGTATTCGGTGCCCTTTTGTACCAATATCTATCTGTTAAAATAAATAAATAAAATCATTTCAATGACTATTTACAAGTTCATGAACTCAATTTTGAATCCACAATCGAAAATACTACTCACAATTACATAAATATAAGTAGTAATAGATTGTTTCTCATCTTACTCCAGTAAGTATTATACTTATCATTTATATGACGGAAGATAATCGGTCTTTGAAATTGATCACTTTAATACATTAAATTCTGACGGACTATTCGTAAGAAAAGGGATAATTTATTATTTAAACTGATTAACCGGTACCCAAACAGGAAACAGTTCGAAAATTACTTTCTTATTACTAATAATTATTAAATATTTCAACATTCCCCCAAAATGTTCTTGATACGGTCGAAGGTGGGAAGAATCAGCTCTCCGTCTCCAAATGCTCTTACATGACCACGTGTATACAACCACTGCTAGAGAAGTCCTGCCTACTGCTTTCTCATGGTAGGGGGTGTTGTTTACGAAATTGAAAGGATGATGGGAGAATGTCCGATGGTTTGACCAGGTTGATGGATATGGGGGATCCCAGTTAGGGGAGTTGGATATTCACATTAAAATTTTACGAAATATCAGCACCCAAACTAACTTCAGTTCTAAGTAAAATGTTTGAGTGAATTGAATGTAACCGATTAATTCATAATTAAAGTACTTCATTTTCAACTCTTAAGTTGCATATTCCAAATTCAATTCACCAAATTAGAATTAAACAGTCAAACAACAGTATCAATAGCTTTCTTTTACACAATTACTTACTTACGCCTGTTACTCCTCGTGAAGGAGCATAGGCCGACCACCAGCATTCTCCATCCAACCCTGTCCTGAGTAATCCTTTCCAACTCCTTCCAGTTGCAATTCACCCTTTTCATATCTGCTTTTATTTCTTGACGTAATGTGTTATTTGGCCTTCCTCTTTTCGGCCTTCCTTCAAGATTCCAAGTTAGGGCTTGTCTCGTGATGCACTTTGATGATTTGCGTAGTGTATGTCCTATCCATTTCCATCGTCTTTTCCTAATTTCCTCTTCAGCTGGAAGCTGGTTTGTTCTCTCCCACAAAATGCTGTTGCTGATGGTATCCAGTCAACGGACATTGAGTATCTGGAGTAGACAACTATTTATAAATACTTGTGCCTTCTTGATGATTGTTGTTGTAGTTCTCCCAGTTTCAGCTCCGTACAGTAGAACTGCCTTGACGTTGGTATTGAAGATTCTCACTTTGATATTGGTTGAAAGTTGTTTTAAGTTCCATATGTTCTTCAATTGTAGGAATGCGGACCTTGCTATGCCAATCCTCGCCTTTACGTCTGCGTCTGAACTTCCTTGTGCATCGATGATGCTTCCCATGTATGTGAAGGATTCTACATCTTCCAGAGTTTCGCCATGCAGAGTGATTGGATTGTTGTTCTCCGTGTTGTATTTGAGGACCTTGGTTTTCCCCTTGTGTATGTTGAGACCTACTGATGCAAAGACTGCTGTTACACTGGCTGTCTTTATATTCTTTTACACAATACTTGTGAATAAACTTTAAGTAAATTAATGTGTATTTAATTACTAAAATTTACATTTCATTTTGAATGTATTACAAATTTAATTGTAGTATGATGGAAGGAGCTAGAAAGGATTGCCCAGGATAGGGTTGGATGGAGAATGCTGGTGAGCGGCCTATCCACCTTCACGAGGAGTAACAGGCGTAAGTAAGTAATTATGATCATCCCACAGCAATGAGTATCCAGAAGTTTTTACAGGAAGCCAACTAATATCAATCTGTAACGAATACAACCTATGTATAAACTAAGGATATTTAACACTATTCTATCTGATAATTATCATGTACTCACTAGTGACTAGCTTTTTCAGGGAATTCTAGTGAGAAGCCTTGACTAGTGGAGTTAATCCATGTCAGATAGAGACAGGTATCTACTTCAGTACAATAGAAGATGGTCGCACAATTTTGTGGACTAGTTAAAGTTAGACATTAACACAGTTGAACTCTGGTCGACTCAATAATCTACAGATTAATCGTTCGCACACAAGACTGAAGGCCCTGGGTTCGAATCCTACAGGTGAGATCATGAATGCACCCTATCACTGAGAAGTCCTATAATAGAACAAAATGGCCATCCAAGTTTTCCATCATGATCTAACATCAATCAGTTCATGATCTCAATCATATATAATAAGATCATTTTTTTCTAAAATCAGATCAATAACTTACCCTTTTGATGCTTTCATTGTATTACATAACAATTGTGAATTCCATCTTAGATTATCATATTCATCAAAAGGATGTTTTAACCATGCTTGTAATCTATTCAATTGATTATTAGTATTATTATATGTATCCTCATTGAATGTTTCATTAGATTGTTGCCATAGTTTATTATAATATGGTTGAGTATCATATTGATTAGATTGAAATGTATTGGTTAAATGTTTATCATTCATATTGTAATGATTAAATGATGATGATGATGATGATGTAATCATTTGATGATTGTGTTGATAAGGCTGAATGTAATCATCTGTGGTATTTATAGGATTATTATTATTACTATTAGATGAAATGGAAGGTGATATTGAATAATAACAACATGATGATGATGAAGATGACGACGACGATGACGACGATGAGGATAAAGATATCGGACATGATGTACATGGTAAACTTGTTATTGATGATTTCGTTTGTACTCTTGATGATATTGAAGGAATTAATGTAGAATATATAGAATCTTCATGATTCAATAAAGGAGATTTCATTGTGGAAGTATATGTAAAAGATAATGATGTATTAGGTGAATTAATTTTATTTGAAGGATCAATATTATTGATCTCATCCAGAGTATCATTGTTTATTATATTTTGATGATGTTGATGAACTAAAAAGTAAAAATAAAAACTACATAAACAAATGATGATTGTAATTTCCATTTGCGAGATTCGAACCCAGGGCCTTCAATCTCGCGCGAGCGAGCGATCGCTTAATCACTAGATCACTGAGCTGGTCGACATCCAACGGTGTTAATGTTTAACTTCAACTATTCCAAGAAATTGAGCGATACCTTTCTGATATTAAATTAATTATTATACGACTAATGAAAAAAAAACCTGAATTCACTTGGTATTGTTTGGCTTGTATCTTCCCATTGAGGTTTAACACTGCAATTGATCAGTCTGTTATTGGCATATGTGTATACTGTGCGTATGCTTCGATATTACCTTAATTCACAAGCTATTTGTAAGCAATGATGGATAGTGGCTAGCAGTGGAATCCTGATTTAAAGAGTCAATCAAGTTTCAATATAATCGAATGAAAATCGGTCTGTATCATGCATGAAATGATTAAAGTTTTTAAAAAAGGCAAGGAGACACATACTAAGATATGAAACTTAGATGCCATGGTAGTATGCTTCTGATGAAGTGTAATGTTAGATGAAACAGTTATTCATTGATTAGACTAATCTGTCGGGAAACATTGTTTAGTGACGATGGAATTCATATTACATAAACTGTTACTGTTATTTCAAACGATATAAGTAGTATTCACTGGTGGTGGAGAAGATTTGTAGCTCAGGTAAATGATTTTGATGGAGTTTTGTTCTCTGAGCTGGATGGTTTAGTCGTGGAGCTTTCATCGTTCTTCTGAACGACATCATCAGCACAAACTTCAGATAGAAGTCTGAGAACAAAACTCCATCAAAAGTATTCACCGGTATAATTGTATTGTATGCTACTTACATCTATCAACATAAGTTTAGTCACCTATAATTTTATTTACGAATCAAATGTTTAGAATAGGCAAAAGCTATATAATTAGCAATTGAGAAAAAAAACGGTAAGACTATAATTTATAAACGACCTTTGGGCAACACCTAATAAGTAAGATCAAATGAGGGTTAGAAATCAGTGTGTGAGGAATTAGAATTATGATTTGCAGTGGATGATTAAGGTTACAAATTCCATGTATAGGTTTCATCACGAACTCAATTTAACTAAATGGATGAATGAATTTCGCGCCAAAATTCAAGACCTTCTAACGTAAATCTGATTGGTTCGTTCATGAATTATAGTTTCGCCGAAGAAAAACTACCGTTGTTGATATATAGATATATACTGTAACCAACACCAACTTTTGATAACATATAACTTGTTGGGACCCGAGAAACATAATAAATGGTAACCATTATTATACGTTTTACCATTCTTGAGTTATACCCAGTATATGGATTACTACCTCCCTCATTCACAGCCACATCTGGCTAATTCTTGTACAAATATTGTTTCATATTTTATTGGTACGTTGTGGTCAGTTTGATTAGTATATAAATTCAGTATACTTGAAATATATAATGATTCATATCTCAGAGGCTGAGACTTGCGTTCTGGATTTAACTAGCTGGGCTAGGTGGAAAGCAGGACCAATCAAGACTATAGGTTGTTCTCACGTGTTTTACGCGTCATTGATCCAATCGATAGTTCGCTGCTAACTAATCGGCGCACAAGTTATAACATAACTAAATACGCATAGATTAGGCAATAGGACATAAATGAGTTCAAATAAAGACGTTTAAATTATTTACTTCATTATTTAATGTATCCACAAATCAATTTGATTGTTATTCATAGAACAGTTCAAGATCTTCTAAAGTGTACATCTTAGACTTCTTTAAACTCTACAACTGTTGATATAATAATTGTTTCCATTCAATTTGTTAATTAATCTTTACTCCATCTCCTTTAATCTTTACGTTCATTATAAATGTTTCGTGACACTGATGAATTACATTATGATGTAATAATGAACTGTAACCATTATTTATAGATCTTTAAAGAATCATGTATCACTATACTGAATACTACTTATACCATTATTAGTAATCAGTAATGGCTAGTAGTGGAATCCAGGACATGCGTTTCGTCCTATTTGAGACTCATCAACCGAATATATCTGCATCTCAGAGTTGATGTTCACTCTGAGATTTGAACCTAGTACCGTTCGTTTCAAACACTATGGTGGTATCCACTTAGCTACTGAGTTCTGATAACCATCTGCTTTTGTAATGGGAACGTGGATGCACACTACTGAGGAGTCCCACAATAGGACGAAACGGCCGTCCAGTGCTTTCAGGTTTCCAAAGGTGGTGATCTAACATCAATCGGTTCATGGTCTCAATCAAAAAGTTTAAATCCACTTAGTTTTGTTTAACAATATTATCCTTGTAGAGACTGGACCCACTTTCTTTTTTTTTAGTTTATCCAGTTAAAAATTCCTGAGGTTTACATTTTTAGCTTAAATAAATTTTTTATAGACAGAGAACTGTTACTAAATATTATCAATATTATTAGTATTGGAAGTTTGTGAAGATTACATGCTTTTTAAGCAAAGATGGATAGTGGCTAGTGGTGGAATCCAGTTTGACGCGCGTTTTGCCTATTTGGGACTCGTTAGCTGGATTTACCTGCATATTAGAGTTGATTTTCAATCTGGAACTCAAACCTACTACCGTTCGCTTTAAATGTCATCGTGTTATCCATTTACTTTTGTGAAGATGAATTGAATTTTTATAAATTAATTCCTTGAGTTCTAGTGAGAAGCCATGACCAGTGAAATTCATTAGTTTTTAGTGTAAACCAGCTGCTTTCATTTAGATTCAAAGTGATTACGTAGTATCATGAATTAGTCTATTTACGAATGTAAAAGATTGAATGGTGATTCAGTACTCTGAAAGTTAAACGCTTACCATGAGTTGAATTCTATCTCAAGTGGGGCAATGGATACATATCGATGAGGATGAAACAGCTATCCAATGTTTTCTCATTTTCATTGGTTGTCTAACTAGAACCAGTCCATGATTTAACAATAAGAATTTAAAGTTTGATCTTGATTATACACTTGAGATTAAGTTGAAATATTAACCTTATTCTTTTCGATATTTTGTATAAAATAGTAAAAGGTTATATACTAAGGTTTATTGAAGCCTTAGCCATACGAAAATTCAAACCCCTTTTGTGTGTTCAAAAACAGTTTGTTCTTACTTTAAACCTACCCTGGTAATATTGACTTATTATCCAGAGCGATTAGGTTTCGAATAGTGTTTACATTATTATTACTCTTATTATTGACAATACTCCTCATACTCTTATTTAGATAAAGTGTGTTTTAATGATATCTTGGTTCTATAATGAAAGAATTATGAAGGGAATGATTCCAAAAATTAAGAAAGAACCTAATGTTTTTAACATCATTGATGGTTATCATCATAAACGTTGATTATGTGAGATGATGAAGAAGATTTGTAGCTCAGTTGCATGATTCTAATGAGGTTTTGTTTTCTGAGATGGATGGTTTGATCAGGGAGCTTTCATTGTTTTTCTGAACAACATCATCAGCATAAACTTCTACCTCAAGTTGATTATCTACTCACTTAGACATATAACTCTGAATAACAAATGAAAATAACACTTAGAATCACTGAAAGTCTACCGTCTATAATTTTTCATGGTTTAGTTGGAAATGAATTACCTTTAACAAATATAGGAAACCTCAACAATGCACATCCACAATCCCGCATCGATCAGGTTTGAATCCAGGATCTATCGGTTTCGCACGCGAACGCTTAACTACTAGACCACTAAGCCGGTATCCGATGGTGTTAGGCGAAACATCAACCATTTTCTTCAGTGAGTTACTATCTCACAACAGACCCGGTTGAACTCCACGCGAGTCCGGATCATGGATGAGCACTGCTGAGGAGTTCCGCAATAGGACGAAACGGCCATCCAGTGCTTCCAGGCGGTCTAGCTTCAATTGAATCATGATCTCAATTGTTGAAATTACTATGATATCCAGAAAACCCTTCTAATACAAATATAGGAAAGTTTAGAATTGTACTATAACCAATTTCATAGACACAATTAGTCAAAGTTAATTTAATTCATTTCATTAGATTATGAAGACTAGATTCCATGTAAAGAGATAAAAGACAGATTGACAGGTATTGGAAAATTATTGAAAATCAAAGAATAATAAACAGATTTCCTATCCTAATACAAGATTATTCAATGATCCCCAATCATAACCTCATCTAGAGACAAGTCAAAGTTATTTAGGTGTTACAGTGATCATATTTTTTTCATTACCTTTCGACTATTAAGTTTCAAATCCAATTGTCTAAAGTTCTATTTTTAGTCAATTTGTTGTACAACACTACCGATAGTCAATACGATCGCTAGTGACTATTTTCCATTTCTCACATGACATCGTTTTGTAAACTATTTGTGAATTAAAATTAGTATTGCAAAAATAGACAAAAATATATTAAATAGATGAAGTATGAAAGTAATCAATTCAGATCTCTAAAGTAGAAATAAGCAAACACCTTTTATAATCAATGGGGTTACATTAAAGCGGATATTATTACATCAATTAGACTGAACACAAAATGCTTTAATTACCATATAATTTGTATTATTTATAAAATTGTCCCCAAATGCCCTGGTACAGCTGAGAGTGGGTAGAGTCCGCTCCGCCTCTCGAAATTCTCTCACATGGCCACGTGTATATAGCCTTTGCCAGGGAAGTCCTACTCACTACCTTACCGTGGCGGGGGTGTTGTTTACGAAATTGAAAGGACAAAAAGCGAATGTTCGGTGCTTTAACCGGATTCCAAACCAAACCAATGGTGCACATGGGCTCAAGTATCCTGAGGGAACAAATGGCGTATGAACCAATTGTTGGTCACCGGCTTCCATGGGACTGCATCTCCTTACGATGCTCCACTGCCTTGTGGTCAGACCTTCAGGTCGAAGGCCCCAGAGTTGGTCCCCTAAGGAAACCACCTGCTTCGGTTTGGGCACCGGAGCAGTATCACAGCCCTCACACATATCAAACGAGATTTGTGTGGCGTATATGTATTTGGTGCCTCTTTTTTTATTTATAAAATTAAGATTGTTGTATTACATTGTCAATCAGATCAATGTAACTGTGATACAGTGGTGAGACTTTAATTTATTAATGACCTTTGAGTGACGTTAAAGAGACCTTGAGAACGTCCACCTACATGCTATGGCTAAATGAGGGTTAGAAACCAGTGTGAGGAATTAGATTTAAGGTTTTCATCACGAACTGACATCAGGTATAATGCCGAATGAATGAATTTCGCGGCAAAATTCAAGACCTGTTATCTTAAATCTGTTTGATTCGTCCATAAATTATAGTCTCACCGTTTGTGTCCATGAAGTAAGATTTGAATTTCAATTTACTGAAGTTCATATTATGAAAATGTTTCTTTAGAAATTTAATTTAACTCTAAAAGAGGACTTTTATCAGACTGTTACATTTATTGTATGTTAATGATGAATCTAATTTACTTATTGTTGTATACTTTACGAATCGACATGAATTGTTGTTCACATTACAAGTGGAGCTAATCCATGTCAGGTAGAGACAGGTATCTACTTCAGTACAATGGAAGATGGTCGCGTAATTTCTTGGATTGGTTGGAGTTAGACATTAACACCTTTGGATGCCGGCCGGCTCAGTGATCTAGAGGTTAAGCGTTCGTGCGCGAGACCAAAGGTCTTGGGTTCATATCATTCGTATCACTTTCTCCTAACGTCATATCCATAAAATTTAGACAACAAGTATTCACAAAAAGATTTTGAGTACTATATGAAATTATCTATAACGTTATATAAGATTCGAATAGTCAATGATCTACATTCGATTGGATGAGTCTCTAGATTAATAATTATGTGATGTCCAAATGGAGAAAATGATTGTAAAGAGTGAAAATTTTCTAAATTAGATTATTTTTTAGTCTATTTGAAGTGTGTTTAACAATAGAATCCAAGAGTCACCTTACAGCCACTTTTAGGACCCATCGACTGGAAATACCTGTATCCCGATATTGATGTTTACACTGGAATTCTAACCTAGTACTATGCACTTTAAAGATCAACACATTATCCATTAGGTTATTAAGTGCAACTACTTACTGACTTGTGTAACTAGTATGAATTTTATTTATAATATTCAGTATTTTACTTTCTTTGATATTAGAGATTGAAATTAGTCAGTCTCTGCTGGCATACGGCGATCCCAAATAGATGATCTTAACATGTCCATATTATAACAGGCTTTAAAAATACACAAATTTCACCTAGTAGTTGAATTCAGGATACATATTTATTGCTATTTGAGATTCGTCAGCTGGATGCACCTAAACTGTAGTATTATTGATGTTTACAGTAAGATTCGAAGTTTATAACTATCTTCCCAATGTTCAACTCATTATCCACTAAGCTACATTATAAGCAATCATATATTTAAAAAGTACGAAGTTGTTTTTAAAGCTTTGTATTTCTTCATTATTGATATTTGTAAGGATTGGTTCAAATTAAATCTAGTCTTGGTCAAAAGTTAATATCAAATGGGAAATTATTGAAAACCAAGATGCAGTTAGGGTTAGTTGATATTGTGCCATATAACAGAATGCCTAGAGTTAGTACTTATATCAACTATAATAATCAGGTGATTGTGATAACAACTGTAAGTTCTCAGTTCCATCCATGATAAGAGTAGACTATGAATTACTAAAAATAATTTCCTAAGATTAGAATAAAATAGCTATACAATACTGTCTTATTTCCAATAATTGTCTATGATATGGATTACGAATTCAGAAATGTAATCACTCTTAGACTGAAGCTCCTGGATTTGACTCTTGCAAGCCGGATTTGGGATACGTACTCCTCAGGAGTCCCATACCAGGACAAAATGCCCTTTCCAATGCTTCTAGGTTTTCAATAGTGGTCAAACATCAATCGATTCATGATCTCAATCAAAAACTTAACAATCTCTACAACCTTATACTTTAAGAAAAATTGTTTGATAATAATTATAAGGTGTGATAAATCCAACAGACATTTCCATCAATGAAAGAGGAAATCCTACAGTTTATGAAATAGATTACACTTTACAGTTATTATGAATATAAACTAGTTTCTCTGGATGATAATGGAACGTCACTTACTATTTAGTGAATGAAAATAAAGTTTTTTCTTTAAATACTGAGCATCAATTAATATAATCTTTACTAGACCTCCAAATGCCCTGGTACGGCTGAGAGTGGGGTGGACCCACCCTCCTTCTCCAAATGCTCTCACATGGCTACACGTATATAGCCTCTGCCAGAGAAGTCCTACTCACTACCTTACCGTGGCGGGGGTGTTGTTTACGAAAATGAGAGGACGAAAAGCGAATGTTCGGTGCTTTAACCGGATTCCAAACCAAACCAATGGTGCACATGGGCTCAAGTATCCTGAGGGAACAAATGGCGTATGAACCAATTGTTGGTCACCGGCTTCCATGGGACTGCATCTCCTTACGATGCTCCACTGCCTTGTGGATCAGACCTTCATGTCGAAGGCTCAGGGTATAGCCTCCTAGGAAGTCCACCTGCTTTGGTTTGGGCACCCGGGTCGTATCACAGCCCACGTACACAAATATGGTGTGGCGCATATATATTTGGTACCCTCTTGTACCAATATTTATGTGTTCAAATAAATAAATAATAAAGACTCTAATATTAATTGAATTTTTAATGACTAAGTCACAGAGTAAGTCACTAGTCTAAGTAACTGGACATCATAGTGTAACGTTTTTGACGTAAGTGTTATGTAATCCTTAACCGGGAGGAGGGGATTTAGTTTCTGGATTGTATCTATCATGCAATTATATCTATGACTTTGACACAACTAAATGTATACCATGTGAGTTTCACTTACATATGGTCGTCATCAATTGAATTACCACATTTTTATTCAAAAAAAAAAGAAACAATATTTAAAAAGAGAAGAAAAGAAAAAAAATCAAACTTACCTTCTTCAGTTCTAGTTGTATTCATCATCATCATATAAAACACAGTGAAAATTTCACAGGAATAAATAAAGAAATGAAATAAATTTCCTCAATATTGTTAGCTTATACAAAATAAATGAATACAAGAAGTAAAGTTGATTATTTTGGTTTGTTTTGTATTTTTAATCACCCCCTCACCCCCCCCTCCAAAAAAACCCCCGCAAACTATCAATCTATAACAAATCTGTTAGTATAAATCAACGAAATAATTTAACCAATCAAATCTCTTAAAAATCAACATTCACTATTGAAGAGCGTCATTTAATTCTGATTGGTTGAAAGACAGAAAAATAAGAAATAATATAGACAAAGCAACAAAAACAACAACAACAATAACAGGAGCAGCAGCAGCAGCAGCAGTAAAAAGGAGAGAAGTAGAAAGGGAAGAGAAGGGAAGAAGTCAATTGAATTAATAATAGATGTTACTATCCTACCTTTCAGATAAAAATAACTAATATATGTGTATAT
Organism: Schistosoma haematobium; assembly: GCF_000699445.3. NCBI lineage: Eukaryota > Metazoa > Platyhelminthes > Trematoda > Strigeidida > Schistosomatidae > Schistosoma > Schistosoma haematobium. The sequence continues at coordinate 1,197,218 of NC_067195.1, forward strand.
GATGTGATGTTGTTTATGAATGAAAAGACAATTTAGATGTAATTGTTCCCCATTCTTATTTAAGTTCAGAATTAATGTTTTTGTTTCGTCAGTAGAATTATATTTGAGGGAAAGAAATGTTTGTGATGATAATGATGATGATGATGATGACTACATCTAAAATGAATGAAAGTAATATAGAAAGAATGAAAGAAAGAAAGAGTAATTTTAGACTCACAAACACATACGCACACACACACACATCCATGTTCACACTTCTATATGGTCTGAATAATTAAGTTGCTTCTAGCTTACCCAGAACTTTCTTACAGATCAATATTAATAAGAGAGCTAAATGGAACATTTCAATCATCCTTATATTCCATTTATATTTTACTTAGATGAGTTTTTTTATTTTCAATATTTTAATCATTAACATAACTAGATCTTTCAGTGAGCAGGATACTTTAGATTAAAGAGTCGGTTCATATGGTTCACTTTCATAAAATGACACTGATAAGATTTGTCTCATTCTGGAATTGATTACCTTCCAGGGAATCCATCTCTACTAGTTAGTCAACTGATGTGATCAGAATTATCATTATTTAGTTATATTAGTAATGTGAAGATAAGAAAATGTTGAGTTTAGTTATGAGTAGGGTAGTATCGTTAGTTCTTCTCAGTTATGTATCACTGTTGTAAAAATCAGAAAACTTTTAAATCTTTTTTCCATTTAGGTTAAAAAAAATTTTTATGATCAGAATAGGGTTTTCTGTGGAGATTGTAGTAATTTTAATAGTTGAATTTATGAGTTGATCTAAGTTAGACCACGGTAAAAAACCTGAAATCGCTGGACGGCCGTCTCTTCTTGGTATAGGACTCCTCTTCCTCCTCCTCCTCCTCCACGATTTCTCGAGCGAGACTCGAACCCAGGACCTTCGATGTCGTGCTCGAACGCTTAACCTCTAAACCACTGGGCCAGCATCCAATGCTTCCAGGTTTTTCATGATGGTCTAGCTTACATCGACACTTGAGTTCAACCATTTAAAAAAATCTTTAATCAGTACATAACTTTTGACTATAAGTCATCATTTTATTGAAGTGATGTATTTACTTTGGAGAGAATTCTATTCAAACCTTCTTCATTATCATCCTCGTAAAATAGGATGATATCAACCATAAATTCTCTGAGACTTATTGCAATTTTATAATTACTGGAATAAACATGTTAACTTTCTCGAGATAAGAGGTTACTTATACAGAGTTATATCGCCCAACTACTGATTTTACAGAGTACAAATAGTCTCTATTGGGAAACATGAGTCCTGAACTAATTGCTATGAAATTATTATTTTTGTAATAAATTCTTAACAATATTCCCTTGTGACTGACAATGGAAATCATGACAACCATAAAATATGAGGGATTACACAGAATTTCATACCTATCGAACAAGTTATTGGATTTTTGAACATAATGGCTTAATGGTAAACGAATTAACATTTTAAAAAATGTAAATGTTGAGTCTGAATTTCACTGTAAACACCAAATGAGGAATACTGATATATTTAGGTGGTGAATACCAATTAGAGTTAAACACACATGCATATACATTCCACTACTAGCTATAATTCAGTGTTAATAAGTATTCACACGAATATAATAAAAGTCCCACTAATAAAGATGATTTTATAGTTGAATTCATTAGTCGATTAAAGCTAAACCATCATTGAAGACTTGGAAGCATTGGATGGCCATTTTGTCTTTGTATTGGACTCCTAAGGAGTGTGCATCTATGATCCCGGACTAAGGGGACTCGAACCTAGAATGCCGGCTCAGTGATCTAGAAGTTAGGCGTTCGTGTGCGAAATTGACCGTCTTTGGTGCGAGATCGTTCATGCACATTCCTCAGGAGTCCCATATTAGAACAAGACAACCTTTCAATGCCTTCAGATTTTTCAATGGTAGTCTAGCTTAAATCAATTCATGAATTCAACTGTCAAAATACTACAATCTCCACAAACCTCCCATTCTGATAATTCATTCGTCATCTTGAATTATGTCTGTGTTATCATTATGGGTTTATGAAGGTTTTTGAAATTTATCGAGAATACTAATTGATTTAAGCTAGGTAATCATTGAAAACCTGAAAGCACTTGATAGCTATTTCGTCCTAGTATAGGGCTCCTCACTGGGAATCAGAATCTGAACTTTCTTTCTCGCAAGCGAGCTTTCAACCAGTATTCAATGGTATACAATCCTAACTTCAATGCATCCGTGAAATGAAGTGACTATCTTTCATTGTCTTCAATGGGTAACTTCCTCGCATCTGATACAGTTGGACGCCACTAGTAATGGCTTCTTACTAGAGCTTCAAAGATTTCCTCTCTAAGTTAGTCACCAGTTAGCACATAAGAATTATCAGTTTAGGTTTGTATAGATTATTAACTGACGTGAAATTCACATCCATAATGTTCAATGAAGTCGATTTTTTCAATTGATTGATTGTTTTGAGTTTTTATCATCTGTGTCATTCTAGTGCTCCATATACAATCACTTTGTATTTTAAGAACGAAATAAAGTGCTCATGAGTTAAGTTTGATGAACAGAGAGAGTGATTTAGCTTGGTGAAATTTGTTGCGAGGTCAATATTGAATGTTCAGATAAATTGTCACAAAATAAAAGACATCGATCAGCATTTCATGATTGAATAACGTTGAGAGACGGAGGTCAAATTAATTCAAGGTGATAAATATTTAATTAAAATGAGTTCAATCAACTATTTAATCACGTTCATAAATAATAGTTCGTGTATTTATCGGGTAGTCAGTCATTCAGCAACAATGTAGAACTTTGTACGTACGTACGTACGTACATCAGTTCAGGTTGCCATATCACATTACCACAAAGATACAATTGTCGATTCAAATCCCATAGTGGTAGAGGTAGTAAAAGTATAGGCAGTAATCGAAAAGATTAGGGTTTGAAGATGTTATTCAAGGAGTATAATACAGTGAAATAGATTTCGGAAGGGAAAAGAAGGGACAAGAAGAATTCAGATTAGAATTTGAACGGACACAAAGAGTGGATGCACCTGTGTCATTACAAACGATTTTGAGCCATGTCATTCAACGTCTCGAACCGTCGGTTGCTATCATCTCGGGGACCCCAACCAGGTAGTCTACACCTACCAATATTGCTCAGTCCATCTGTCAGTGACTTCATGGATTTGTTCCATGTTTTGGTCTGGCCACCCTTAGCTTTCTTCCAACCTACTCCTACACAATAAAACATCGCACATCAAGGCAGTCGGTGGTTGGGCATAAGTAACACGTGTCCCAGACATCTGAACTGATGAAGTTTCAATACTTCATCAATTGATTTGCCATCCTTACCTAGTATCCGTTTCCTAACAATGCATTACTTACTCGGTGATCCCAGGATATACGAACAATGCTTCGAAGACATCTATGATCGAATACTAGTAATATACTCAATCGTTTAACCAGTTAGTTTATATTCTAATCAATAGTTTTTCAATTATTTCATCCATTTTATTAATTTTATGAAAGAAATTGGATTTTTATAAATTGCAGTTCATCGCTCTTTAAAGAAGAAAAACGAAAACAGTAATCCAGAGTCTCTAACATGATTATCGAAAAGATTGGACTATAACGATTTAATTATTGGGATGGAAGTTTGAGTTGTTAATTAACTCCTGTTTCAACATGAACAGTATTCAGTAGTATGGGTCTGCATTTATTCATATTCGCAATTCTAATTAACCAAAAAAGATATTCCTGGCAAGACTTTATTCTAGCAAGTTTCTCTTCTAAGAAATAGGATTGCTAACCCTATCTCCAACCGTCCTCCTTTATCCGTGTTTGAGACTGACGGTAAGTCCAGAACGGCTTCAGGTGGAGTTATAATTATATGTTTACACATGATACCTCAGATTCTCCTAACAAACACCATCAGAAATAACCTACCGTAATAGACAACAGACCAGATGTTAGCTCAGCAGCAAACTAAGAAGAGACTCTGTAGATCTATAGAATGCACTATTCATGAGCCATTAGACTGCATCACAAATCAAATCCTAACTTGGAATCCTCGTGATGAAACGAAAATGGGCGGACCAAAGAATATATGGTTCTGTAAATCGGGGGTTTTGGAAGATATAAAAACCTTTACATATTTGGGCAGCATCATTGATGAACATGGTGGATCTGATGCAGATGTGAAGGCGCGGATTGGCAAAGCAAGAGCAGCATATTTACAACTGAAGAACATCTGGAACTCAAAGCAACTGTCAACCAACACCAAGGTCAGGATTTTCAATACAAATGTCAAGACAGTTCTACTGTATGGGGCAGAAACCTGGAGAACTACGAAATCCATCATCCAGAAAATACAGGTATTTATTAACAATTGTCTACGCAAACTACTTCAGATCCATTGGCCGGACACTATTAGCAACAACCAACTGTGGGAGAGAACAAACCAGATCCCAGCGGAGGAAGAAATCAGGAAGAAGCGCTGGAAGTGGATAGGACACACATTGAGGAAGGCACCCAACTGCGTCACAAGACAATCCCCCACGTGGAATCCTCCAGGTCAAAGGAAAAGAGGAAGATCAAAGAACACATTACGCCGGGAAATGAAGATAGTTATGAGAAAAATGAACAAGAATAGGATGGAATTAGAAAAGAAGGTGGAGGACAGATTGGGTTGGAGAATGCTGGTCAGCGGCCTATGCTCCATTATGAGTAACAGGAGTAAGTAAGTAAGTAAGTAAGTAAGTAAGTAAGTAAGTAAGTAAGTAAGTAAGTAAGTAAGTAAATAAGTAAGTAAGTAAGTAAGTAAGTAAGTAAGTAAGTAAGTAAATCGGAGGTAGATATCACAACCGCGAATAGTACACAGTAACATCTATAAAAAGAGGTCATGACAGAATTGTATAGCGATGCCTGATCAGTGGCCAATGCCTCAAGTGAGGTAACAGGCGTTAGTAAGTAAATGAACATATTGGCTTCTTAAGGAAACTTCAGGGAACTATTCTTTTGATGTTGCTGAATTATACTTAATATGCTGTCCTGTGAGTTCGATGGTTTAATGCATTTGAGACAAAAAATCTCATCATTAAATAAATTAACGTTAAAGTAATTTGTTTATTGGTTTCTACTGCTAGCCATAATCCATCTTTGCTTATAATACTCGTGACTTAAGGTAATATTGAGGCAATCCACACAGGATGCAGATAAATTTATTTTGTATTGTTTGTTTGAATATTTCCATTGCAGTCCTGAATATCAGTGGGAGGATTCAAACAAACAATATTAAATGAATTAAAACTTCACCTTATTGCACAAGCTAATGGTTATCTGGATTCAGTAGATAAGTGGATGTAAGTATTAATTGCGTAACCAATTATATGTCATTTAATAATCATAACTCATTTTAGTTACTATTCTACATGAGGTTGAATTTAGAATTTTTTTAGTTGTTTTTACAACTAATACAACATCTTAATAGTTGAGATCATGAGTCACCATGGAAAACCTGGAAGCACTGGATGGCCGTTTCATCCTACTGTAGGTCTCCACAGTAGTGTGTATCCACGATCCCGCCTCGTGAGATTCGAACCGAAGACCTATCTGTCTCTCACGCGAACACTTAACCTCTAAACCACAGATAGTCACACAATAGGACAAAACGACTGTTCAGTACTTTCAGACTTTATATGATGGTCTAGCTTCAATTGAATCATGATCTCAACTACTAAAATTACTATAATATTCACAAAATCTTTTCTGATGCTAATACAATATTATTCAGCTACTTGATAAATATGATCTAACTTAAGTCGTTTTGTATTCTGGTGGAACACCGTGAAATATCAGCTTCACATCAGATGAAACTAAACAATAGTTTACTGTTTAACATTTTGTTGCAAATTGAAATGGAGTTATTAAATATACATAAATCAGTAAATATAAACTTAGCTAACTAAAAAGTTGAATTCATAAAAATCTGGAAGCATTGGACAACTATTTCGTTCACTTCAGAAAATGAATTAAGGGTTGCGTAAGATCATAGATCCATTGAAGTTAGATAATAACATGGTTGAATGCCATCTCAGTAGTCTAGGGGTTAAGTGTTTACATGCAAAACTGAAGGTTATAGGTCCTAATCCTTTGTGCGGAATCGTAGATTCCCATGGCTCAGGAGTCCTAGGTGGTCTAGCTTAAATCAACTCATAAATTCAACCATTTCCATTACTATAATCTTCACAATTCTTCATTCTGATCACTGAGAGAGAAATATTAAGCCAATGATAAAATCCTTAAAGAATCCTAAATGTCCTATTCCCTTTTTTACTTATTTTAAATGTTGTTGTTTTTATTTTATTCAACTATTATCATTTCGTGATATGTATATTCTATATTGCTCTATTTCAATGCAAATTATTATTGAGTAGGTTATTTGATTAAATGAATGGTTGGATAAACTTTCTTTGATCTAAAGATGTTTTTTTTCCTTCTTCTTCTCCTTCTTCTTCTTCCCTTTCTTCTTTTTTTCTTTTTCTTCTTCCTTTACATAATGAATTATGACAAAATTATGGATAGAATTCTTATTTCTGCCTCTTTTTTTGATTGTCATCAGGATGGTAAGACAGTGAACTAGGTAACAAATAAGGAAACTAAAGTGAAACAGATAGATAGATAGATAGTGAGGGAGAGAGCGAGAGAGAGAGGGGATGGAGAGAGATAGAAAAGGAAGTAGGAAACAATTAAGGTAAAGTCTATTAGAGTTCAATGCCTTTGTAGATATGACACATTTATACATGTACATAATTATGTATGATACATGTGTATATACTTATAGGCATATTGATAACACATGCTTACTATATGGTAGAAATGCTCAAAAATTGTAGGTTTTGTAAGAATAATATTAATGTATGTATATGTATGTGTGTGTGTGCGTTCATATTATCACGGTATAATCGAATAACATGATGAAAAACTTATTTATGAATCGGAATATAATACAAAATAGACTTATATTAGATAAAATGAGAAAATTATTTAGAGTTAATGAACTTAGAATAAGTTAATTTATCAAGAATTTCAATCGTTGAAATCATGAATCAGTTGAAGTTAGACCACTATGGAATACCTGGAAGCACTAGACGGCCGTTTTGTCCTACTGTGGGACTCCTCAGCAATGTGCATCCACAATCTCACCTAGCGAGCACTTAACCATTAGACCACTGAGACTGATAAGTTCTGGGTTCAAATCTCGCGAGGCGCGGGATCAAGGGTGCGCATTGTTCAGGAGCCCCAAATTAGGACGGAACGGCCATCCAGTGCTTCTAGGTTTTCCATGGTGGTTTAGTTTCGATTGACTCATGATTTCAACTATTGAAATGACTAAAACCTCCACAAACCCCTCCTGATAATTCTTGATAATAAGATGGCTATTTTGTCCTTGTATGGGACTTTTCAATATCAGTGAGCATACACGATCTCAGACTAAAGGGACTCGAACCCATGACCTTCAGTCACGTATGTGAACGTTTAACCTCTAAACCACTGAGATGTTATTCAACAGTGTTAATATCTAACTTTAATCAATCCACGATATTGCACTACTGTTCACTATGGTCTTCAGTGAGTCACTGCCTCACAACAGACACGACTGTATTATATATTAGTCTTATATGTTACTATGTCACTATCAGTAATTTATTCTAGAATCGTTATTTATCTATTAGGTTCCTTAAGAAACAAACATTGAAATATATAAACTGCATGTATCATTTACACTAAAACAAAGGGGTATTAGAAGACTGTTAAATTTCAAATTAATTGGAAATGTAGTTTAAAAGTATTGTACTAATCTCATATAATGAAACTTGTGAGTTCGATCACATATATGATCACAGGGTTGTACTATTGAGAAGTCTCCAGATTTAAAATCAAATAGATCCTCACAATCACTTGGTATTGTTTATTTGAATTTTCCTATTAAGGACTGCAATTGATTAGTTTCCTATTACCATATGTACATACTGTGCTTAGTGTCTCGATATTGCCTTGATTCATAAGCATTCTAAGCAAAGATGGATAGTGGCTAGCAGTGGAATCCAAGATGCTTCTTACGTCTTATTTTGGGATTCGTCAGCTAAATGTACCTGCATCCCAGAGTTGATGATCACTCTAGGACTCGAACCCAGTGCCATTCACTTCAAACGCTATCGCGTTGAATTTAAACTTCACCCCGCTACACAAACAAGTGCTTATATGGGCTCAGTAGCTAAATGGATAACTCGATGGTGTTTAACGTGAACGGCATTGGGTTCGAGTCCCATAGTGAACATCAACTCTGAGATGCAAGTATATCCATCTGACAAGTCCTAAATAGAACGAAACACGGGTCCTGGATTCCACTACTAGCCATTATCCATCTTTGCTTATAATTTCCACAATCTTCTTAACTTTTAAAATGAATTTGAAAAGTCCTACATGAAAGTCTTGACTAGTTGAAAGTCGCTTATGCCATTAATAAGATAATCATCATCAATTACATTACATGAATGTCATTATATTTCATAAAATTATGTTAGAATTAGCAATTTATAGTAATTTGATTATAATTCAAAGTACTATGTTACTAGTGCATACTTTTTACTAATCTCAGATAAAGATGAAATACCTGTCTAATCTTCCCTAGTTTTAAATAGTATTGGCTCATTTACAATTGATTGATGACCAATTGAGTGATGACCAATGTCATGGATGTCAGGTCCTTTTTAGTGCAGACTGAATCCTATCAACCAAGTTGCAATGTGGCCACCAATCTAGGTGACTTGACACTGTGTGCACTATGTTGACACTAGATGGTGGTTGAAGGTAGTCAACAGGAAACCCTAGACCTAGGTTTCGTGTTAATTGCCACTTGTCAGCAAGGTGTACCTGTAATCTTAGGGGAATTGATGCTCCTTGACGGACTCGATTCTGTATCACCCAGCTTCACAGTCAGAGACGTTACCAATGAGCTATCCAGTCTGTGACTGACCTCTTGTAGGACTGAGATGTATTTATAATTGATTGACTAATGGGTGATGATCAATGTCATGAATGTCAGATCCTTCTTAATGAAGATCGGATTCTATCGACCATCATCTTATCTTATGAATAATATCAACTACCGATAGACAAACTGTTCATCAATGATGTAAGTGTTGTTACATCCTCTTGAACAAAATGAATTCCTCATAAATTCAACCATTTTAATTAGAGAATTCACTTTCAATGTTATTAATTCCTCATACTATTTCATCAGTGTTATATCTTATATAGCGTGTAAGAACTAGAAAAGAAGAGATCTTGCTTTCTTAATTAGTTATCCTATTTTAACAATATCAGTCCATTTAAAAAGTGATATGCATCAATAATTCTGTTTCATCACTAAATATACATTAACTATGTTATTTAATGGAGCATAATCCATTAATCAGGAGGCAATTCAACATTTTAATCACACGAAACATGTCAGTTTAAAAATTTCCTCTATCATAGTCTCCTAGATGAGTTGGTTAAATCTATCCAAATGAATTATATACTTGCAATTGTTTGTCTATGATGAGAATGTATTCTTACTTCAGGCTAACTGGTTATTGACTAGTGACTATTGTTACGTTTGTCTAATTCTTGTTGATGTTGTTAGAATTTCATCGATTAGGTAATAATATGGTCATAGTTCTAAGTGATTCAATACAGCGCAGTTTTTTGTTGTTGTTGTTGATTTGTTTTAAATGGTTAGATGGAGGTGAAGGAGACTTTAAACTTAATTTTCGTGATAGTTTTAACTCGTCAGTAAGTCGACTCTGTAATCTTTGAAGGATTGATATTCCCTGTATGATTCGAACCCACATAAATCTTTGTTATAGTCAGTGATTTATCAGTATAAAGATTTCAGTCTTGTAGGAGGTTAGTCATATTTCTGAATAGTCCACTGATAATATGCCAGTGGTTCAAACACTATAAGGTGAATCAGTTTCTTTAATACTGGAAACAGTCTATACTGACAAGTATTCACTAATATGAAGGTTTAGTCAAGTGGAAATTTCTACTGATTACTTTTGAACACCTTACAAATCTACCATTCAAAAATAGAAATTGCCGGTAATTCTATTATGTTTGTTTGAGTTATACAGATTATTTTCATACTCATAAACTAAATCTACACAAAGATTTAGTGTTAAGCTATTGAGCCAGATTATAATTTTATTGTATTTAAGAATAAGCTATCAAGAAGATTTGGACCTCGCAAGTGACCTGACCCTTCAATCACATACACACCACCAAATACAAATGAAGACAAGTAGTGTAGCAGAAGCCTATGTATCAGTAGGACTCAACGTACACAAGGAAAAAAGAAAAGCTCCTTAAACACAACACGGAAAATATCAACCCAATTACAATTGATGGAAAAGCTCTGGAAAAAAGTGGAAACTTTCACTTATCTGTGCAGCATCATCGATGAAAGTGGAGGATCTGATGCAGACGTAAAGGCGAGGACAACATTCCTACAATTGAAGAACATATGGAAATCAAGACAAGTGTCAACCAATATCAAAGTCACAATCTTCAATACGAAAGTCAAGACAGTTCTACTGTATGGAGTTGAAACTTGGAGAACTACTACGGTTATCATCAAAAAGATAAAAGTATTTACCAACAATTGTCTACGTAAGATGCTCAATATCGGTTGACCGGATATCATCAGCAACAGCCTTCAGTGGGAAAGAACAAAGAAGCTTCTATCTGAAGAGAAATTTAGGAGAAAACTCTGGAAGCGGATAAGGCATATATTAAAAAAACCATCAAACAGCAAACGGTAACTTAGAATTCTGAACAGAAACGGAAAGGAGGAATGCTGAAGAACACACTACGTCGGGAAATGGAAGCAGATATGAAAAGGATGATTAACAACCGGATTAACCAGAATGAGGAAATGCTAATGGGCGGCGTATCCTCCTCCATGAAGGGTAATCATACTCTAGGATATCAATATATTTCATTGAGTGTGTTGTTGTTAGATTACTAAACATACTGATTTGAATTTACATTATCCTAAGGCTGGATATAGTTAACCTTAAATACTATCAGCATGAATTTAAAGTAATTTAAGCGAAAAAATTTCTAAATCACAATATGTGACTATAGAGAATAGTCTGGAATTAATTCACACATGAATTATGAACTTGTCTATGAGTAGTATATATACAAAGGAGGGGGGGAAGGTTAAAATGGGAGTGGTCTACATGATTCACTCAACAGGCCCTCAAACTAACAATAAATCAATGAATTGACTTTCATTTATTTTGTTGTCACCTTAAAAACAAATTACATACATATATACCTACATATGTATAGTAGATAGAATATACTACTCATAATTACATCATTCAATGAATTATCTATCAACAAAAAGAAAAAAAAAAAACTAACCCCAATTAAATTTGATCCGTATCATGGATACACATAACAATGAGTTCAATGTTATCTTGTATGTAATAGGTGTTAGTAATATGTGCGTGTACACGTGTTCATATTTACTATTAAAAGTAGAAATTGTAATAAATAAAAGAAAAGAAATGAGTTAAACAGGGTTACGATTAGAAAAATAATAATAAAGAAAATAATTAGATCTAATTAACTCATTGGAAAAATCCTGATCATTTCTAACCCGAGAGAAAGAGAAAGGGGGAGAGAGAGGAAGAGAGGGGGAGGGAAGAGAGAGTACTAAAACAACAGCGGTATACACGGAATAGAATTAGTTCTTTTTATTTATTCAAATAATAACACGCAATGATGGGAATGGTTGAATGATTATTTTCCATAGGTGAAAATCCGAATTAAATTAATTACCCTATAGGGAATTTATTGATTAAAAATAAAATAACTTTATTTATTGTGTTATGATATGACTGGTAAAATTGTATGTTATAAACATATTGAATAGTAATATGCACTAAAATTACTTACTTACTCCTGTTACCCTTCGTCGAAGAGCATAGGCTGACCACCAGTCATTCAGTCAGTCAGTCAGTCAGTAACAACGTAGAACTTCGTACGTACGTACATCAGTTCGAGTTGCCACACCACATTAGCACAGAGATGCAGTGATCGATTCAAATCCCATAGTGGTAGAGGTAATAAGAGTATAAGCAGTAATCGGGAAGATTAGTGTTTGGAGATGTTACTTAAAGAGTATAATCCAGTGAAATAAATTTGAAAAGAGAAAAAAAAGAGACAAGGAGGAATAAGGAGACCAAAATTTGGGAGAACACAAAGAGTGTATGCACCTGCGCCATTGCCCACCAGTATTCTACATCGAACTCTGTCCTAGATAATCCTTTCCAAGTGTTTGCAGTTCCTATTCATCCTTTTCATGTCTGTTTCTAATTCTCAGTGCAATGTGTTCTTTAGTTTTCCTCGTCTTAGTTTCCCTTTAGAATTTAAAGTTAACGATTGCTTTGTGATGCAATTTGATAATTTTTGTAATATATATTCTATCCGCTTCCAGAGTTTTTTCCTCATATCAGTAAACACTGGATTTCTGTTTCACTCTTATATGTATGTCTTCAAAACAAACCACCTATGACTTTTGAATTAGTCAGTGAAGATAACGTTTAATGATCAGAACTTTTTTAGATTTAAACTCATCTAGTGGTATTCACTGGTATGTTGTTTTGATTTTCCACTTCTCTGACGGTAAAATTCATGATGTCACAATGATGACCTAGATGAGTTTATTAATTAAAATGTGTTTAATCCAAATGATGCCATTTGTAACAGAATTTTATATAATCAGTTTATATAGAAGACATGGTTTATGGTATCTTCAATAGTGTTTATCATTATTGTTAACTAATAAACTGTACAGAACACATAACAAGTTTTTAGTGAATTACCTAAAGGTGAGTTATAACTGAAAACCATGGAGGATTAGGAAGTTGTTTTATTTTAGTACAAGACATTTTAACAACACATATATTCAATCCATCAACAGAGATATAACGTAGGATGTTTAGGTTTGTTAACTGGTATGTTCATATATTTCCAACTTCAATCGATCTGTAGTTTAGTTCAATATTACTCGGTATCGTTACTGTGTAACTGTCTTAATTCTGACATGGTTTAAAGTTTTTCAAAACTATGGATAACACGATGTCATTTAAAGCGAACGTTACTAGGTTCGAGTCCCAAAGTAAATATCAACTCTGTGATGCAGGTATATCCGGTTGACGAGTCCTAAATAAAATAGAACACACATCCTGGATTTCACTGTTAGTCACCATCCATTTCTTCTTATAAAAGATTATAAGTTCAAAAGTTTTCCTATGGTAATCACATGTATACAACTACATGGTGAGAGGGCTAGCATCTTCTGATATTTTTTCATTAATCAGTGGTGAATACGATTGTGGGAAGACATTTTAATTTCCATCCACTTGCTGAATACCATAAGCAACAACCCACTGTGGAAAAGAGAACAAACCACATTCCAGCTGAAAAGGGAATAAGCAAAAGACGTTTGGAAGTGGATAGGATACATATTGAAGGAATCATCAAACTGCATCACGAGGCATGCGTTAACTTGGAATTCGAAGGGAAACTAAAAGAGGAAGGCCGAAGAACACATAACGTCGGGAAGTAAAATCAGATGTGAAAAGGATGATTAACAACTGGAAAGAACTTGAAGGGATTGCCGAGGACAGGGTTGGATGGAGAGTGCTAGTGGGTGGCCTATGCTCCTCCACGAGGGGTAACAAGAGTAAGTAAGTAAGTAGTTCTAATTTCCAAATAACAGCATATATTTGTTCTTATATTTAGTGATTATGTAATAATGATCTGACTAACTGTCAAGGTCTACCTTATAATTTATCACAAAAAAAACACGCTGCTGTATAATAGGTAATCATAAAAACTGTCCTTGACAATATTCAAAAGTTATCCTGCTAATAGACAGTTACTTTCAATGATTTACTGATTAGTACAATTGAATACTTCAAAAACCTGTAATTTTATCTATAGAAGTTGAAATAAGTTAGAATACCAATAGTGAATGAATGAAGTGTGCTTTGTAAGAAAATCATTTTGTGGACAACCTTCTTTATGTGTATATCCATCTAGTATTGGTGCTTGTATACATATATATTGTGTATATGTGTGTGTGAGTATCTATGACAAAAGGACAGTTAATTAACTAATAAGTTTCTAGTAATTTGAATAAGTAAAATCAATTTTTGAAACAACCCCTAGGGTGTGTTTAGTTGTGCATTCTATATATATATAGGCACAACAACCTATTTTATAATTAGAGACTAGGAACCAAGTGAAGCGTAAGAAAAAAACCGAAAGAAATCTCTCCGTTATTTATTTAAATCAATATTTGTTTCATTCATTAATTTCTAACAATCTAAGAGTTAATTGAGAGGGAGACAGAGAGAGTAAGAGACAGGGAGAGAGCGAGAGAGAGAGGGGGAGAGTAAGAGACACACACAGAGAGAGGGTAACACCATTCTTATTGATAAAAAAATTGTGTTAAAATTTTACACCCTTCCTACTAATAAGAGAAAAGCGAATTAATTACACGCGATATTCAATAAATTTTATTTTACAATGAAAAGATACAAATGTCATTGATTAACATGTAATGAGAAGCTGTGACACAATTGGAATCAAGTAAAATCAATAGTTAGATATTAGTATCCGAAGGGGTTTTTGTGGATATTATCATCATTTCGATAATTGATATTATGAGTTAATTGAAGCTAGACCATCATGGAAAAACTGGAAGTATTGGATGTATGTTTCATTCTATTGTGAGACTTGTCAGGAATGCGCATTCACGACATCGCCTCCCAAGATTCGAACTCAGGAACTATCAGTCTCATGTGTGAGCGCTTAACCTCTAGACTAGTGAACCGGTCGAGATCCAACAGTTTTAATGTCTAACTTCAACTAATCCACAAAATTGAGCGACACATCCACCATTATCTTCAGTGAGCTACTATCTCACAATAAACACGGTCGAACTCCACTGATCACTGCTTCTTACTAGAACTCCAGGAAATATCTCTTAAAGCCAGTCACTAGTGAGCCTATGTTGAGTATTATCAGAAGGGGTTTTTGTGGATATTATAGTACATTTAATATTTGAGATCATGAGTCGATTGAAGTTAGACTACCATCCAAAACCCGGAAGCACGGAATGGCTGACCACTTCGTCCTATTGTGAGACACTTCAACAGTGCGTAGCTACGTTATTGACTGATAGATTTCAGTGATACTGAACCCACTTTGATTTACATATCTTAGGTTCGTGGATATAATCAATTGATAAGTTCCAAGTATGGATAAACACAACTATGTTCAGTTATACTGTAGCTTGTTCATAGTAATACTCTAAGCATTGGAATAATTATTGAATATGATAAAATTGTCAATTCTTTCTACGACGATATTATAGTTGCACTATATGGATTTGTATCCACATTCCTAACTTTAGTATCATTATGATAGTTTACCGTTTTTAATTCAATGTTTTTAATGACAATGATTGATCTCGATTGGTTAGGGTTTGGAGCCTTGGTAACATCGTGGGTGTGTATTGATGAAGAATCCAATACTAGGACATAACAATTGCCCAATGCAACCTCGTTTTCAATGGTTACTTAACTGAAGACTACCAACTGAACGATCCTCACACTAATATTGCACTAAGTAATGCCTTTTTCAGAAGGTTTTTTTATTCGATGTATTTGACACTTTACAACGAATCATAGATACTGTGTATTATCACAAGTCTGCTTTAATCATAGGTTGTTAATAGTAAATTATAGCTCAGTGGTATTATCTTTTGTACTATGAAACCAAATCATTCAGCTTAGTTCACTTCTCTAGAATCTTCAACTATACCTTACTTTGGAATGCTAACTAGTAGACAAAGTTAGGGTATAGGAAGGACAACATGTTGATTGTATCCATTGCCATAACATCGAATAAAATGTACCAACAGATCGGATTATTTAGTTGAATGCAAACAGCCACTATTAGTCAGCCACCTTCGATCAGCCCTAGGAATTAGATATTATTAAATTAGTCATTATAACTTAGTACTCAGTAAGCATATAACTATAAGTTGCTAGGATCTTATAGAAATTCATTGTTTGAACACCAAAAGTATAAGACTAGTTGAATACAGTTAGAGTAGCATTCCATCCAATCACGAATGTAGACACTAAAAGAATACAATACGGTAATTGAAGGAGTAAATTAGTGTAACGAATGTATAAAAAACGAATGGCGGAATATGTGTCACGTAGGATGGGCTAGCAAAAGGTTAAATCATGCATCATCAACATCATCATCATCATCATCATCATCATCATCATCATCATCATCATCATCATCATCATCATCATCATCATCATCATCATCATCATCATCATCATCATCATCATCATCATCATCATCATCATCATCATCATCATCATCATCATCATCATCATCATCATCATCATCATCATCATCATCATCATCATCATCATCATCATCATCATCATCATCATCATCATCATCATCATCATCATCATCATCATCATCATCATCATCATCATCATCATCATCATCATCATCATCATCATCATCATCATCATCATCATCATCATCATCATCATCATCATCATCATCATCATCATCATCATCATCATCATCATCATCATCATCATCATCATCATCATCATCATCATCATCATCATCATCATCATCATCATCATCATCATCATCATCATCATCATCATCATCATCATCATCATCATCATCATCATCATCATCATCATCATCATCATCATCATCATCATCATCATCATCATCATCATCATCATCATCATCATCATCATCATCATCATCATCATCATCATCATCATCATCATCATCATCATCATCATCATCATCATCATCATCATCATCATCATCATCATCATCATCATCATCATCATCATCATCATCATCATCATCATCATCATCATCATCATCATCATCATCATCATCATCATCATCATCATCATCATCATCATCATCATCATCATCATCATCATCATCATCATCATCATCATCATCATCATCATCATCATCATCATCATCATCATCATCATCATCATCATCATCATCATCATCATCATCATCATCATCATCATCATCATCATCATCATCATCATCATCATCATCATCATCATCATCATCATCATCATCATCATCATCATCATCATCATCATCATCATCATCATCATCATCATCATCATCATCATCATCATCATCATCATCATCATCATCATCATCATCATCATCATCATCATCATCATCATCATCATCATCATCATCATCATCATCATCATCATCATCATCATCATCATCATCATCATCATCATCATCATCATCATCATCATCATCATCATCATCATCATCATCATCATCATCATCATCATCATCATCATCATCATCATCATCATCATCATCATCATCATCATCATCATCATCATCATCATCATCATCATCATCATCATCATCATCATCATCATCATCATCATCATCATCATCATCATCATCATCATCATCATCATCATCATCATCATCATCATCATCATCATCATCATCATCATCATCATCATCATCATCATCATCATCATCATCATCATCATCATCATCATCATCATCATCATCATCATCATCATCATCATCATCATCATCATCATCATCATCATCATCATCATCATCATCATCATCATCATCATCATCATCATCATCATCATCATCATCATCATCATCATCATCATCATCATCATCATCATCATCATCATCATCATCATCATCATCATCATCATCATCATCATCATCATCATCATCATCATCATCATCATCATCATCATCATCATCATCATCATCATCATCATCATCATCATCATCATCATCATCATCATCATCATCATCATCATCATCATCATCATCATCATCATCATCATCATCATCATCATCATCATCATCATCATCATCATCATCATCATCATCATCATCATCATCATCATCATCATCATCATCATCATCATCATCATCATCATCATCATCATCATCATCATCATCATCATCATCATCATCATCATCATCATCATCATCATCATCATCATCATCATCATCATCATCATCATCATCATCATCATCATCATCATCATCATCATCATCATCATCATCATCATCATCATCATCATCATCATCATCATCATCATCATCATCATCATCATCATCATCATCATCATCATCATCATCATCATCATCATCATCATCATCATCATCATCATCATCATCATCATCATCATCATCATCATCATCATCATCATCATCATCATCATCATCATCATCATCATCATCATCATCATCATCATCATCATCATCATCATCATCATCATCATCATCATCATCATCATCATCATCATCATCATCATCATCATCATCATCATCATCATCATCATCATCATCATCATCATCATCATCATCATCATCATCATCATCATCATCATCATCATCATCATCATCATCATCATCATCATCATCATCATCATCATCATCATCATCATCATCATCATCATCATCATCATCATCATCATCATCATCATCATCATCATCATCATCATCATCATCATCATCATCATCATCATCATCATCATCATCATCATCATCATCATCATCATCATCATCATCATCATCATCATCATCATCATCATCATCATCATCATCATCATCATCATCATCATCATCATCATCATCATCATCATCATCATCATCATCATCATCATCATCATCATCATCATCATCATCATCATCATCATCATCATCATCATCATCACATCACATCATCATCATCACATCATCACATCATCATCATCATCATCATCATCATCATCATCATCATCATCATCATCATCATCATCATCATCATCATCATCATCATCATCATCATCATCATCATCATCATCATCATCATCATCATCATCATCATCATCATCATCATCATCATCATCATCATCATCATCATCATCATCATCATCATCATCATCATCATCATCATCATCATCATCATCATCATCATCATCATCATCATCATCATCATCATCATCATCATCATCATCATCATCATCATCATCATCATCATCATCATCATCATCATCATCATCATCATCATCATCATCATCATCATCATCATCATCATCATCATCATCATCATCATCATCATCATCATCATCATCATCATCATCATCATCATCATCATCATCATCATCATCATCATCATCATCATCATCATCATCATCATCATCATCATCATCATCATCATCATCATCATCATCATCATCATCATCATCATCATCATCATCATCATCATCATCATCATCATCATCATCATCATCATCATCATCATCATCATCATCATCATCATCATCATCATCATCATCATCATCATCATCATCATCATCATCATCATCATCATCATCATCATCATCATCATCATCATCATCATCATCATCATCATCATCATCATCATCATCATCATCATCATCATCATCATCATCATCATCATCATCATCATCATCATCATCATCATCATCATCATCATCATCATCATCATCATCATCATCATCATCATCATCATCATCATCATCATCATCATCATCATCATCATCATCATCATCATCATCATCATCATCATCATCATCATCATCATCATCATCATCATCATCATCATCATCATCATCATCATCATCATCATCATCATCATCATCATCATCATCATCATCATCATCATCATCATCATCATCATCATCATCATCATATCATCATCATCATCATCATCATCATCATCATCATCATCATCATCATCATCATCATCATCATCATCATCATCATCATCATCATCATCATCATCATCATCATCATCATCACATCATCATCATCATCATCATCATCATCATCATCATCATCATCATCATCATCATCATCATCATCATCATCATCATCATCATCATCATCATCATCATCATCATCATCATCATCATCATCATCATCATCATCATCATCATCATCATCATCATCATCATCATCATCATCATCATCATCATCATCATCATCATCATCATCATCATCATCATCATCATCATCATCATCATCATCATCATCATCATCATCATCATCATCATCATCATCATCATCATCATCATCATCATCATCATCATCATCATCATCATCATCATCATCATCATCATCATCATCATCATCATCATCATCATCATCATCATCATCATCATCATCATCATCATCATCATCATCATCATCATCATCATCATCATCATCATCATCATCATCATCATCATCATCATCATCATCATCATCATCATCATCATCATCATCATCATCATCATCATCATCATCATCATCATCATCATCATCATCATCATCATCATCATCATCATCATCATCATCATCATCATCATCATCATCATCATCATCATCATCATCATCATCATCATCATCATCATCATCATCATCATCATCATCATCATCATCATCATCATCATCATCATCATCATCATCATCATCATCATCATCATCATCATCATCATCATCATCATCATCATCATCATCATCATCATCATCATCATCATCATCATCATCATCATCATCATCATCATCATCATCATCATCATCATCATCATCATCATCATCATCATCATCATCATCATCATCATCATCATCATCATCATCATCATCATCATCATCATCATCATCATCATCATCATCATCATCATCATCATCATCATCATCATCATCATCATCATCATCATCATCATCATCATCATCATCATCATCATCATCATCATCATCATCATCATCATCATCATCATCATCATCATCATCATCATCATCATCATCATCATCATCATCATCATCATCATCATCATCATCATCATCATCATCATCATCATCATCATCATCATCATCATCATCATCATCATCATCATCATCATCATCATCATCATCATCATCATCATCATCATCATCATCATCATCATCATCATCATCATCATCATCATCATCATCATCATCATCATCATCATCATCATCATCATCATCATCATCATCATCATCATCATCATCATCATCATCATCATCATCATCATCATCATCATCATCATCATCATCATCATCATCATCATCATCATCATCATCATCATCATCATCATCATCATCATCATCATCATCATCATCATCATCATCATCATCATCATCATCATCATCATCATCATCATCATCATCATCATCATCATCATCATCATCATCATCATCATCATCATCATCATCATCATCATCATCATCATCATCATCATCATCATCATCATCATCATCATCATCATCATCATCATCATCATCATCATCATCATCATCATCATCATCATCATCATCATCATCATCATCATCATCATCATCATCATCATCATCATCATCATCATCATCATCATCATCATCATCATCATCATCATCATCATCATCATCATCATCATCATCATCATCATCATCATCATCATCATCATCATCATCATCATCATCATCATCATCATCATCATCATCATCATCATCATCATCATCATCATCATCATCATCATCATCATCATCATCATCATCATCATCATCATCATCATCATCATCATCATCATCATCATCATCATCATCATCATCATCATCATCATCATCATCATCATCATCATCATCATCATCATCATCATCATCATCATCATCATCATCATCATCATCATCATCATCATCATCATCATCATCATCATCATCATCATCATCATCATCATCATCATCATCATCATCATCATCATCATCATCATCATCATCATCATCATCATCATCATCATCATCATCATCATCATCATCATCATCATCATCATCATCATCATCATCATCATCATCATCATCATCATCATCATCATCATCATCATCACATCATCATCATCATCATCATCATCATCATCATCATCATATCACATCACACATCATCATCATCATCACACATCATCATCATCATCATCATCATCACACATCATCATCATCATCATCATCATCATCATCATCATCATCATCATCATCATCATCATCATCATCATCATCATCATCATCATCATCATCATCATCATCATCATCATCATCATCATCATCATCATCATCATCATCATCATCATCATCATCATCATCATCATCATCATCATCATCAATATCATCATCATCATCATCATCATCATCATCATCATCATCATCATCATCATCATCATCATCATCATCATCATCATCATCATCATCATCATCATCATCATCATCATCATCATCATCATCATCATCATCATCATCATCATCATCATCATCATCATCATCATCATCATCATCATCATCATCATCATCATCATCATCATCATCATCATCATCATCATCATCATCATCATCATCATCATCATCATCATCATCATCATCATCATCATCATCATCATCATCATCATCATCATCATCATCATCATCATCATCATCATCATCATCATCATCATCATCATCATCATCATCATCATCATCATCATCATCATCATCATCATCATCATCATCATCATCATCATCATCATCATCATCATCATCATCATCATCATCATCATCATCATCATCATCATCATCATCATCATCATCATCATCATCATCATCATCATCATCATCATCATCATCATCATCATCATCATCATCATCATCATCATCATCATCATCATCATCACTCATCATCATCATCATCATCATCATCATCATCATCATCATCATCATCATCATCATCATCATCATCATCATCATCATCATCATCATCATCATCATCATCATCATCATCATCATCATCATCATCATCATCATCATCATCATCATCATCATCATCATCATCATCATCATCATCATCATCATCATCATCATCATCATCATCATCATCATCATCATCATCATCATCATCATCATCATCATCATCATCATCATCATCATCATCATCATCATCATCATCATCATCATCATCATCATCATCATCATCATCATCATCATCATCATCATCATCATCATCATCATCATCATCATCATCATCATCATCATCATCATCATCATCATCATCATCATCATCATCATCATCATCATCATCATCATCATCATCATCATCATCATCATCATCATCATCATCATCATCATCATCATCATCATCATCATCATCATCATCATCATCATCATCATCATCATCATCATCATCATCATCATCATCATCATCATCATCATCATCATCATCATCATCATCATCATCATCATCATCATCATCATCATCATCATCATCATCATCATCATCATCATCATCATCATCATCATCATCATCATCATCATCATCATCATCATCATCATCATCATCATCATCATCATCATCATCATCATCATCATCATCATCATCATCATCATCATCATCATCATCATCATCATCATCATCATCATCATCATCATCATCATCATCATCATCATCATCATCATCATCATCATCATCATCATCATCATCATCATCATCATCATCATCATCATCATCATCATCATCATCATCATCATCATCATCATCATCATCATCATCATCATCATCATCATCATCATCATCATCATCATCATCATCATCATCATCATCATCATCATCATCATCATCATCATCATCATCATCATCATCATCATCATCATCATCATCATCATCATCATCATCATCATCTTCATCATTCCGCTTAGAGTCAAGTGTTAACTCATAATGTACATTATAGATTAACGATGTATCACTCATTGTTATTGTTGAAAAAACTGAGTGTTATCAACGAAAACACCTTTTATATACTATAAGGCATTTGATAACTAATTCATTTCAGTTTGAATCTCTTCAGATTTGCACAATCACAGCTATACATTAATGAGTTGAACAAAGGATATTTTAGCGTCGTCGTGAATGAGCATGTATATTTTTAATTGCGATCATGAACTGACCAATCCTGGACCATTATTAAAAACCTGGAAGCCCTGGACGACCGTTTTGTCCTAGTATGGGACTTCTTGGCAGTGTGCATCCAAGATTCCGCATACAGAACTCGAACCCAGGACCTTCAGTCTCTCACACGAACGTTTAATCTCTAGACCACTGAGCGCGATCCTACGGTACTAATGTCTAACTTCAATTAATTCATGACCTTGGATAACACTCTGTCTATTACCTGAGGTAGATAACTCTTTCACTCTTGACATAGATTGAACCCCGTTTGTCACCGTTTCTCACTAGAACTCCGAGGATTATCCTCAAAATTAGTCACTAAGTACGATAATGATAATTATCAGTAAACGGTTGTTGAGATTGTTAATTTTCTTGGATATCATGAACCGATTAACCATGTCCAGTGTGAGGCAGTTATCGACTGAAGACAGTGGAAGGTGGTTGCGCAATATCGTATATTGATCGAAATTGGACATTAACATTATTGGATCCTGGCTCAGTGGTCTAGAGATTAAGTTCAAAGCTATTGATATAAATCCTATGCGAAGCATCAACTTTTAGACCAGAATATTGATAAAACATGGTGGTGAGCCCCGACGAATTAGAAATATAAGTAAAATGAAGTCTCCTGAGAATTACTTCCAACTACACAAACATAAGTACTCACAAATCTCTAAATAATAAAATGTTATTCTGGTTTAAAATTTGACCGCTAGTCTAAGTTTTTTCACGTGAACGGAGCTTTCAGAAAAAAGCCTTGAACCTGGGTACCGGACTAGTTGTCACTTGTTGGCAAGCAAAATATACAATCTTGTGGAGATCTATGCTCCCAATATGATTCAAAGTCAAATCGTTCAGACTTACAGTCTGAGACTTTATCATTGAACTATATGAAACTCGATTAACTTTCTGTAAGACTGATACCATTACAATTGATTAGTCACAAAGTACTGATCGATATCATGTTTGTTTAGTCCTTTAGTGCTAATCATATTCTACCAGTTCAATTCATTCTATTTCAAAAGTTATCAGTAAAATAGTGTTCATAATGTCTATTGAATTCTCAGGTTGAGAATACTTTTTCCGTTAAACCACTTACATCTTTATTTCGATTAGATTTCCATGAAAATTTGTGTGACACCGTGAATGATACTGTTGTTGTTCAATCTGATCGCTTTCACTAAGACCAAAAACAATTCAAGAAAATTTAAGCAAATATGAATAGTGGCTAGCAGTGGAATCCAGGACGCACTTTTTCCTATTCATGACTCGTCAGCTAGATGTACTAACAAGAGACTGATCAATTACAGTGCCAAATAACAATAGGATGATACAAATAAAACAACATCAAGTGAACTTAACAAAATGTATCTTTATTTTATTTCTCCAATACTCTAAATTCAGAACATTCAGTTATACGTTTACTGTAGTTCTTATTCTAAAAAAAAAAAAGAAATTGTTAACCTACAAATTGTTAATTTCATTAACCATCATTCGAATTATCCACCTACCTACCTACCCACTTACCTACCTTTTACCTATCTACCATCCTATCTATATGGTTATTAACTTAACTACTTAGTCAATCTATCCATTTACCTATCATTATTAATTTATTTACATTTAACTGATGTATATTGTTTATCTTTCCACCACCCCACCCCACTCCACCTTAACTCCCTCTCTTTCTATCTCTTAAAGATTTGACCCAAACATAAGATCAAAGAACATTCCCAAGTGTATGCAAGCGTAGAATGAAGAGAACAACACAGAAAAAAAGAAAAAATATATACTTAAAATTCATTGGAAAACATTTAAAACGTTTTGTCATTGTTGTTGTCGTTGAAAAAATAAAATTCAATAACAGGGTAGTTGTGACAAATCGAATTGACTTCTCTTTTCTTTTCTCTTCTCTTTCTTTTCTTTTTTGTTTTTCTTTTGTTTTTGTTTTTACCTCTTATAAGATAACAGTTGAGAAAAAAAGATGATAAAAATGAAGCAAATAATCCAGGTTATAGAATAATATGACCTACTGATAATAACAATTGATGTAAAATAGGGGTAATGTTAGTAGGAGAAAATGATTCGAATGATCATAGTTATACTGATCTTAAGATTTGACCTTAACTATAAATATGCTTAATGTTTACTGTGAATGATTGTAACTGGTTAGGTCGCTTTTGGAGTGTGTACGTGTGTGTGTGTGTGTGTGGGAGGGGGGAGGGGGTGTATGTGCATCTTTAGCACTCATAGAAGATAAATAAAAGAAACCATTATGTATATCATGTATGTATATTTTTTAAACAAGTTAGTGACTTTATAGAATTGAAGCATTGGATTGGTTGAAGTAAAAGATGTTAAGGTTTTAATTTCATTATGAATAACAATAGTAGGATATTGGTGAATTTGTAATGAACAAGAACTGAAGTGGAGACAATGAAATGTATTTGAACACAAAATTACAGAACATCTTAGTAAAATCTGAGAACCATACAGTAGATATTTCATCTGCAGAATGTCAATCAATTGTCCTAGATTTGGTTGTTCTTTCATTTTCACACCAATCATTCTTTGTTCTCGTTTTCTTTTCTTCGATCTTCTTAACCTTCTGTCTACACGCATTTTACTTTCGATTGATCATACATACTTACTTACTTACGCCTGTTACTTCTCGTGAAGGAACATAGGCCACTCACCAGTATTCGCCATCCAACCCTGTCCCAAACAATCCTTTCCAGCTCCTTCCAGTTCATATTCATCCTTTTCATATCTGATTCTATTTCTTGACGTAATGTGTTCTTTGGCCTTCCTCTTTTCCGCTTCCCTTCAGGATTCCGAGTTAGGGCTTGTCTCGTGATGCAGTTTGTCGATTTACGTAGTGTATGTTCTATCCATTTCCATCGTCTTTCCCTACTTTCCTCTTCAGCTGGAAATTGGTTTGTTCTCTCTCAGAGAAGGCTGTTGCTGATGGTATCCGGCCAATGGATGTTGAGTATCTTGTGTTGACAACTATTTATAAATACTTGTATCTTCTTGATGATGGTTGTTGTAGTTCTCCAAGTTTCAGCTCCGTACAGTAGAACTGGCTTGACGTTGGTATTGAAGATTCTGACTTTGATATTGGTTGAAAGTTGTTTTGAATTCCATATGTTCTTCAATTGTAGGAATGCGACCCTTGCTTTGCCGATCCTCGCCTTTACGTCTGCATCTGAACCTCCTTGTTCATCGATGATGCTTCCCAGGTATGTGAAGGATTCTACATCTTCCAGAGTTTCGCCATCCAGAGTGACTGGATTGCTGTTGTTCGTTTTGAATTTGAGGATCTTGGTTTTCCCTTGTGTATGCTGAGCCTACTGGATAATACATACTACTTATATCTATTAACATCAGTAGCACACATCTAGCTGACGTGTTTCAAATAGGATGAAATGCCTGTTTTAGATTTCTAAGCTAGTCACTATCCAACTTTACTATAAACTAGATCATGCTTAAATGAGATTTAAGTTTGAGTTCTAATAAGAATCATTAAAACTATCAGGAATAATGAATTCAGTTGACATGTTGTAAAATGATTCAATACACATTCTAAATTCAACTTCGACCAGTAGTATAGACATAATATACCTTTTGTAATTGAAACTTTTCTGAGAGGAAATATTCTTACAGCAGTGAACATTAGAAGACAAGTGTTTAGAGATGTGTTATATCATTATTTGTAAGGGGTTTAAGTTATCCCGTTGTTAATATATAGAACTAAAATCTAACCAATCTTTCTTATCATATATTTGCATCTTGTGTAGATTACTTAGATATAGCTTGTTTGTTATGTGTTTTTTCTAGAATAGATGAACTATGTCTAATAGTGAAATTTGACACCTGGGTTCTGTCGTATTTGTAGTGAAGATTACCAGATTTGAGTCACAATGTGAACACTAACATTAAGATCCGGGTACATCCAGATACTTACTTACTTATGTTTGTTACTCGCAATGGAGCTTAGGCCGCCGACCAGCATTCTTCAACCCACTCTGTCCTGACATCTAGATAAAGAATCCTAAATGGGATAAAAAGTGTCTCCTAAATTTCAATGCTAACCATCTATTGTAAAAATTTCTTTACTACTACTAATATGAACGCAATTTCAAGACTATAGTTAACAAATTTCTCAAAACAAGTACATGATTTCTTACAGGTATCTAATTTATAACATAAGGCCTGTAAAATTTGTGAATAGAAGCTTTGAATTACTTGATGACATAGTCAGTCAGCTTAGTTTACAGTTCATTATATATAAGATACAACATTAATTAAAGTATCCTTGATGTACAATCAGATGTTTTCCTAAAGGTAGAGTTTTCAACGACATACAGTTCAAAGATTTCATTCTTCGGATAATGAAAGATATATTTAGTTCAGATGGTTACTTTGGACAGTGATACTTTCTCTAAGATAACGCATTCACTTATGAAGTTTTCATTGACGTTCTAGACAATATCATCACTACCTACATCATACTTCAAAGGAGAATAGGGAATTATGTATATCTTAGTAATGTGTAAATTTTCTGGAGTTTTCTATGTTTTTTTAGTTCTACATCATTGACAAGATTAAGTTAGACAACAAGTAAAAATTAGAATTCACTGTACAGTTAGTTATTTCATCTTGGTCAGGGACTACTCATGTTTAAATTTTTTTTTTGGTTAGCGTTTTTTTAGCGAGTTAGTGTTCTACAAGATGGGGTCGCTAACCACATGCCCAACCCTCCTCTTTTACTCGGCCTTAAAACCGGCAGTAACTCTAGAAGAACTACACGGGAAGTCCTGAAACCTTGAAGGGAGGCGGAAAAGAGAAAAGCCAAAAAACACATTATGTCGGAAAATAGACGAAGATAGGCAAAAGAATAAATAACAACTGGAAAGAACTAGAAAGGATTGCCTAAGACAGGGTTGAATGAAGAATGCTGGTGGGCCGCCTATACTCCTCCACGAGCAGAGTACGTGCGTGCGTAGGTAAGTAAGTAAGTAAGTAAGTAAGTAAGTAAGTAAGTAAGTAAAGAAGGAAGGATGAAACTACTCAGTTAGAGTACACTCATAACGGCTATTAGTTTATGCTATGAGCATATTACTTGTTAGGCAACAATTCCCATTCCTAATTCATAATATAAAACAACTGTAATCCAATATCATTAATCATAATCATAATAATAATTGTTTCACTACTGACCTATGGAGGAGGGGGTTGCGATGAATCTATCGGTCATAGTTTTAACTATTTCAAAACGTCTATCTAATGATTTCATGTAGTAACAAACTGTATAGTAGATTATTTAATGTAATATCTTTCACATATGTCTATCCATATTTAATCATTTACTAAAGTTTAATTTGTTACTTTGTTACACTACTTAAATACTTTCAATATTATAATTAAATGACCTTTTAATGATTTCATTCTTATCACTTACAAACAATCTGTTCAAATGTAGAATTGTATTGGATTCAATTTAGTATAACCGTAATAACACGTGTTAAGAGTAATCATAATCATAATAAGGTCATAGTATCTTATCCTATTCTATCCTCTTATTATGTAATCATGAATGGATTGAAGTCTATAAAACGTTGATCAATCTTTTTTTAATTCATCTTTAAATGAAGCATAAAACAACCAACCAACCAACCAACGAAATAAACAAACAAACGAATTATGTTTATATTTTTGCCTATTCACATGTATCATAGTCTCTCTCTATATCTATGGGTATATGTGGGTATAGGCTTCAATGAAGTGTATTTATGATATTACTAACACTTAACCTTTTCAATTTGTATACTATAAGTTAGATAATTTGAAACATCATTGAGACATTAACATATTACATTGACTTTTATAATAAGTAGTAGTTAATGATTAGTTGTAAAATTATAGAAGACATGTTTTATTCTGTTTAAGATTTATCAATTGAGAGTATAGCTGAGTGTCAAATGTATACACTCGAGTTTGATACATTCAATTTCATAAGTTAACATCATTGATGGAATAATGTAGATAATTTTCTATTGATTGATTGAATAAATATTCCAGTGATGTTTAAGACTGTAATTGATCAGTCAGCTGATGAGTCTTAAATAGAAGACAAAACACGTGTCTTATATTCCACTGCTAGTCAACATCATCATCATCTCAGTTTATAATGATTAGTGTATGCATTTAATTTCTATTGTTTCTTTGAATCTTCTCATTGATGTTTAGGACTGTAATTGATTAGTCTCTTATTATTGGCATATGTGCATACTATGAGGATTGCCTGGATATAGACATAATTCACAAGCATTCTAAGCAAAGATGGATAGTAGCTTGTAGTGAAATTCAGTTTGATGCGCGTTAGGTCCTATTTCCGACTCGTCAGCTGGATGTGCCTGCATCTTAGAGTTGATGTTCACTCCGGGAGGGACTCGCACTCAGTACCCGTTCGTTCCAAACGCCACCGCGTTACTCATTTAGCTACTGAGTCCTGATAGCCACCTGCTTATGCAATTATTATTATTATCATCATTATTACTATTATACTGATATGTTGACTAATCAATATTGTTGAAGCTTTTATGATGGAACAAATGACATTATAACATTCAACCACCAGGTAATACTGAAATAGACGGTGAATAATAAGCTTGTTTGTGACTGTGTCTGTGTATAAACATCTGGGAAATCCTATATTAAGCTAGAACAATTGTCACTTACTCCCTTGTTTTCGATGGTACTTTAATTAAGATCAATACATAACAAATATCATGTATAAATTCAGTCAATCTTTACAAAATTCTTTTATTAAATTTCAATGTAATTTTAATAGTTAAGATCATGAGTCAATTGAAGCTAGACCACCATGAAAAACTGGTAGGATACTGATAAGCCCTGGGTTCGAACCTCGCGAGGCAGGATCATGGCTACGAACTTCTGAGGAGTCCCACAACAAGACGAAACGACCTTCCAGTGATTCCAGATTTTTTATGATGGTCTAGCTTCAATTGAATCATGATCTCAACTACTAAAATGACTATAATATTCACAAAACCCCTTCTGAATATTTAATGTCTCTCAAAATTCTAATCACTATCTTATTCATAAACTAATCAACTGTTAAATGAAATTTTACAAATCCACTTGACTCTTATAGTTTTCTCAAGAGTTCACTTTGTATTGTTTGCTTACTTTCTCACTTTCTGTAACTAGTCAAGCGCAGATTTATTTTTAACAACAAAAATCACTTTCTATGAATTAAAGATAAAATGATCCACAAGAGATTGTATCTTCGCCTCTGTGTGTGTGTACGTGTGTGCGAGGGTATATCTGTACATTTGTATGTATTCATCTTTATGTATACTTCTGTTTAGATAAATTTTTATGAAGTAGTAACCAGTTGTAGATTACCTTATTACTTTGATTACGTTTAGTGTTTCTTTCTGATAGCTAATTGAATAGATTATTGAATCTAACTCCTCTCTCTCTCTCAGTTGTATACAATACTTGTTACTAAGTTACAAATGCATAATTCACATTGTTTTTTCTTCTTTTCTTGAGAGGGGGTGGGGAGAGAGTTTGGGTGGGTGGTTGGAAATCTTAATTAAGAGAGAAAAAAAAAGTTTCTCTCTATCTTATCTAAAGATTCAATCTTAATAATTTCTTAAAGGATCCATAGGAAAATTAGATCATTGTGTGGGGAATCAAGTGAAAATTGTATCCATTAAAGTTATTATTATTCTTAGTATTCTATATCATCTTATGAAGTTACTAAGCTATCAACAATTTCTCTTGATAGAATTTAAATAAGTAGATGAATAAGTAAAATGGATAGTTTCAATAGTAATGTCCAGTTTATTAACTCATTCTATAATGATAATAATATAGAGACAAGTTTAGCTTTGATCAAAATATTTGAAGAAAGACTTATTTATTTAAAATAATAATGGGATATATATACAATGGATAAGGATTATGAATGTTAAGATCTGATTGTAAGTAAATCAGTCAACTGAATATTAATGTTTTTTAAAAAACAATGTGTCATTTATAATAATGGATTGAGTTTAGCTTAGTAAAACATTAAAAACTTAAGAGTCTTGAATAGTTTATGTTATCCTACTTTGGAATTGCACAACAATGTACACATAACCACAGACACATACACACACACACACACACATGCATAATCATATAAGAAAGAGAGAACAAAACATCTTCAGTTCACCTGAATTCGGTTCACAGCAGATATTAACGAAGTGTACCTGGTGTTTTGTAATGATTTAATTATTTATTTAAACACATAAACATTGGTACAAGGAGGCATCAAATAGATCTGCGCTACATAAATCGAGGATGGGATACTGCTCCAGTGCTCAAACCGAAGTGGGTGATTTTCTTAGGGAGCCAATCTTCAAGCCTTTAATTTAAAAGTCTAATCCATAAGTCAGGGAAGCAACGTCAGGAGATGCAGTCCCATGGTAACCGGTCACGAACAATAGGTTCATATGCCATTCGTTCCTTCAGGATGTTGGAGCCCATGTACACCATTGGTTTTCCATCTCATCTAGGTGGATCCACCATATCCACCAACCCGGTTAGATTGTCGGACATTCGCTTTTCGTCCTCTTATTTTCGTAAACAACAGTAATGCCGCGAGAAGGCAGTGAGTAGGACTACCCTGTCAGTCATTTTATTTACGTGGTCATGTGAGAGCAAACTCTCCACACTCTCTATGATACAAGACCATTTGGGAGCGCTTTGTAATGATTCCAGAAAAGTATGACACTATAGAGTTAAATTAATGACCAATGCACAAAATTTGTATAGTTCGAATATTCTCACATAATTTATTTAGAGAATTATGATTACATTTTATAAAAGATCATGGAACATTTATGAGATCATCGTTAAACATTGCAATGTGATGAAAATTATTAAGAGAATACATATACATGTAATTTACTTCAAGTATAACTAAAAGGTTCATACATTTATCAAGCTAGTTACATTAATAATTCACTCAACAAAATTAGCTTTTACTCTAAAGAATAAATAGAAAGAAATTGATATAAGCTATGTTAACTTTGTCTTACATTGTCCCACTCACTCGCTCACTCCCCTTCCACTCTTTTGTATATTGTTTTGTACTACTTATTTACATTCAGTAAGCAGTTGTATTTCCAACAATTTTTTAAACCTATGTTGTAACGCAAGTTGTAGTGTAATTATTCTAAAATGTTCACATATATTCATTACGTTTATTGTACTTATCATTGTATTTATCATTTTAATTAATGTACCTTAATCACTGCAGTGGTTATCCACAGTTCCGTGCATTTGTTTAAACGCAACAGTTTCAATGTTGTTTTGCTCTTGGTTCGGGTTTCGATTGCTCAAAACTGTTGTCAAATGTAAACAGAGCTATCAGCTATCTTTTGTACTATCGTATGTTATAATTATTCTTTATGTTACTGTTACAGGAAGCCTTTTTTATTTTCATACTTGAAGGACGCGTTTAACTACCCCATACACCTCACAAGTTAAGGTTTGTAAATAAATTTTGTATATTATTCAATAAAGAATCGCTATTGTAGACAAATCGTTGTTTTGGAACTTCGGTTTCACGTGTATCTCAATCATGTGACATAGACGCTTCCATAGATCCAACAGTTCTCAACTTTAGTCTGACTTGGTGTGGATACTCGCTATAACGAACTGTGGTCGGAATTTGGTTCGGTTAATTTGACCCAACAATGACAAGGACGACAAAAATGAAGTATAATGTCGACAGTTCTGAATATACAGATGATTCAAGCGCTGAGAATACTGTTCTGTCAGTTTCTAAGGTGAACTCACCTACTTCTTTATATCTTGTTTTTAATAATGTTAAACC
Organism: Schistosoma haematobium; assembly: GCF_000699445.3. Taxonomy (NCBI): domain Eukaryota; kingdom Metazoa; phylum Platyhelminthes; class Trematoda; order Strigeidida; family Schistosomatidae; genus Schistosoma; species Schistosoma haematobium. The sequence continues at coordinate 1,231,323 of NC_067195.1, forward strand.
AAACCCCAAAGATAGCTGTCCTTTAGTAGATACCTATGTAGAGACTAGATTTAGAATAGAAGATGAAGCAGTTTCTAGGGAAAAGAGGTAGAGAAGTTTGATATAGAGATTCGAGAGCTTCAAATTTGTAAACGATTATTCGAATTAACGCCGAAACTTTTACACAAAGTGAGGAAACCAAGGGAGATTACCAAGTTATCTGGGTCTCGATCCAAAGACGTAATTCCCGTAGCTACGGCTAGTCAACGACATACCAATTCAGCTATGAGCGATGAGGTAGAACTTAAAGCACGCGTAGATAGCGTCAAGTCGCTATTCATGACGGCAAGCCTACCGAAGATAGAGATCATGAAATCCGACGGAAGTCCTCTAAGATTTCGGACGTCCATGAAGGGATTCAAGGTTAACATCACCGACAGAGTAAACGATAACACTCAGCGATTAATGTACTTGATACACTATTGTGAAGATATAGCAAAAGATGCTATTGTAGTGTCAGTTATGATGGCAAGCCCATATACCTTATTCTAACTTCCAGACATCCTATTTTATTCATTTTACTTGAGCCATATTTTGACCTTGTCAATTATTCGCTTATTAGCCTTGACTGTTTTCACATGAGCGTATATGTGTGTACATTTCATGTCCCATGATTCATCATATGTCTGTAGCTTATTTTGTCTGCCTATAAATACTGAGTAACACTTAATTAAAATGGAGTTGGCTTCCCAGCCATTCTCCCTGTGCGTCATTTTGCTTGGCTCTGTTTCATTCACTTCATATGCAAAATATATGCATTCGCAAGTCAAATCTCGTTATTCGACTTATTTAATTCCGTTTTTTGGATAACGCGATTTAAGTCGACGAGGATATACGAGAATAGGCGACTACAATCATTTGTACACTCTAAATAAGAGTCAGATCTACGAGCCACTTCATTGGTAAGCCCGCCGACGACGAACGCAACGCAGCAAGCTACGTCGATGAAGGCACTTCTGCACTCTATACGTTCGATGAACATATTCAGCGAAGCCAGCGCAATCTCCAATCCGACGCAATCAGCACAGCCTGTGCAACATGACATGGACATGCTCAAGTCGTATTATCTTATCGATACTTTGTCCTCATGTCAACCATTCTCATTGATCCATTCGTCGGTTTGTTCAATTACGATTCAAATTATCATTATATGCTTATTATTACATTATTATCAATATCATGACCGAATGTGGAATTATTAATCTTGTTCGTGCTGTCATTAAATTATGACATTTTCGCAATCATATCACTCACCGAACAAATTATCATTTTATGAAAATTCCGCTCCACTTTGTGAGAACTCATTGGAATATTTTTACTATTCAAAAGCGTGAAATTTTCCTGCTTTAAGTGAGTTCGTTCCAATTTTTTTCATGTCATTTTGATCTAATATTACATTCATTCACTTAGTCGAGGTCCGCAATTTATGGTATCACAACATACATTTTTCATTTCGAAATCGCCTCCTATTATGTCTGTGGATGCTTCTGACTAGCTGATTAGTAACCATTACGCTCATTTTATCTATTCTTCCACGTGCATAACTACACTCTGCATCACTTATCACTGGAAAACGCTATTCGAGTACTGCAACTACTATTCTATTCTATACCCATCGCTCGGTATATCAGAACATAGAGTTTAGAGCTAGTCTCTCAAAGATACACTCTTGTTCGTCACATCCAAGTCAGTCTCATACGTCGCCATCACTAATCATATGTATTGGTATTTTTGTCATGCCTTGGTACGGTTTTGTAACAAACGAGATCGAGCGCATCTCCCTCAAACCACACAAACCACTCTAGGCTTCATGACCAAAAAGGAATACGACTCTACGTACCTCGTCTACTCAGTCACTAATCTGTTCCTCTGGTCATTCTTCTACTAATACATATTTAATGATAACTCAATGCATCTGACATAACGCAAACGACAACGTTCACTGACTTCACACTTCATGATTAGTATCAATTGCAGTACAGCAACGAATATCACCCGTCGATACAGTCATCATTTCACGACTTGACTATTATCATCCTACGAACGGGAACAACGCATTTGAATTCGAATTCACTCGTCGCTAGTCGATGCTATTTATTCTGCTGCAGAACATATATTTAACGTATTTCACTATTTCGTCAGCATCACAGACCAATTTCTGTCATATTTTACTCTACCCATTTTGACGATTTATTTCCTTGTCATACCCACAAACAATTTATTATTATTTTCACGATATTTTGAATCGTTCATACAAACATGTTATTTTATCGTTCAGACAGTCATAGCATTAGTACATGTTAATTTTTGTACGCTCATTAATTTGCTCATATTCGCATGTTAACGTTTCCATTTTTGTCCGAGCCTTTTCTATATTCATGTATTCTTTTGCATAAGTATGACATTTTCATATAATACGCTCACCCTTCATGTGACACTGTACTTTATCGAGTGTTGTACAATTTTTTTTTTGGCTACTTATTGTTAACGTTAACTTCATATCACTTCAGTGTTATTTTCGAAAACAGACATTTTTTAAATGTGCTATTTTCTACAAGGAGGCTATGTAGTGACAGTTATGATGGCAAGCCCATATACCTTATTCTAACTTCCAGACATCCTATTTTATTCATTTTACTTGAGCCATATTTTGACCTTGTCAATTATTCGCTTATTAGCCTTGACTGTTTTCACATGAGCGTATATGTGTGTACATTTCATGTCCCATGATTCATCATATGTCTGTAGCTTATTTTGTCTGCCTAAAAATACTGAGTAACGCTTAATTAAAATGGAGTTGGCTTCCCAGCCATCTTCCATACGCTCTAAACAGGAGTCAGATCAACGAGCCACTTCACTATACAACACTGTGTTTTACTACCAGAAGAAGGTTACACTAAGGCAATTAGTATTCTACACAAGCAGTCTGGCAGACCACGTGATATCGTAGAAGCGTTTTTAACAGAATTATTAAACGGATCACCACTAAGTCAGGACGATGCAGCAGGGCTGCAGAAACTAACAAGACTCATGACCAATTGTAAAGTGGCCTTGTCACAGATGGGACGAAATGCCGACCTGAATTGTTCGACTAGCATAAAACGAATAGTAAAACGACTGCCACGAACTACAAAGTTTAAATGGACGGAAGCCACAGAGGGCTAGAGCCCAATTTCGATGATTTGTTACAATCGCTAGAAAGGAAAATGTCAATCGCTACGAACACTTATGAATAGTTAGCAAGTGGGAGCTACAAAGCTCAAACAATATCAAACAACCAGTCTGTCTCCATTAGAGCTAAGATCCATACCTTGTCGAGCAAAGGAAAAGTGCATTGCGTAATCTGCTCTGATGCCCACGAAGTCGCATCTTGTCCACAGTTGCTTGCAGTAAGTCACAACGAAAGGCTAGAATTACTGAAGAAGTTTAAGCTGTGCTTTAATTGTTTAAAGCCCAATCATCGAGCAACGGACTGTCGGCAACTCATGTTGTGTGAAGTCGATGGATGTAAACGACACCATTATAAAATTCTTCACAACACAGACCCTGACACTAAACAAGCACACTGCAATTTTATTTATTCTACTGAAACGTACTTGGGATTCGTACCTGTCGGGCTACATGGCCCCACATGACACGCAAATACGTATGCATTGTTAGATAACGGTTCAGATACGACCCTAATACTTAGTGATGTAGCAAAGCAAGTGGGAATTTCGGGTACAACAACTCGACTGAAGATATCCTCTGTAATCGGAGAGTTATCCCAGACCGCCGAACTTATCAGTTTCGAAATCGAATCCTTAGATAAAACTAACCGGATAAGGATCGAAGGTGTATACGCTATCGATAATTTACCTATTTAAAAAACGGAAATCCCACCGACCGACTTCCAGAAAAGATGGAAACATTTGAAAGGTGTACGGCTGCCTACTATAACATGCGACAGAGTAGGTTTGTTACTTGGAGTCGACGTTCCAGAAGCCCACTGGGTTCTCAATCAACGTATCGGGAAGCCCAAACAACCTTACGCCTCGCTAACCATGTTAGGATGGGCTTTATTTGGGTCAGCGGGTCAAGTTAGTAAAACCTCAGTCTTCATAAACTGTTTGGAAGCAAAGAGTTCCATCGAGGACGACATTCTCAAATTATTCGAACATGAAGTTTCCGAAAATAAGTACTCAGATAAGAATGCTATGTCACCATGCGATAAGGCCATTGTGGAAATGACTGACAAACAAGCAATATTGTTCGACGGACATTATCGAGTGCCGATACCCTGCAAAGTGGATTGGGACTCACTTCCAAAGAATAAACGTGAGATAGAAAGACGATTAATTTACCTGCGTAAAAGGTTATTGAAAGACGAGCATCTTTGTAAACAGTATATCAATATATATTAGCCACTCACGAAAGTAAAGGATATTCGTCTCGAGTGATTCAAACTATCGAAGAAGACAGGTATTTTATTCCACATCACACCGTGTTTAACCCTAAAAAGCCAGGTTAAGTTCGAATAGTCTTTGACTGTGCTGCTAAATTACAAAGCAGGTCTCTAAATGATTGTATACATTCTGGACCGGACCTTACAAACGACTTAGTGGGAGTTTTGCTTAGATTCAGAAAGCATAAAATTGAATTGTCAGCAGACATTGAAGAAATGTTCCTTCAGGTACGTCTTCCTGAAGAGGATGCAACAGCCTTCAGCTTTTTATGGTATCCTGATGGTAATCTCGACTCTACCCCTGATGTCTATGAGTTGCATGTACATCCTTTCGTGGCTACATCTTCGCCGTTTTGCGCCACCTGTGCTTTGAGATGTACAGCTACAGACCACCTTACGAGAAAACTTTTACGTGGACGATTGTCTTGTCTCAGTAGAGACAACCTCTGAAGCCACCGAGTTAGCGAATAACTTGATAAGACTTGTGGCGCTTGGAGGTTTCCATTTACATAAATGGGTCAGTAACGTAAATGAGGGTCTGAGTGAGGTCTCTATAGGCGATAGGCCAGACAATCTGGTTTGTATACTGGGTTCGACGGAACGCATACAGAGGACTTTAGAACTTTTTGGCACACTCAATCCGATTGTTTTGCATTTGACGTGGACTTCCCTGAACGCCCGACTACTAAGAGAGAATACCACGATGTTTGAATATTGAGTCGCACGATAAAGGACAGATCTCTTTACATTTGTTTTCGGATGCTTCAGAAAGTGGTTATGGAGCCGTGGCCTATATGAGATTACAATATGATGCAGTTGTAACGAGATGTAGCTTCATCTTGGACAAATCTAGAATAGCACTCCTAAAATTTGTCAGTGTTCCCCGCCTTGAACTGCAAGCCGCAGTACTGTCAGTGAAATTGATGAGGCAAATAGTAGAAGAAATAAATCTGAAAGACCTGACTGAAATCTACTTCTGGACGGAGTACATACTTAATACAACGTCACGTTTCAAGACATATGTAGCTAATAGAATTAAGTTCATTTACGAACGAACTAGGCCATCTCAATGGAAGTATGTACCAACATCTATCAATCCTGCTGATTTAGCTTCCAGAGGAATTGTAAGTATGACCCTAATTGTATAATACTCGGCTTTCAGGTCCCGAATTCCTAACGACCGAAAAGAATAAATGGCCTGAGTATAAACGGAAAGAAATATTAAGACTCCCAGTCGAGCTATAGTTAAATAACGCTACAACCTTGAACACCATGACTACAGTTTTTCCCTCTGATAAATTTATATCATATTTTTCGTCATAGATCAAACTCAAACAATGCACAGCTTGGCTCATTGGATTCAAACGTTACCTCCACAATAAAACGATCGGAAGTGTGGACCCCTTACGCTTAACGAATTGGATAATGCCGAAAAGGACTTATTGGAATACGTACAAGGGCGAAAATTCGCGGAAATTAGCCATTGGATTAAACGACACAAGCATTCAGATAACATCACGTCCAAGAATTATGTTATTAATAAGTTACGACCAATCGTAATTGACAACCTGATTCGTGTAGGAGGACGTTTGAACAGTAGTGACCTTCCGATGGGGCAGAAACATCCGATTATTCTACCCAGTAAGCAACCTCTAACTGAGCTTATCACTCGGTATTACCATCAAGTCGAAGGACATGTGGGGGTGTACCACACACTAGTCGCCTTGCGTAAAAAGTATTGGATCTTGAAGGGCACTGCGGCAATCACAAGAGGGTCATACATAGATGTATAGACTGTCGCATTAGATCAGCCAAGCCGATGTCACAACTGATGGGAGACTTATCATCTACGCGGATAACGCCCGACTTCCCGTTCGCAACAACGGGAGTAGATTATTTCGGCCCGATCATGATTAGAGAGGGATGCAAATCTCGAAAGTGTTATGGTTGCCTATTTACGTGTTTCAACACCCGAGCAGTTCATATAGAAGTTGCTTGCGTATTATCAACCGATTCCTCTCTGATGGCGTTGTCTCGCTTTTCAAATCGCAGGGGTGCCGAAGAAGATATACAGTGACAGAGGAACCACATTCGTTGGGTTAGAGAAGGAGATACAACTTCTATTACCAGACCTTAAGGGTAATAGAGTAGCTAAAGAAATGATTCGTTGGAACATAGAATGGCACTACAATACCCCTTACGCAAGTCATCGTGGAGGAATATGGGAAAGATTAATAAGAAGCATACGTAGAATTTTGAGCGCCGTATCTAGTGAGCAAACTATGTCCTACGAGACAATCACCACCTATTTGACTGAAGTAGAAAGAATATTTAATGATAGACCTTTAGTTCCAGTTTACGACGACCCAGAACAACTCGAGACATTGTCACCCAATAATTTACTTTTGTTAAGAAAATCTCACCTTCATCACATTGAAATAAACCTACGCGAGCGGTATTCCCGACAATGGCGACAAGCACAACTGTTGGCGATTACATTTTGGCGTTGTCGGATAAATGAGTATTTACCACTTACAGACGCGAACAAAATGGACACAAAGAAGACGAGATTTACAAGTTGGCGATCTAGTCTTGATTATTGGAGATACTTATGCACGAAATAACTGGCATAAAGGTCTAGTGGTAAGTATTGACCCAGGAGAAGATGGTCCAGTGAGACAAGCGAAGATCAGAACGTCGAAAGGTACAATTATTAGAGACATACGTAAAATTTGTTTATTAGAAGGTGCGGACGATCGAACAGTAGAGGATAGAAAGAATTTTCAGAGTGACTGTGGCTAGAGTAATCATACCATTGTCACCTCTGAATGTTTTTACGTCAAATATCTAGTCGGCGAAAGTAAGGAAAGACATGCCGTCTTTGGGGGGCGGTGTTAACTTTGTCTTACATTGTCCCACTCACTCGCTCACTCCCTTCCACTCTTTTGTATATTGTTTTGTACTACTTATTTACATTCAGTAAGCAGTTGTATTTCCAACAATTTTTAAACCTATGTTGTAACGCAAGTTGTAGTGTAATTATTCTAAAATGTTCACATATATTCATTACGTTTATTGTACTTATCATTGTATTTATCATTTTAATTAATGTACCTTAATCACTGCAGTGGTTATCCACAGTTCCGTGCATTTGTTTAAACGCAACAGTTTCAATGTTGTTTTGCTCTTGGTTCGGGTTTCGATTGCTCATAATGTAACGGTATCAAAATCATTACATGTGACTTTACTAATGCGAGTTTGTTTCCCTTATTGCAGGGCAACAGAAAGTGAACGTACTGGAAGAGGAACAAGCCTTGCGCAAGCTAAACCTGCTGGATAATGAACAAAACCATTTTGTAATAGACTTCCTTTTTGTACTAAAACCGCGTAATTCAATTTTAAAAAATATCTCCGTTGTGCTCGTACGCCGTGTTCTTACTTGAGTGGCATCTGCCGGTCCTGACTGTTGTGTTGTGTTTCAGATCTCTCCTGCGTGCAATTAAACGCTAATAGTACGTACTACAAATGGTGTCGGAGGTTCCTATGGCAAAACGCGACGAAAATTATGATGAACCACCAGTCATCCCAAGCAAGGCAGTGGCCAGCACAACTCCCCGCCAGCCACCACTATTGAGAGTTTCATCAGACTACGCTATTTTGGAAAGTTAGACTAATGACCTGCTTACGTCGAGTTCCAACAACGGAACATTTTCATTACAGAATAATATCATCAAGGTAAATTAAGCACCTGATATTAAGTCTAGAGTCGAGAACCAGCGATCGCCTTTCATAGCATCTAATGTAGCGTCAATCCTTGGAAGTGGAAAAGAATCGCGTTTAGTTATAGCATTAAGGCGTCGGTAGTCTACGTACAGTCGTAGGGAGGAGTCTTTCTTTGTCACTAAAACAATAGGCGATGCCCAGGGTGATGAAGATGGTACAATAATCTTTTTCCTAGCATATCTTTTATCATTGATTCTAACTGAGGCTGATAATGTACTGGTACTCTGCGAGGTGGTCGGCGTAATGGCATATGGTCACCTATGAGAATGGAATGTTGTACAGTGGTCGTCCGATTTCCAGAGATATTCTCCAAAAAGACAAAACTAAATTGTTGAAGTACGTCAATGGTTGCTCGACGGTCCTTTTCGCTTATTATTTATCGTGTGTCTGACGTACAATTTCTGAAATTCCCACCTGGGCTACGGGGTTCAGTTGACATTTCGTGGTGTTGTAGGTGCACGACAACCCCACCAACTTTCGCTTCTGATTTGTCCATGTGTATGGAGACCTGATATTTTAACATGAAGTCAACCCCGAGTATCATGTTCCAAGTCAATGTGGGGCAAACCAAGAATTAATGTTGAAAAGAATTCTTGTCTATCGTTAACTCCAACCCTATCTTAGAACACGCTTTCAAAGGGTCTCCGCTTGCCGTGATTAATGAAGAGGAGCATTGTTTCCGCTGCGTCTTGTGGTTGAGTTTCTGTAAGAAGTTTTCCTTAATCAAAGATACCGAAGCCCCCGTATCTAATAGTATATCAATCTCAGTATTTTGCACTTTACCTCTAATAGTAACTGGACATACATGTTTAGCATAGCAAGAAGAAACATGATAACGACACGTCTTACCTATGTTCTGTACACGATTATGCCCGCATTTCTTGGCTCTTCGACCGAAACGTTGGCAGTAAAAACATTCGGTTTTTCGATTCTGTTGATTGATTCGCGGTGCTTGTCTCGAGGGACGATAATTAACCGCGGAAAGTGTTTGTACAGGACTTAAAAACCACAATCCTTCGATTAACGGCTTCTAACAAGTTATCGAGCACTGCAACTTCGATCTATTCGACGGCGATGGCCATCCAAGAGTCGGGGGTCGTGCGCCAGTTTGATCCTGCACAAACACTTTCCGCGGTTAATTATCGTCCCTCGAGACAAGCACCGCGAATCAATCAACAGAATCGAAAAACCGAATGTTTTTACTGCCAACGTTTCGGTCGAAGAGCCAAGAAATGCGGGCATAATCGTGTACAGAACATAGGTAAGACGTGTCGTTATCATGTTTCTTCTTGCTATGCTAAACATGTATGTCCAGTTACTATTAGAGGTAAAGTGCAAAATACTGAGATTGATATACTATTAGATACGGGGCTTCGGTATCTTTGATTAAGGAAAACTTCTTACAGAAACTCAACCACAAGACGCAGCGGAAACAATGCTCCTCTTCATTAATCACGGCAAGCGGAGACCCTTTGAAAGCGTGTTCTAAGATAGGGTTGGAGTTAACGATAGACAAGAATTCTTTTCAACATTAATTCTTGGTTTGCCCCACATTGACTTGGAACATGATACTCGGGGTTGACTTCATGTTAAAATATCAGGTCTCCATACACATGGACAAATCAGAAGCGAAAGTTGGTGGGGTTGTCGTGCACCTACAACACCACGAAATGTCAACTGAACCCCGTAGCCCAGGTGGGAATTTCAGAAATTGTACGTCAGACACACGATAAATAATAAGCGAAAAGGACCGTCGAGCAACCATTGACGTACTTCAACAATTTAGTTTTGTCTTTTTGGAGAATATCTCTGGAAATCGGACGACCACTGTACAACATTCCATTCTCATAGGTGACCATATGCCATTACGCCGACCACCTCGCAGAGTACCAGTACATTATCAGCCTCAGTTAGAATCAATGATAAAAGATATGCTAGGAAAAAGATTATTGTACCATCTTCATCACCCTGGGCATCGCCTATTGTTTTAGTGACAAAGAAAGACTCCTCCCTACGACTGTACGTAGACTACCGACGCCTTAATGCTATAACTAAACGCGATTCTTTTCCACTTCCAAGGATTGACGCTACATTAGATGCTATGAAAGGCGATCGCTGGTTCTCGACTCTAGACTTAATATCAGGTGCTTAATTTACCTTGATGATATTATTCTGTAATGAAAATGTTCCGTTGTTGGAACTCGACGTAAGCAGGTCATTAGTCTAACTTTCCAAAATAGCGTAGTCTGATGAAACTCTCAATAGTGGTGGCTGGCGGGGAGTTGTGCTGGCCACTGCCTTGCTTGGGATGACTGGTGGTTCATCATAATTTTCGTCGCGTTTTGCCATAGGAACCTCCGACACCATTTGTAGTACGTACTATTAGCGTTTAATTGCACGCAGGAGAGATCTGAAACACAACACAACAGTCAGGACCGGCAGATGCCACTCAAGTAAGAACACGGCGTACGAGCACAACGGAGATATTTTTTTAAAATTGAATTACGCGGTTTTAGTACAAAAAGGGAAGTCTATTACAAAATGGTTTTGTTCATTATCCAGCAGGTTTAGCTTGCGCAAGGCTTGTTCCTCTTCCAGTACGTTCACTTTCTGTTGCCCTGCAATAAGGGAAACAAACTCGCATTAGTAAAGTCACATGTAATGATTTTTGATACCGTTACATTATGAGCAATCGAAACCCGAACCAAGAGCAAAACAACATTGAAACTGTTGCGTTTAAACAAATGCACGGAACTGTGGATAACCACTGCAGTGATTAAGGTACATTAATTAAAATGATAAATACAATGATAAGTACAATAAACGTAATGAATATATGTGAACATTTTAGAATAATTACACTACAACTTGCGTTACAACATAGGTTTAAAAATTGTTGGAAATACAACTGCTTACTGAATGTAAATAAGTAGTACAAAACAATATACAAAAGAGTGGAAGGGGAGTGAGCGAGTGAGTGGGACAATGTAAGACAAAGTTAACACCGCCCCCCAAAGACGGCATGTCTTTCCTTACTTTCGCCGACTAGATATTTGACGTAAAAACATTCAGAGGTGACAATGGTATGATTACTCTAGCCACAGTCACTCTGAAAATTCTTTCTATCCTCTACTGTTCGATCGTCCGCACCTTCTAATAAACAAATTTTACGTATGTCTCTAATAATTGTACCTTTCGACGTTCTGATCTTCGCTTGTCTCACTGGACCATCTTCTCCTGGGTCAATACTTACCACTAGACCTTTATGCCAGTTATTTCGTGCATAAGTATCTCCAATAATCAAGACTAGATCGCCAACTTGTAAATCTCGTCTTCTTTGTGTCCATTTTGTTCGCGTCTGTAAGTGGTAAATACTCATTTATCCGACAACGCCAAAATGTAATCGCCAACAGTTGTGCTTGTCGCCATTGTCGGGAATACCGCTCGCGTAGGTTTATTTCAATGTGATGAAGGTGAGATTTTCTTAACAAAAGTAAATTATTGGGTGACAATGTCTCGAGTTGTTCTGGGTCGTCGTAAACTGGAACTAAAGGTCTATCATTAAATATTCTTTCTACTTCAGTCAAATAGGTGGTGATTGTCTCGTAGGACATAGTTTGCTCACTAGATACGGCGCTCAAAATTCTACGTATGCTTCTTATTAATCTTTCCCATATTCCTCCACGATGACTTGCGTAAGGGGTATTGTAGTGCCATTCTATGTTCCAACGAATCATTTCTTTAGCTGTGGCTCTTTTCGCCGCCTCATCATCTAAATACGACAGGAGGTATTCAAAATGTTCCGTTGTTAGAACTCGACGTAAGCAGGTCATTAGTCTAACTTTCCAAAATAGCGTAGTCTGATGAAACTCTCAATAGTGGTGGCTGGCGGGGAGTTGTGCTGGCCACTGCCTTGCTTGGGATGACTGGTGGTTCATCATAATTTTCGTCGCGTTTTGCCATAGGAACCTCCGACACCATTTGTAGTACGTACTATTAGCGTTTAATTGCACGCAGGAGAGATCTGAAACACAACACAACAGTCAGGACCGGCAGATGCCACTCAAGTAAGAACACGGCGTACGAGCACAACGGAGATATTTTTTTAAAATTGAATTACGCGGTTTTAGTACAAAAGGGAAGTCTATTACAAAATGGTTTTGTTCATTATCCAGCAGGTTTAGCTTGCGCAAGGCTTGTTCCTCTTCCAGTACGTTCACTTTCTGTTGCCCTGCAATAAGGGAAACAAACTCGCATTAGTAAAGTCACATGTAATGATTTTTGATACCGTTACATTATGAGCAATCGAAACCCGAACCAAGAGCAAAACAACATTGAAACTGTTGCGTTTAAACAAATGCACGGAACTGTGGATAACCACTGCAGTGATTAAGGTACATTAATTAAAATGATAAATACAATGATAAGTACAATAAACGTAATGAATATATGTGAACATTTTAGAATAATTACACTACAACTTGCGTTACAACATAGGTTTAAAAAATTGTTGGAAATACAACTGCTTACTGAATGTAAATAAGTAGTACAAAACAATATACAAAAGAGTGGAAGGGGAGTGAGCGAGTGAGTGGAAAAATTTAAGACACACTTAACATAGTGTATATCAATAATAGGACAAGAATTCACCATTAGTAAAGAATTATAATATATGCCAAAATAGGTCATTTTAGGTCAAAGAAAATTAAGCTAATGGGCTTATGATCTTTTTAATCAACTTTGTATAGTGTCTAGTTTTGGAATCCAGGAAGCGCGTTGTTTCCTATTTATCATTCATCAGCTAGATGTACCTGCATCTTTGCTATCATCTTTGCGTTAGAAGCTTGTGACTAAAGGCAATATCGATGCAACTGACACGGGAATTATATATGCCAATAAGAGATTAATCAATTGCAGTCTTAAATAACAATGGAAAGATACAAGTAAAACAACACCAAATGAATTTAGGCTTATAATCTTTTTTTAATATTTATGATAAGAGAAAATGAAATGTGAACTGTTAATGAATCAAGTGAAAGCTATCAATTAGTGGAGTTTGAACAACACAGTCTTATATTATGAGTTCTTGTTTATCTCATCATACCAAACGTTTTTATCATCCTTAATCATATATTAACTTCTCTTGTTTTGCATGATATTATAATTAATGATTGTTTATACTACTACTATTATCTTTGTCACAACAAGCTGCGATACAACAATCCTTTATTTTACTAGTTGAATTTAAGAGTCGACCTAAACTAAACCACCATTGAAAAGCTGGAAGCACTGAACAATCGTTTCGTCCTAGTATGTTGATCTACCAAGTGACCAAGAATAACTGAATTTCATACTGAAATTCTTGACATAATTTTATACTACCCCGCGTGGTGCGGGATCGTGGATGCGCACTGCTGAGGAGTCCCATACCAGGACGAAACGGCCGTCCAGTGCTTCCAGGTTTTCAATGGTGGTCTAGCTTCAACTGACTCATGATTTCAACCTGTGAAATTTTAATAATAGTCTAATAATTATAACAAAATTTAAAACCGAGTAATGCCTTATGCAATTCAATGTATGATCGATCTTGAAACTATCTTTTGGTGAAATTCGATGGTTATAAATTATACTGCAAAGTAGTTAATAAATAAAAAAGTTAGCTACCTATAATTATTCGAGATCGCATTAGGAAGTACTGGAATTACTCAACTTTTAAAGGGATTTACTAAATGAAAGTTCTAATTTATTGGGTGTTTAGAACTAATATGGTATTATATTTCATTGTCAGAATCATGATGAAAATCTGTTACTTTACCAGTGATATCTAACATTTCCAAAGGAAAGAGAATGAGAACAAAAAATGATCGTTGTGAAAACGAAGGAACAATGAAGTATGAGATGAATGATTGACATTTCCCAGATGAAGTATTTACTGTATATTTCTCAAATCTTACTAAGATATTCTATAATGTTACATTAGAATACTTTTGGTTGTCACCAGTTGTGTTCTCGTTCATTACAATTATGTTTATTCATTAAAACTAAACACACTATTTAGATGACAGTAATGAAAATCTCAAGAAAAATTATAATTATTCATTCGGTATAATATTTTATTTGAATAAACAGAATGAAAGTAGAAGAGAAATCGGTGAAACTATAATGTATGAACGACCTTTGAGTGACTCTACACTGACCTTGAGAGTGTTAACCTAATCACTAGAACCAAATGAAGGTCATAAACCAATATGAGGAGTTAGAATTAAGATTTACATTTGATTGTTAAGGTCGAGAATTAGATTTAAGATTTTCATCACGAACTAACATCAGCTCTAATACCGAAATGTTATTTAACCAAATGGATGAGTGGATTTCGCGCTAAAATCCATGACCTGTTATCTTATACCTGAATTTTTCTGGTTAGCGTTCTTTTAGCGAGTTAGTTTTCTACGGGATGAGGTCGCTTAACCCTCCTCCTTTATCCGGGCTTGAGACCGGTAGTAGCCCCAGAGTGGCTCCAGGTGGAGTTTATACTTGGTCGGTTCGTCCATAAATTGTTGTCTCTCCGAAGAATCAAATCTTATGTAACATAATTGGATTAAGTACACTGTATATGTTTTAATGAGCCTATATCTGACTTCAATCGGATTGTATGAATGATTGTTATGGAAATATACATTCCGACTACCGTTGTATATAATCATCGACGGAATTAAATATGAGTCAAATATGAGAATAAAGTTTGAATAAGTATTTTTTGTACAGTCGTTGATCCGGACAGACGATCAAAGAAACGAAGCGAAGAAAGAGAATAGGAGAGTGCGAAGTAAAACGGGTCGAAGGGCGCGTGTGACCTAGCTCGATTTAACCAGGCTTGATTCAGTATTTATAGTCGAACAAAAACAAGTTACAGATACATAATGAGTAGGGTAAGAAGTTAGCGCACATATGATCATATAAAAACAGTCAGGATTAATAAACGAATAAGTGACAAGGTAAGAATGTAGCTTGAGAAGAATGAATAGGTTAGTCAGTCTAGAGATTTGAGGCTTGACATAGTACCAGCCCCTACAATGTCACTGTTAGACTTTTAGATATAGGAAATGACAGAGTATAAATGCATGCGATTTTCTTTTGAACAACTCATGTGTATTTAGATACTCATGCAGTAAGATACTCAGTTATGTCTGGGTTTCGTAATAGTTACTACTTATCAGCAAAGTATACGTGATGCTTTTTACAGAATCTGAATGTGCATCACCTGGTGTTACAGTAAAAGACATTATCACTAAGCTATTTCAATTGAGAACGAACTTCTGTAGGACTGAGTGTTTAGTCTTTTGTGATAACCGTAATTCGAAGAGACTCTAATTTATTGACGACTTTTGAACTAATCCCAGGTGACCCTGAGAAATATCAGCCAATCAGCAAACAGTCAGTATGGAGTAAACAGATGTTATACAAAACCAAAGAATTAAAGTGGATACACTTCTTATACGTGGTTCAAAAACTTGTCAAGGTTAGAAAGAGGTTCAGAGGTTGCAAAATCGTAATGTATGCAATAGAGAAAATCATCCATACGGCTACAGAATAGTCGACCTCTGGATCCATGATAAAGTCTCAAATACTCTCAGCCTCGACCACATAACCTTTAAATCTCTAAAACACCTCTGATTGGCTCGTCCATAAATTAGAGTGTCGCCACTAGTGATCATTTTGGTGAATTAAACAATAAATGGGGTTCTATTTTCATTGAGTCTTTTTTATATTATTATTAAGCCTGTTTTATATTCACTGTCCTCGTTCACTTCCCCTCAACTCTTTTGTGTATTGTTTTATACTACTTATTAATATTGAGTAAACAGTTGTTTTTCTGGTTAGCGTCAAGTTGTTTACGCAAGATACTCAACATCCATTGGCCGGATACCATCAGCAACAGCCATCTGTGGAAAAGAACAAACAAGCTTCCAGTTGAAGAAGAAATTAGGGAAAAACGATGGAAATGGATAGGAAATACGTTACGCAAATTATCAAACTGCATCAAGAGGCAAATCCTAACTTGGAATCCTGAAAGGAAACGGAAAAGAGGAAGGTTAGAGAGCACATTACGTAGAGAAATAGAAGCCGATATGAAAAGGATGAATAACAACTGTAAAGAACTAGAAAGGATTATCCAGGATAGAGTTGGATGGCGAATGCTGGTGGTCGGCCTATGCTTCTTCACGAGGAGTAACGCGTAAGTAAGTAAACAATTGTATTACTAGCAACTTCTACGCGTATGTTATTACGCAATTATATCGTGTAAAATATTTACGTATACTTATAACATTAATTGTATTTATCATTATAATTACTTTCCTTCAATCTTTGTAACAGTTATTCACAATTTGTGTAATCGTTTAATCCTTGTTTAAACACAAAAGTTTCCATATTGTTTGCTCTTGGTTCAGCTTTTGTTGTTGTTGTTGTTGTTGTTGATAAACTGTCATAAAGTTTAGACACAGCGGAGAGCTGTCGTTTATACAATCGTATGTTGTAATTATTCTTTATGGTACTATTGCAAGAAGACCTCTTTATTTCAAACTTGAAGATGTGGTAAACGCTACAGATACTTCATAAGTTGAGTTTTATAACTAATTTTTGTATATTCTTCAATAAAGTACGATCTTTTTTAGACAAATCGTTGTTTTGTGAATTTCGAATTTCTCACATATTTCAATTGGGTGATATAGACGCTTCAATAGATCTAAGAATTATAATATAAACAATAAAAAGGAATTATAAGATAGTGGAGAAGATTTATAGCATAGGTGGATGATTTTGATAGAGTTTTGTTCTTTAAACTGGATAGTTTAATCATAGAGCATTTATTGTTCTTCTGAACGATATCATCAGTACAAAATTCAAGTAGAATTGAAGTTTCAATTTCTCGAATTTAAAGTTTGTACTGATGATGATGTCGTTCAGAAGAATGACGAAAACTGCACGACCAATCTATTCATCTCTGAGAACAAAACTTTATCAAGTAAAAAGCATTGCAGGTTTAGGAATTAATTATTAATTGTTTCAGTGTTAAAATGATCTGACTCAATATTTGAGTCATAATTTATAAATATTTACAAAGCAGACGATACCTACTCTTTGTCTACTGATAAGTGGATAGTTACTTGATTGTAAGCAATAGAAATTCTAGATCATAAATACTATGAAACTGGTAGTAACATCCATGAAAAGGGATAGCTATAAGAAAAGATTATCCAGGACAGAGCTGGATGGAGCGTGCTGGTGGGTGACCTTTACTTCTCCACGAGTAGGGATAGGCGTAAGTAAGTAAACAGTTGTATTCTAGATAATAAATACTATGAAACTGGTAGTAACATTCCTGGAAAGGGACAACTATGAGATTGCATAATATTACGGAACAACTAATCAATGTTTACCATTCTTGAATTAATTACTACCTCCCTTATTCACAGCCACATTTGACAAAATCTTGTATAAATGTTGTTTTCTATTTTATGGTACGATATGGTCTGTTTGATTGGTGTATAAACCGAGTATCTTTGAATTATAATGATTCATATCGCAGAGGCTCGAACTGGTGTTCTGGACTTAAGTAGCTGGGCTACGCAGGAAGCAGGACCGATAAGTACTCTAGACTGCTCATATAGGTTTACACGTCATTGGTCTGATCGATAATTCACTGTTTCCTAATTGGCGGTATCATTACGTTATACGTTAATAGGACATAGGGCACAAGTTATAATAAGAACACCAACTGAATCACAATAGTTAGAGAAACTTTGGCAGAGGAGCAAAGCTTCACGTACCTCATCAATGAAAAAGAAGGATGTAATGAAGATATTATGCATCATTAGTCCAATCGATAACTCATTGTTCTCTAATTGGCGGTATCATTACGTCATATATTGATAGAAACAGAAGGTCAAACGTTATAAGAGAACAGTAATACTCGTCTATTTCAATTAATTTTCACAAACCTCCCATTTAAATAGTAACTAATGTTCACATGTGAAGAACTATTATTGTTTTTTTTTTAAAAAAAAAGAGAGCCTATTTCACAAAGTTCAACTTAATGGGATACAATTCTTTTTGTTGATTTTAATTCTAATGACTCAAAAATTCAAAATGGATAACATTCAAAGATTTCTATGAATAATTAAAGCATAAATCATCAAAAGAAGTATAATATTTGATTGAGATCATGAACTGATTAATGTTGGACTACCACTGAAAACCTGGCTGTTTCGTCCCAGTATGTGACTCTTCAACAGTACGGGATCGTAGAGGAGTAGTTCCACAATTGAACGAAACGGCCATTCTGTGCTTCTAGCTTTTCAATGGTGGGTAATCTAACATATATCAATCGATTCATAATCTCAATCAATAACTTAATAATCTCTATAACCTCATATTGATAAATGTAATCATTTAACAACATTCTCATTGAGATTAAATTCAACAAACAGATGACAAACGATAATACATTAAACATTGGGATACTATTTCATTGTTATGTAATCAATTTATTAAAAGAATACCATATGTTAAATATTAACTATTGACATTATTGAACATACATATGAAGCTTTTGAAAATTGACCAATCATATTTCTCCTTGGATAGTTGTCTATTCAATATGCCTCTTTTTTTCGTTGTTGTTGTTGTCCAAAACTGACCAATCACAAAGAAGAATGATTTTCCCATAAACAAAGTTTATGATCATTTGTATATATCTCAGTTACTTTTGTTTGTTTAATTGTTTGTTACATTCTAATGAAATTAAACACAAATGTATCAATGTATATCTATTATAGATAATAAACTGTTCAATAGGATCTAATATGATGAATGAATCGAGAATATCTTCAAGAGTTAATCAACGAAATGAGAAATTATGTCATCATTTCAATGAAATAGAAAAAGACTATTCAATACATGATCTAACAGATGATGATGATGATACTGCTGCTGCTGCTGCTGCTGATGATGATGATGATGATGATGATGATGATGATGATGATGATCATAACTATCATAGTTATCATTCAATATCATATTCAGATGATGAATCTACTTCGAAACCAATCTACCAATCTACAAACTCTTCTAGAAAATCTAATTTCTCTCAATTCTTATTTCATAAAGCATTAAATCTTTCAAAAAAACTTAAATATTATATTATGCATAGTATTACATTATTTCATGAAGATTTATATGGTTTATCATGGTCAGAAGCAAATGATCGATTACAATCCACTTATGGATTATCTATTAATACTAATGAGAATCTATCATCTAAGAATGATAGTAGAACATTACGTCATTTTAGTACATCTATATTACCAAATGATTGTACTACTACTATCACTACTACTAATACTACTACTGATACTACTACTAATACTACTACTACCCCTATGAATAGAATATCCCGTAACTATTCAGAAAGACATTCATTAAAGAAACATTTAAGACTTTATCAATTAGATAAACCATATTATATACAATGTAAATTCATTGAATCAAATATAACTCTATATGATAATAATACAATAGGTACTACAAACAATCCAATGTATATGGATCATGATTTAAAAAAGAATAATTTGCCAAAATTATCTTATATTAAAATAAAAAATCAATATCCAATCGATAAAATCAATAAACAATTCATCAGTAATCATGATCCATTATTAATGAATGATTGTTGTCATAGTAACAATCATGATTTAAATCGATCAACATTTAAAGTGAATGATAAACATAGAATTGAATATAAAGATGTAAAACAAATAGAAACAACAACTAATGTATTAAATGATCATCATTATCATCATCATCATCATCATCATCATAGAGATTATCAACCATTAAAGAATATGAAACATTGGTTAATACATTTAAAAGAAAGACAACGAAAAACTTCCATGGAATTAAAAGTATTAAGTAATGATAATAATACTAATAGACGAATTCATAAATCCCTATCTCATTGATTGATATTTTATGTAAAACCATGATGATGATGATGATGGTGAAACTCATCTGAATATATTGTACAGTGATCTTCAATAATATTTGTTCATATGAAATAAAAGATCTTTGATATATATACATATAGATCATATGTATTTGGTTTATGAATAAATATTGGTTAGTGTTTTGTATTTTTAGTAAGATTGTTATCTATAAGATCGAGATGTTGACCCCATAAGCTCAATCTTCATTCTTTATAGAGGATTTGGGATTGGCAGTAATCTTAGAAGAGTTACATCAAGACAGAACTACTGTATGGAGGTGAAATAATTAATGAACAGATTGAAATCATGGGTCAGTGGAAGCTAGACCACCATTGAAAACCTAGAAGCACTGGACGGCCGTTTCGCCCTAGTATGGGACTCCTCAGCAGTGCGCACCAACGATCCTGCACCATGCGGGGTTCGAACCCAGGACCTACTGGCTTCGCGTGCGAGCACTTAACCATGATTTCAATCTGTGAAAATTTCTAAAAATCTCCACAAACCCCTTCTGATAATAATCATCTGCTCACTAGTGACTGACTTCAAGAGATATTCCTGAAGTTCTAGTGGGAAGCCGTTACCAGTGGAGTACAACCAGGTCTGTTGTGAGATATCAGCTCACTGAAGACAATGGAATATGGTGGCGCAACTTCGTAGATTGGTTGAAGTTAGACATTAACACCGTTGGATACCAGCCGGCTTAGTGGTGTAATGGTTAAGCGGTCGCGCACGCGAAGCCAGTAGGTCCTAGGTCCGAACCCCGCACGGTGCAGGATCGTTGGTGCGCACTGCTGAGGAGTCCCATACTAGGGCGAAACGGCCGTCCAGTGCTTCTAGGTTTTCAATGGTGGTCTAGCTTCAAGTGACTCATGATTTCAATCTGTGAAAATTTCTAAAAATCCCCACAAACCACTTCTCATAATTAATGAACACTTGGTATTGTTTGGCATGTATCTTCCCATTGACATTTAAGAATGCAATTGATCAGTCTGTCAAATTCACCCAATTGCACAAGCAAGTGGCTATCAGGACTTAGTAGCTGAGTGGATAATGCGATGGCGTTTGAAGTGAATGGTACTGGGTTCGAGTCTTAGAGTGAGTATCAACTCTCTGAGATGTAGGTACATCCAGCTGACGAGTCCCAAATAAGACGAAACGCGCGTCCTGGATTCCAATGCTGACCACTATCCATCAGTTGAAGAACATTTTGCAGATGAAGTATTCAAGTATGGTTTTCCTATTTTATCAAGTAACTCTGTAATTTTGTGACAAATATGATCAATTGTCCTCAGCTGTGTCCTCGTTTACCACAGAAGTAGTAGTAATAGTGTGGTGAATGCTACTTATGTTGATAGATATCAGTAGTGAGATTATGATGGTGATAGTTCGATAATGCAAAGGTGAATATGAGATTAGAGAAATGAAGAGATCATTTGTATTTCTCTATATTGTCACACATACTTTGTTTCCTTCTGGTGATAATCACTGCCATTATGATGTGTTATTTGTTCACACTTATCATCCATGTTTGGCAGTGTTCCGTTTTAGAGAGAAAAGTAAAAAGCAACATCAAATTCTATATACATGATGACATTTTGCTTTGAATAGTAGTTTGATTGATCATGGAAATCTATGGAAGACACATAATACGAACACTAATGGTCTTATTTGATTAGAATGAAGACTCAACAATTGGAGATGTTTTGTAGTGACGAATTGAGATTAATTTTTCATGTTATGTGACTCTGATTCAGTAATGACATATACATTCTGATGCTTGTTCAACTAGATATACAGTTTAAGAAGACTAAGTGGATGTAGGAAGCTTTGATGTATGACGCATAACTTAAGTGTATATTCATTCAACCTATGATATAAAATGAACTGTTTCAGACTGTGATTGTAGGTAATGACTTTGGTCAGATGGATAAGTTATTCCCCCCTCCAGACTTTGAGTAACTCAATTAAATTCTATTTTGGTGAAAATTGATCAATCAATGTTTACAAAGTGTTTTAAACTTTGTTTATCTCTTACAAACAGCAGACTTATTTTCATAATACTTAGATTGTAGGATAGCAATAAAATCCGAGGGTTTAAATTTCCATCAATTTTGAACTTATCAGCGGACAACATCTAGATATTCGGTTGGATATTCACATGGTTACTACAACATTGTGCATGTCATATCAAATTCTTACATATTATTCTGTGAGCCTCCAAGTTCACAATCACACTAAATTGTTCAACGAGCATGATGATGTTAGTAATTGTTTTCAATTTCCATCTGTCCCTAATAATCAACACTGAGACTTACTTACTTACTTACTTACGCCTGTTACTGCTAATGGAGCATAGGCCGCCGACCAGCATTCTCTAACCCAATCTGTCCTCCGCCTTCTTTTCTAGTTTCATCCAATTCTTGTTCATTTTTCTCATGTCTATCTCCATTTCCCGGCGTAATGTGTTCTTTGGTCTTCCTCTTTTGCTTTGGCCTTGAAAATTCCATGTGAGGGCTTGTCTTGTGACATGGAACACTGAGACTAGTTGATCTGAATTGGGAACTGTTTATCCTGAATGGATAACCTCGATTGTATCTCCTCATTTCTGCAGCAATTTAGAAGACTCTCCCGGTCTCCCACATTTTACGAACATTCCATGTACCTAAATAAATGGTTGCTTTGGTTGTCAGAAGGGGCATCGGCCTCGTGACTTCCGAAGGAGCTCGGCTTTCATCATGAGGCGTCATAACTCCTCTAAATGAAGACCTTCTGACTCCCAGGGCAGAGTTTAAAAAGATCAAATAATTTTTTCTGGTTAGCGTTTTTTTAGCGAGTTGGTTTTCTACGGGATGGGGTCACTAACCCTATGCCAAACCCTCCTCCTTTATCCGGGGTTGGGACCGGCAGTAGCCCTAGGAGGGACTCCAGGCGGAGTTGGATAACCTCGATGTTACTCTACAATTACAAGTTTTAGTATATTCGAATAATAATGTATAGAACTATGAATGAAACTGGTTTGGATTATTATTGTAACAGTTGTATGAAAATTGATCGGTTAATAAATTGAAGCCATTGAAGAATGACAATACTTTGTCTAATGAAATGAATTCATTCTATATTGATGATTCTTTGTTGTTAACTGCAAACCGTCTACAATTATGAGGAATGATATTAGTTGTAAATGAACTTTTACTGATTTCATTCAGTGATATAAAGTTGTAAGCTGTACAGAAGGACATGAGAAACAGGTAGAATATGCAGGAGCAGGTCGTTCTTGTTACTATTCAACAGGTTTTAGAGTCGAACAATTCAATAGACATAGTTTGACGATGATAATAATAAGACGATTCATTTTATGTTGCATTTTTTTTCTTTAAAATTGTGTATCACTCGTTGGTTAGATTGTAGTGTGGCGTCGAGTCGCAGTTGACTATGATCACCACTATAGGAAGACTAAGTGCCAGTTAACCGATAAGATCCCCTGTAAGCCAAATACCAGAAGGCAGTTGATGGCTGTAGTTGAAATCTATTTGTTGGCGATCCCGTGGTATCGAAAGAATACCGAGATTGTGCCAGGTTACAAGTGTGGTTACTGAGCGTAACCGAATTCGTGCAAGGTCACAATCAACGGAGGAATGTATGTGCTTTGGTACAGTTAAACAAACAAGTAAGGTAAAACAATCCCTGGTACAATTAGTTGTAATAATGATTGTTTCCATTACACCAATCGCATTCTCTTGACAAAAGTAGTTCACTACAAGATATTAATGAAAACTTGATGTATTAATGATATGATTCAACTTTCAATAAAGATCGTTTAAATGTTATAAATAAGTGGCACATATCATGAAAAGTTCCGGAACATTGATTAATTTTGTAGTGCCTCCAAACGCACAACGGCCGAGGGTGAGGAGAATCAGCTCTGCCTCTCCAAAATACTCTCACATGGCCGCTGTTAGAGAAGTCCTGCTCACTGGCTTCTCGAGACAGAGGTGTTCTTTACAAAGTTGACAGGAAGAATAGCGAATGTTTGGTGCTTTAATCGGGTCGGTGGAAACGGAGTATTCACCTAGGGGAGTTGAAAAATCCTCATTCCAAACAAATGGTATACATGAGTTCCAGGATCCTGAGGGAACAAATGGGGTATGAGCCAATTATTGGTCGCCGATTACCATGTGATTACATCTCCTTATGTTGCTACACTACCTTGTAGATCAAACTTTTAGGTCGAAGGCTCCGGGTGTGGCCGCCCAAGAAGACCACCTATTTCAGTCTGAGCACTCGGGCATTATCCTAGCTCACTCACAAATCAAATGACTTGTGTGACGCATATGTATTCGGTGCCGCTTTGTACCGATATTTATATATTCAAATAAATAATGAATGTAAATTTACAAAACAGAGAGGGATAGAGACTGGAGAAAATGTTATATAGGGATAAGCTTAAACGATTCTTAAAATGATCAAGTGATTTTCAAACCATTATATTAGTCCATTTAACAGAGAGTTTTTATAAATAGGATGAAACGCGCTTCCTGGATTCTACTATTAGCCACTATCCATCTTTGTTAAGAATACTTGTGAATTAAGACCATATCTAAGCAATACGAACAGTATGCACCTATGCTAATAATAATAACAGACTGATCAATTTCAGTTCTAAACATCAATCGGAAGATTCAAGTAAACAACATCAAGTGAATATAAACTTCACTCCATTGTACAAGCACGTGGCTATCAGAACTCAGTAGTTAAGTAGATAATGCAATGGTGTTTGAAGCGAACGGTACTGAGGTCGAGTCCCTCCTGTAGTAAACATCAACTCCGAGATGCAGGCACATTCAGCTGACGAGTTGCAAATAGGATGAAACGCGCATCAGAATGGATTCCACTAGTAGCCACTATCCATCTTTGTATATAATACTTGTGAATTAAGGGCATATCGATGCAATACGCACAGTGTGCACATATGCCAATAATAATAATATCACAGATTGAAATCATGAGTTAGTTGAAGCTAGACCTTCATGGAAGACCTAGAAGTCCTAGTATGGGACTCCTCAACAGTGCGCATCCACGACCCCGCCAACCGCGAGACCCATCAATCTCGTGCCAAGCTCTTAATCAACTAGACCACCGAGCCGGCATCCAGTGGTGTTAATGTCTAACTACAACCAATCCACAAAGTTGCACCATCATACACCATTGTCTTCAGTGAGGTGATATCTCACAACATTCCTGGTTGTGGTGTAGTTGGTTAAACGCCTGGCGCGAGACTGATACGTCCTGGGTTCGAATTTCGCGGGTGCAGGATCGATGTGCACTGCCAGTGTGGAATCCCATACTAGGACGAAACGGCCGTCCAGTGTTTCCAGTTTGTCCATGATGGTCTAGCTTCAATTGACTCATGATTTCAATCTGTGAACTTTCTGAAATCTCCACAAACCCCTTCTGATAATAAAAATAATAATAATAACAGACAGATCAAGTGCATTCCTAATTATCAATAGGAAGATTAAAGTAAACAATACCAAAAATGAAAGTAAATCTTACGATTTTGTAAACATACAAAATGAAAATGTCAAGGTTAGTTATTCAATTTCCTAGACTAGTTTATATAAGGAATTAGTTACATTCTTATTTTCATTTATTTTGTCTATTCTGAAATAATAAAAACAACAACAACAACAACTGAATGTATCTATGTGGTACTGGGTTATAAAAATGTGTAGGTTTATGTGTGTATGTGGGGGGATAAACTTTTCTTTTATTCAAATCATGAATAACTGATTCATTATTAGATCATTATATAAAACATAAACGTACTGGATAATCATTTCATTCTAGTATGAGAATCTTCAGCAGTGTATATCCACAAGCTCTAGGATGTTCAGTTATGTGTTCACTAGGGATTAAGTTTGACAGTCAATTTCTGGGATGCTAATATGAAGCTGTTGTTAGTGAAGTTAAATTGTGTCTGATATGAAGCAGTTACCCATTGAAGACAATGAAAGATGATAGTATAGTATTGTGGATTGATTGAAGTTAGACATGAATACTGTTGAATGCCGACCTAATGGTCTATTTATTAAGTGTTAGCGTGCAAGACTGAAAGTGTTGAGTTTGATTCCTGAATTAAGGATCGTGGATGAGCACTTCTGAGAAGTCCTGTACTAGGATGAAATGATTATTCAAGGCTTCTATCTATTCTTTTGCGGGAATCTATCACTTGGTTAAGTTTCCTTCTATTTGAAAAAAGAAAAGTATGGTATACTCGAATGATTTTGAGATGTTAGAGAATACTTATAATTTAAGTGGAAGATTTCAAATGGTCTATGTTTGTTGAATGAAATACCTTACCAAAGATGAGTTAGATAACCTTAGAGAAGAAAAAACTTGAAATAACATGACTGATTAATTCAATCACGGACTTTAGTGTAGTTAGTATTTGGTTAGCAGTCGAATCCATGACTCCCATTTCATCCTGCTTAGAACTTGTTAACTCGATGTACCTCTATCTCAGTGTTAACGTACGCTTTTAGATTAGAATCTAATATCTTTCACTCCAAACACTTATACATTAGACATTATAGGTTAGACATTAACACTGTTGGGTGCCAGCTCAGTGGTCCAGTTGGTTAAGCGCCTGGCACAAGCCTGGTAGGTCCTGGGTTCGAATCTCGCCAAGTGGGATCGTGGGCGCGCACTGCTGAGGAGTTCCGTGCTAGGACGAGACGGTCGTCTAGTGCTTCTAGGTTTTCCATGGTGGTCTAGCTTCAATTGACTCATGATTTCAATCTGTGAAACCTATAGATTTGTCTAATGAAATACTGAGCACAAATTAACACTAATTTATTTAACGAATATGAGAATATGGATATGAATTTACAGTTCTTCATTGTTTTTATCAAACCGTTACTAATGTCTGGCGGACTGTTAAGAAATTCTGATAAGAAATAGAAGAGAAGATTTCCAAATAAGTCAAGTTAAGTGAGCGATGAACAACTTTCACATTTGGGAATATCGGTGAGACAATAATTTATGGACAACATTTCAATGATGTTAAAGTGGCCTTGAGGCTATCCATCTACTTGGTAGGGAGTTATAAATCTGTTTAATTTACAGTTGATGTTTAGGGTTATGATTTAGATTTAAAGTTTTCATCATGAACTAGCATCAGCTGAAATGTCAAAACTCTATTTAATCAAATGGATAAATGAATTTCGTATCAAGATCCAAGATTTGTTATCTTAATTCTGATTGGTTCGTCAATAAATTATAGTCTCGTCGGAGCATCTATTAGGGTTGCTTTTTCAATAACATAAATTGTTAAGCGCCATAAAGCTAGATTGAATTATGTTTTGAGGTTTGCGTTTTTTTAGCGAGTTAGTTTTCTACGGGATAGGGTCGCTAACCCCATCCCCAATCTCCCTTTTTCATCCGGGCTTGGGACCGGCAGCAACCCCAGAGGAGGATCCAGGTGGAGTTTAAAAGTTAAGATTGATTAGACACCACAAAGAGCAATCACTTAATAAATTCATTACTATATTACCTACAAAGCAGTCTATTTTTTATTTGAAAAGAACTAAGACTCTTACATTTTGATCTGGCGAGACTCAAATTTATAGACGAGCTAATCAGAAGCGTTTTAGAGATTTCAAGGTTACGGCGCCAACTTCTGTGCTGAATGCTAACGTACGATCGGTTCACAGGGAATTTCGTACAAAACTTGATCACAAATAAAAAGACAAGACTATAATTTGTGGACTAATCAATCAAGTATAAGATAATAGATCTCGGATTTTAACACGAAAGCCTTTCATCCATTTGGATAAGTGGATTTCTGGCATCATAGTTGATGTCAGTTCGTGATGGAAACCCCATATATAATTCCTAACTAAGGCAAGTCATGACAATTATCGCGAACTGGATAATAAAAGCACCACTAAAACTGGTTGCAGCCGGGTACTACAATATATTCGGATGATTGGAGAGCGTACAGACTCCTACATAGGCTTGGTTATGTGCATCGTGTCATTATCCACAAGTAGCATTTTGTGCACTCAACAACCGGAGTGCACATTAACAATATTGAAGCTATGTGGTCGAGGCTGAAACAGTTTTTCAGACTTTATCATGGCTCCAGAAGCCGACTATTCTGTAGCCGTATGAATGATTTCCTCTACTGCATGCGATACGATTTTAGAACCTCTGAAGCTCTTTCTAACTTTAGCAATATGTCAGGTAGTGAATGAGAACTTCAGAAGGTACAACAGAGTTTATTTGAATACAAAATTATAGAATCACTTAGTAAAATCTGAGAATCATATAGGAAATACTTCATTTACACGATGCCAGTCAATCGTCTCAGACCTTATTGTTCCTTTGTTTCCACATCGATCATTCTTTTCTTTTTGATCTTCTTAACCTTCTGCCAGTAGGCATTTCACTTTCGATTAATGATACATACTACTTATATCTATCGATATCAGTAGCACACATCACAGTAGTGTAATAATCTATTTCAAAACATTTCATTGGCTTTGAATATAATTTTTGTCACAAGATGATATCGTTTGAAAAGTCATGTCTTCATACTTATTTAGAATTATTCACCAATAAACATCTACCATGTCACACGGAATAAAATCCACATCTACTAAGTAGTACAATTTATATGATGTCCATACTAGGCCGAAACGACAGTTCAGCGCTCATGGTTACCATGGTTACCACAGACTATGCAGTTGATTTATATATATGTCTAGAGGTTCATCAGACCTTCAAGCTTATTGAGCACAGTGAATATCTGGAACGATGTTATAATGTAAGTAAGAATTTAATAAGAAAATTATCTTTAGTCTAGAATTTGGACAGTTTTAGTTTTATACTCATGAAATGTGTGTTAACACAATAGTATGGATACTGAACAAACAAAGAAACATAACATTCAATTGTCAAGTTATATGATTGTCTATTTTGATGTTTATTATGTGAATATATCTAGATATCTATGTATACAAGCGGTTATCCAGTATCTAAGGTTTGAAAGTTTTTTAATCATAGTTGATAAGACACATGTAGTTATATGAATATCATGGGTACCGTTTACAGACTCACTTAATCAAATCTGACAACCATATAGTGAATAGTTCATTTTGCACAATATCAATCAATCGTCTCAAACTTCACTGTTCTTTCGTTTCAATATCAATCATTCTATACTCTCATTCTGTTTTCTTTGATCTTTTTTTTTAACGTTCTGCCGACAAGCATTTCATTTTTCTGTGATGTTACATACTACTACTTATATCTATCGATATCAGTAGTATCTACACAAAATAGATGGAAATTTTCAGGCTATACAATCTTTTAATAATGAATCATTGATAATATTTTTCTACATTCAGAATGGTGTTTGTTCCATTTTATTTTATATATATATATATATATATATATATATATATATATATATATATATATATATATATATATATTCTTAATCAGATGATCAAATGATCATTGTTTATTATGTCATTAGTTAACTTACACTACAGAATTTGAGATCAGTCAGTCAGTCAGTCAGTCAGTAACAACGTAGAACTTCGTACATACGTATGTCAGTTAGAGTTGCCATGCCACATTAGCACAGAGATGCAGTTGTCAACTCAAATTCCGTAGTGGTACAGGTAGTAAGAGTATAAGCAATAGTCGCAAACATTCTGGATTGAAGATGTTATTCAAGGAGTATAATACAGTAAAATAAATCTGGAGAGAGGAAAAAAGGGACATGAACAATTCAGAAGATTAGAATTTGGGAGAAGACAAAGTGTAGGTACACTTGCACCATTGCAAACGATTTTGAGCCATGTCATTCAGATGAATGATGCTGTTATGTCATCATGTTTTGTTTGACTTACTTACTTACGCCTGTTACTGCTAATGGAATATAGGCCGTCGACCAGCATTCTCCAACCCACTCTACCCTCCACCTTCTTTTCTAGTTCCATCCAATTCTTGTTCATTTTTCTCATGTCTATCTCCATTTCCTTGCATAATGTGTTCTTTGGTCTTCCTCTTTTGCTTTGGCCTTGAGGATTCCATGAGAGGGCTTGTCTTGCGACGCAGTTGGGTGCTTTCCTCAATGTGTGTCCTATCCACTTCCAGCGCTTCTTCTTGATTTCTTCCTCCACTGGAATCTGGTTTGTTCTCTCCCACAGTAGGTTGTTGCTATTAGTTTGTTTGACTTACCTCTCAATTTATTTATCATTTACTGAGAGATAAATGTCAAAGATTATTGTCAGATGAAGATTTGATAATGCTAAGATCTATTACTATATACTCCTCATATACCTGATATCTCGGTGTCTTGCTCATAAAGTGATATCATTACAAAAATTGGTCTGTTGTTAATAGTTCACTGATGTTTGAATTGTCATTGTATATTACTTTAACTTTGTAATGAAAATCCAATTATACATAATAAATGCACATCTTTTACCTACTGTTCTAATTTAAATCTAATAAATGTCTTCATGACGGCGCGGACTGCCAAAACAACAGCAGCATATCTACAACTGAAGAACATATGGAACTCAACTAATACCAAAGTCAGAATTTTCAATACAAATGTCAAGATAGTTCTACTGTATGGGGTGGAAACCTGGAAAACTACGAAAGCCATCATTCAGAAGATACAAGTGCTTGTTAACAGTTGTCTACGTGAAATATTTCGGATTCGTTGACTAGACACTATTAGCAACAACCTACTGTAGGAGAGAACAAACCAGATCCAAGCGGAGGAAGAAATCAAGAAAAAGCGCTGGAAGTGGATAGAACATACATTGAGGAAAGCATCCAACTGCATCACAAGACAAGCCCTCTCATGGAATCCTCAAGGCCAAAGGAGAAGAGGAAGATGAGAAAACACATTACGCTGAGAAATGGAGATAGACATGAGAAAAATGAACAAGAATTGGATGGAACTAGGATAGAAGGCTCAGGACAGATTTGGTTGGAGAATGCTGGTCGATGGCCTATGCTTCATTTGGAGTAACGGGTGTAAGTAAGTAAGTAAATCTCTTCATGAAAGGTTGTTTTTCATTTCGTGAGTTGGTTGAACTGGAGTAATCACATATCTATGTGATGTATTCAAAATTGTAGGTCATTTTCTTGTTCATTTAGGAGGTGCGTGCTAAATATCAATGTAAATTTTGATAAATATTTCATTTCAAGGGTTTTCAGTTATCAGCAACTATCTGTTATAAGACAAGGTAGTGTAGCTCGATCCAACATGTCAGGTGAAAAAAATCAGAGTAGTACAATTTAAAAATTGGAATCATATCTTCAGTGAAAACTAATTTCTAAAGTGCAGCACTTACTGACTAAATAGATGAGAAAATAGCCGGAACTGCTAGATACAACACACTTATTGGGTATTGAATAGTTTCTGGGCATCCACAAATCGATTACTTATTTACTTACTTACTCATGCCTGTTACCCCTCGTGGAGGAGTATAGGCCAACAACCAGCATTATTCATCCAACTCTGTCCTGAAAAGTCCTTTCCAATTGTTTCCAACCTTCTCCTAATTTCCTCCTCATCTGAGTGTTGGTTTATTCTCTCACTGAGTAGTTTGTTGCCGATGGTATCTGGTCAACAGATATTGAGTATCTTGGGTAGACAACTATTTATAAATACTTGTACATTTTTGATGATGGTTGTGGTAGTTCTCTATGTTCCAGTTCCGTAGAGTAAAACTGTCTTAAGGTTCGTATAGAAGGTTCTGATTTTGATATTAGCTGACGGTCATTTTGAGTTCTATATGTCCTTCAATTGTAGGGATTCTGTCCTTACTTTACCGATCCTCGCCTTTACGTCTGCATCTGAACTTCATTGTTCATCGATAATGCTTCCCAGGTATGTGAAGGATTCTACATCTTCCAGAGTTTTACCATCAAGTGTGATTGGATTGTTGTTCTGTGTGTTGTATTTGATGACCTTGGTTTTCTCCTTGTGTATGTTGAGACCTACCGATGCATAAGCTGCTGTTACACTAGTTATCTTCATCTGACAACTCTATGTTCAACTATTATTATTATTATTATTATTAAACTTCATTTATTCATATTAAAACAACATTAATGTTCTGGATAAATTTCATTTGATCTGTATTGATTGTTCAGGGGTTAACTTCAGGTTAACCTTAAATCAATCAATAAATCAATATAATAGGATATTAGGTCATTATTTATATAAATCTATTGAACAGATAAACATAATGGAAGGTTTGATTGATTATTTTTGTTAGTTGCGAACTAATGAGACTTCCATTATAGATGGAATCAATGTGGATATATTAACTCTATGACCAAATGAGATAAGATGATGCGATTTCTAATATGGTTTACTTAAGAAAGAGAGGAAAGTGAAAATAGGATTAGAATATTTCAATTACATTTGACAACTTTTAAATGTGAATTTGTGATAGGAATATTTTAATAGTTGAGATCATAAGTCAATTGAAGCTAAACTACCATGGAAAACCTGGAAGTAATGGACCGCCGGTTCATCCCTTCTGATATGAATCAACATACGCCCACTAGTAACTGGCTTCAAGAGGTATTTCTTGGAGTTCTAGTGAGAAGTAGTGATCAGTGGAGTTCAACCAGGTCTGTCGTAAGTTAGTAACTCACTAAAGATAATGGTGGATGTGTCGCTTAATTTCGTGGATTAGTTGAAGTTAGACATTTTGACCACTGGATGCCGACCGGCTCAGTGGGTTAGAGGTTAAGCGTTCGCGTGCGAGAGTGATAGATCCTGGGTTGGAGTCTCGCGAGGCGGTATCCTGGACGAGCACTTCTGAGGAGTCCTGCGGTAGGACAAAACGGCCATCCAGCGCTTTCCGGTTTTCCATGGTGATCTAGCTTCAATTGACTCATGATCCCAACTATTAAATTTATTCTAAAGAGTTTGAAACTTGTGTTCTGTATTCGTTTGTTGGAAACATTTCTAAATTATGTCAAAAATTTCTGATTGAGATCAAAAATCCATCAATGTTAGACGAATATTGAAAAGCTGGAATCACTGGACGGCTGTTTCGTCCCAAAGTGAGACTCCTCAGACGTGCACATTTGCGACTATGCAATTAAGATCCGAACGTAAGACGTCCAGTCTCGAGGGCGGACGCTTGACCTTTAGACCACTGAACTAGCATCCAATGTGGTAATATCTAACCTCTACTGATGTACCAAGAATGTTATCCCTTTAAGTGATATTATGACATAAGATCAAGATGTACGTATGTCGATGGTAACGTAAATATTAACAACATGATAATGAAAATTACTCTTGTCACTTCATTTTTGTTCTACAGTCTTCGAAGTTATTTAAATCATTACTATAATATTTACGCTTAATTTTAGTAAACTCTTGAACATTAATATCTATTACGGTTGTGCTCTTGTAGTGGAAGCGGACCATAACCACACGACCTTTGAAGCCAAGCATATAATTACTGGAAAGATTTATATTCGACAATTGACACAAAGAGAGTTTTAACAGTGGAGAACGTGAGAACATTCAATTCAATTCATCAGACGGCATTGCTCAGCCTTGCAAGCGAAATCATTCTTGTATAACTTACCTTTTTCATTCATATTAAATATATTGTTCTATCCTCAACCTAACTGTGTTCTCCATCATATATTGGTGATGATTACAATAAAATGAGTCAGTATAAACAACGATGTGACTTACATGTAAGATCTTATATATTAGATAGCCACATCATGACAAATCTACAATTTTAGGATTCGGTCTATTATTAGAGAAGTGGCCTCCCTCTTTTCCGCCTTCCTTCAGAATTCCAAGTTAGGGCTTGTCTCGTGATGCAGTTTGACGATTTGCGTAGTATATGTCCTATCCATTTCCATCGTCTTTTCCTGATTTCCGATTCAGCTGGAAGCTGGTTTGTTCTGTCCCACAGAAGGCTGTTGCTGATGGTATCCGGTCAACGGACATTGAGTATCTGGAGTAGACAACTATTTATAAGTACATATACCTTCTTGACGATTGTTGTTGTAGTTCTCCAAGTTTCAGCTCCGTACAGTAGAACTGCCTTGACATTTGTATTGAAGATTCCCACTTTGATATTGGTTGAAAGTTGTTTTGAGTCCCATATGTTCTTCAATTGTAGGAATGCGACCCTTGCTTTACCAATCCTTGCCTTTACGTCTGCATCTGAACTTCCTTGTTCATAGATGATACTTCCCAGGTATGTGAAGGATTCTACATCTTCCAGAGTTTCGCCATCCAGAGTGATTGGAATGTTGTTCTCCGTTTTGAATTTGAGGACCTTGGTTTTCCTCTTGTGTATGCTGAAGCCTACTGATGCAGAGACTGCCGCTACACTGGCTGTCTTTATCTGCATTTGTTCATGTGTATGCGATAAGAGGGCCAGGTCATTCGCGAGGTCCAAATCGTCTAATTGATTCTGAGCTGTCCATTGCATGCCGTGTAATCCGTCAGATGTGGAGGTCTTCATAATCCAGTCGACAACCAGAAGAAAGAGGAAGGGAGAGAGTAAACAGCCTTGTCTGACTCCGGTCCTTACTTGGAATGCATCTGTCAGCTGTCCTCCATGCACAACCTTGCACTGTAGTCCGTCATATGAGTTCCGGATAATATTGACAATCTTCTCAGCAACTCCGTAGTGTGGAAGAAGTTTTCATAACGTCCTCCTATCTACACTGTCGAATGCCTTTTCATAGTCAATGAAGTTGATGTATAGTGACGAGTTCCACTCAATTGATTGTTCGACGATGATCTGTAGTGTCTCAATTCGGTCTGTGCACGAATGATCCTTACGGAATCCAGCTTGTTGATCTCGAAGTTGGGCGCCTACTGTATCTTTCATCCGGTTCAGCAAAACTCTGTTAAAGACTTTTCCTGGTACTGACAGTAGTGTGATGCCTCTGTAGTTTTCACATTTGGTGGATTGACGTCTATAGGAAGATCTGTGTATGCTGCTTCGATGTCCGGTGGACTCATTGGAGCCGGTCTATTCAGGAGTTCCTCGAAGTATTTTGCCCATCTGTTCCGCTGTTGTTGAATTTCAGTGATTGGCTTGCCTTCGTTGTCTTGGACCGGTCTCTCTGGTTTACTGTATTTCCCTGATAGTTTCTTCGCTGTATCATAAAGCTGTTTCATATTTTCTTCTCTGGCAGCTTTTTCCGCCGTTGTTGCTAGTTCTTCCACATATTTCTTCTTGTCGGCTCTAATGCTCCTCTCCACTTGTTTGTTTGCTTCTACGTATTCAGCTTGTGCTTGGATTCTCTCTGCTCGAGTTCGGCTGTTGTTAATTGCTGTCTTTTTGCTCTTCCTTTCTTTGATCTTGTCCAGTGTTTCTATAGAGATCCATTCCTTATTATGGTGCTTCTTTAAACCCAGAACCTCTTGACACGGAATTAATGCTTCTTTGATACTTTTCCAGTTGTCCTCCATAGTAGTTTCTTCTTCCTTCAGTAGATCCTGTAAGGCTTGGAACCTGTTGTTGGGAGTTATCTTGAATTCATTGAGTCTGTCAGTATCTCGAAGGAAGGCTGTATTGAACCCTTGTATTGCTGTTTGTCCGGTTGTCCAGTTCTTTTTTAGCTTCAGTTTTAAATTGGCTACAACTAGGTGGTGATCTGAATCTATGTCAGCACCTCTTCTGGTTCTCACATCTTCCATTGTCCTTCGGAACTTTTTGTTGATGCAAATATGATCTATTTGGTTCTCTGTAGTGTGGTCCGGTGAGATCCATGTAGCTTTGTGTATACGTTTGTGTGGAAATATTGTGCCTCCTATGACCAATTTGTTGAATGCACACAGATTTGCAAATCTTTCTCCATTTTCGTTTCTTTCACCCAGTCCATGTCGTCCCATAATATCTTCATATCCGGTGTTGTCTATTCCGACCTTGGCATTTAGATCTCCCATCAGAATGGTGAGGTCCTTTCTTGAGCACTTCTCTATGAATGACTGCCGCCGCTCGTAGAATTGATCTTTAATGTCATCGTTGCTATCATTGGTGGGTGCATAACATTGGATAATATTCATTGTGATCCCCTCCTTCTTTGTTTTGAATGATGCTTTGATGATTCTCGGTCCGTGAGATTCCCATTCTACAAGTGCATTTCGTGCTACTTTGGACAGCATTGGAGCGACTCCCTGAGTGTGCGGAGCATTGTCCTCTTCATGACCGGAGTATAGCAGCATCTCTCCCGTATTAACCCTTTTCTATCCAGCTTGGGTCCAGTGGGTTAAGCTGATTCCAGTACTTCCAATTTGTATCTCCTCATTTCCGTTGCTATTTGACTGGTCTTCCCGGTCTCCCACATTGTTCGGACGTTCCATGTACCGATAAAAATTGTTGCTCTGGTTGTTAGAAGGGGAATCGGCCTCGTAACTTCCGAAGGGAATCCGCTTTCACCATGAAGCGTCATAATTCTTCTAAATGAAGACCTTCTATCAGGGTAGAGTTAAAATGGTTTGAATTATTTTTTCTGGTTAACGTTTTTTTAGCGAGTTAGTTTCCTACGAGATGGAGACGCTAACCCCATGCCCAACTCTCCTCCTTTACCCGGGCTTGGGACCGGCAGTAACTCTAGAAGAGCTACAGGTGGAGTTAGTTCGTGACAAAAAACCATAAATCTGATTCCTAAACCTTAATTATCAACTGTAAATCATAATTCGGGTTCCTCACACTAATGTATAACCCTCACTTGGTCCTAGTGTGGTGAACAAGAACACCAGTGGGGACAATCGAATGTATTTGACACGAAATAATAATAAGATCTAACAATCATAAAGTAAATACGTAAATTGCAAAATGTCCATCAAGTGTCTCATAATGACTCAGACTTCATTGTTCTTGCATTTTCATACAAATCGCATTCTGTTTCCATTCTTTCCTGTTCAATCCTCTTGTCTCTCTGCTGCCAGACCTTCTGTTCACGACTAACATCATCTACTACTTATGTCAATATAAGTAGCACACACCACACTAGTTATCAGATGGACATTCTCAATGTCATTCTAGCGTCGTTTAAAGATCGTCCATAAATTATAGTCTCACCGAGATATAGAAATAAAAATCATGGCTAATTATTTAATGTTTTCGTACATTTCCTGCTAATGTTATTTTACGTCTATTTGTGTAGGTGTATGAACTATTGAACATTGAAGTGAATGGACTATATAGCGTTGTTCTCAAAATCAACCGCCACCACGGAGTAGAATGATATAAACAAGATAAATACTGAATTTAGTTTCATCTTATCACATATATGTTTACATTGTATATATCCATTTATTTGTAATATATAATTAGATTAAAGTAAATTAAGTAATTGAAAACAACACATTACATCAACCTTATTTTTGGATGTCTATTTCATGTTGGTGAAACAACTTAGTTTGTTATTTGTAAGTTTATTGTCTAAGTTGGTAATATGAATGTTGAAACAAGAAAGTATAAAGCATTAAAAAAGAACATATATATGAATGATTGTCTACTTCGTTATTAGTACTAACTTACTTACTTATTTACTTACACCTGTTACTCCTAATGGAGCAGAGACCGCCGACCGTTATTTTTCAACCCACTCTGTCCTGAGCATTCTTAACTAGTTCTATCAAATTCTTGTTCATTTTTCTCATGTCTATCTCCATTTCTCGGTGTAATGTGTTCTTTGATGTTCCTCTTTTCCTTCGGCCTTGAAGATTCCATGTGAGGGCTTGTCTTGTGACGAAGTCGGGTGCTTTCCTCAATGTATGTCCTATCCACTTCCAGCACTTCTTCCTTCGTTATTAGTATTGCTCTAATAATAAGGATCTAATCCTAAGATTATAGATTTGTCATAATGTAACTGCCTAGTCTATAAGATCATACGTGAAAGTCACACCATTGTCTGCACTGACTCATCTTATCGCAACAATTACCAATAGATGATGGTGAACTCATTCAGGCTGAAGGTAGAACAACATATTTAATATAATTAAAAGCAAGTCTTACAGAGCGACCATGCCTACGAGGTTGAGTCATGCCACCCGATTATTTCGAATTAATTCAATTCATTGTTTCCGCCTTCTCTATCGTTAGGTTTTTCTCCGAGTTAAATGTTGAATATCTATTTTCCCAGTTGTCTCCATGTTCAGCGTTGAGGATTGCGAGGTTATGGCCCAATGCCACTACACATATTTATAACCACTAGACAAGTTAATAACCCAGAGTCAAGAGATAATGAAATGATAGTTAGTTGGCTCCGGTCTGACTATGAATATTAGCACTGTAACGTAACTATACTTAACTGATATGTCCTAGTTAAAAATGGAACATGATACCCTTTTCCCATTACTGGTATACAATCATCAAGTACTTAGTTAACTTGTATTTAATAATGTTTTACAAATTTTTCTACTGGTAAATATTCTGATAATAATCATCTGCTCACTAGTGACTGACTTCAAGAGATATTCCTGAAGTTCTAGTGGGAAGCCGTTACCAGTGGAGTACAACCAGGTCTGTTGTGAGATATCAGCTCACTGAAGACAATGGAATATGGTGGCGCAACTTCGTGGATTGGTTGAAGTTAGACATTAACACCGTTGGATACCAGCCGGCTTAGTGGTGTGATGGTTAAGCGGTCGCGCGCGCGAAGCCAGTAGGTCCTGGGTTCGAGCCCCGCGTGGTGCGGGATCGTGGATGAGCACTGCTGAGGCGTCCCACACTAGGACGAGACGGCCGTCCAGTGCTTCTAGGTTTTCAATGGTGGTCTAGCTTCAAGTGACTCATGATTTCAATCTGTGAAAATATTCATTAGTAAAAAATGTTGAACCTCATTACTACTTAACAAAAGTTATTAGTTGGCGGTTAGAATTAAGTGAATTACCAAAATAGCATTAAGACAATGTCGTTTTTTCTTGATTCTACTTTGCATAATATATATTACTTTTGCTACATAGGGGTGTGATGTGTGCTACTTCATCGACATAAGTAGTATATAACGATGTCAAGAATAGAATAACCCCACTTATGTTCTCGTTCATTACAGGGGGATTATATTTTGTAAGATATGTTGATAGTTTTGTTTTGATCAATCTATACTGCGGCGTAT
The DNA here is from genome assembly GCF_000699445.3 of Schistosoma haematobium. Classification (NCBI taxonomy): domain Eukaryota; kingdom Metazoa; phylum Platyhelminthes; class Trematoda; order Strigeidida; family Schistosomatidae; genus Schistosoma; species Schistosoma haematobium. Next base: position 1,270,794 of record NC_067195.1, read on the forward strand.
ATCAACTCAGGAGTATACTCAGGAAAGATCGAAATATAGGATGAACTTCAGAAGGAAGAGTAAAAAAACTATTTACCACAATATTTTGTGTGGATTGGTTTACTGGAAATAAGCCATGGATCTTTTGTATTCACGTAAAGGACGATATCCTTTAGTCTAGTGTTTTTAGCGTTTTCTTAGCGAGTTAGTTTTCTACGGAATGGGGTCGCTAACACAATGTCCAACCCTCCTCCTTTATCCGGGCTTGGGACCGGCAGTAGCCCCCGGAGGGGCTTCAGGTGGAATTTAGACTACTCAACTTAAAACTTACTGTCTGGATTATCTACTTCCGATCTTATTTCACTTTTGACTTCGATGACTACACCAAACGTCTCTTCTCAACTGAGTTTAAAGAAGTTGTTTTATTGTCAGTAATGACTGCATGTTGAAAGCAAAAGATTAAAACTGAATTTCTTTCAGAACATTTATTATCGAACTTACTTTTCAGTTCAAATATAATAGCGAAACCTGAGTTGAATCTTTGGTGGTTGTAGGATTCAAACCATCCTCCCTTAGTAGTTAACCTTATCTGGGAGTCGTCGTTAGAGTAGATATTCTTAATAAAAGGTTTTCTTTTTCAAACAAGTAAATACACCATAAAAAATGACCACCAAATACATCTTAGTTCATGTATGAGAGACTGTTTGAATCGATGATTTATGAGTATTAGTGAAGGAAAGTATTTTTAGTTGCTCAAGTTCAAAATGACAACATCACAATCAATTATTATCATTTCTTTTTGATTGAGACTATGAACCGATTGATGTTAGACCACTAGTGAAAACCTGAAAGCACTAAATGGCCGTTTGGTCCTACTGTGGAACTCCTCGATTCCACACGTGGGATTCGAACCCAGAAACTTCAGTCTCGTGCGCGAACGGTTAACGTCTAGACCACTGAGTTGACATCCAACGGTGTTAATGTCTAACCTCAACCAATCCATGAAATTGAAAAATCATCTTCCATTGTACTGGGGTAGGTACCTATTTCTACCCAACACGGATTAGCTCTACTGGTCATGGCTTCTCACTAGAACTCCTGGAATTCCCTCTAAATATCACCATATCTCAGTATAGTTGAGAAAATGCTTGCCAGTCATTTTACTAGTCATCAGAATGTATATGTCATTACTGAATCAGAGTCACATAACATGAAAAATTAATCTCAATTCGTCACTACAAAACATCTCCAATTGTTGAGTCTTCATTCTAATCAAGTAAGACCATTAGTGCTCGTATTAATGTGTATTCCATTGATTTCCATTATCAATCAAACTACTATTCAAAGCAAAATGTCATCATGTATATAGAATTTGATGTTGCTTTTTACTTTTCTCTCTAAAACGGAACACTGCCAAACATGGATGATAAGTGTGAACAAATAATACATCATAATGGCAGTGATTATCACCAGAAGGAGACAAAGTATGTGTGGCAATTTAGAGAAATACAAATGATCTCTTCATTTCTCTAATCTCATATTCACCTTTGCATTATCGAACTATCACCATCATAATCTCACTACTGATATCTAGTAATATAAGTAGCATTCACCACACTACCATTACTACTACTACTACTACTACTACTACTACTACTACTACTACTACTACTACTACTACTACTACTACTACTACTACTACTACTACTACTACTACTACTACTACTACTACTACTACTACTACTACTACTACTACTACTACTACTACTACTACTACTACTACTACTATTACGACGACTACTACTACTATTACGACTACTACTATTACTACTACTACTACTACTACTACTACTACTACTACTACTACTACTACTACTACTATTATTATTATTATTACGACTACTACTACTACTACTACTACTACTACTACTACTATTACGACGACTACTACTACTATTACGACTACTACTACTACTACTACTACTACTACTACTACTACTACTACTACTACTACTACTACTACTACTACTACTACTACTACTACTACTACTACTACTACTACTACTAATACTACTACTACTACTACTACTACTACTACTACTACTATTACTACTACTACTACTACTACTACTACTACTACTACTACTACTACTACTACTACTACTACTACTACTACTACTACTACTACTACTACTATTATTATTATTATTACGACGACTACTACTACTACTATTACGACTACTACTATTACTACTACTACTACTGCTACTACTACTACTACTACATATTTATTTATATTATTAAAAATGTCAAGTTTATAATAAGATCGATACATAGTTCTACTGTCATATCAAGGTATTTTCTTGATATCACTTTGTTCTATTACTTGGGAAAAAGAATTTTCATTTGAATCTCACGTTTGTTTTCTTACCAACAAAGTTGTCCAGAATTCCAATTATGAATGATTCATCATTCATTTTTTAACTCCATCATCTTCCCTTGTTTATATTTGTGATTAGATAATTTGATATTCAATGTTTAGTTTCAGTTATTCAAATGTACTTCTTCTTCTTGTTTTCCTCTCTCTCTTTATTTATCTAGCATATAGTTTTCTAAGCAAAGATGGATAGTGGTTAGTAGTGGAATCCAGGACGCATTTTTCGTCCCATCTGGGACTCTTCAGCCGGACATATCTGCATGGGGACATAATATAGTGAACACGAACACTAGAGGGGGGGGACAACTGAATGCATTTAACCCAAAATTACAGGACATGTTAATAAAATCTAACAATCACAAAGTAAATATTTAATTTGCAAAATGTCCATCGATTGTCTCATAATGACTCAGACTTCATTGTTCTTGAACTTCAATACAAACTGCATCCTGTTTCCATTCTTTACTGTTTGATCCTATTGTCTCTCTGCTTCCAGACCTTCTGTTCACGACTAACATCATCTACTACTTATGTCAATATAAGTAGCACACATCACAATACAAGTAAAACAACATCAAGTCAATATAAACGTTTTTGTTTTGTTTATTTGAAGGAATAAATTCGAATGTTTAATTGGAAGAAAGAACACAACTGAGCCTGTGAAATTCTTTGAATATTTTTAGTTATTTCAAATAGTTTCATTGTGATTGTTGTTGTTGTTATTGAAACTTTGTTCAAATTTCAGGTGATTACAATCTTATTGTCTAGTTACTAACTTCACCTGGAACCCTCATGGAGCTACTGACAGTCCGAAACCCGAATAAAGGGGGAGGGTTAGATATGGGGTTGGCGACCCAATCCCGTGGAAAACTAACTCGCTAAATACATGTTAACCAGAAATACCTATTTACTGATAACCAGAAGAGGAATTTAATGACGATGGTTGCTATTCACTGATAGTAAAGGTTGTATACATAATCTATATATTTTTTAAATGGAACTAAACGAATAATTATGACGAAAAAATTGTTCAGTCCTATTAGGTTTTCATTGGTACAATGATGTGTTCTACTGATATTGATAGATATAAGTAGTATGTATTATCAATCAAAGATGGAATTCCTGGCAGCAGAAGGTTAAGAAGATAGAAGAAAACAGAACGACAATAGAGAATGATTGTTATGGAAATGAAGGAACAATTAAGTTTGAGACGATTGACTGGTATTTTGCGGATGAAATATTTACTATATGGTTCTGAGGTTTCACTAGGTGATTATGAAATTTTGTTTTCAATTACGTTTGATTATTCCCACTTTTGTTCTCGTTCACTACAGTACCTCGGATAAAATCAGTCTGTGATATATACAATCGAGAAATGACTAGATGTTAAGACTATGCTGAAATTAGCCTCTTGTAGCGTCGGGTCGAGTCGTGGTTGACTATGATCACCACTACAAGAAGGTTGCGTACCAGATATCAGAAGGCGATTGGAAGTTGTGGCGAGATATATTTGTTGGCGATCTCGTGGTATCAAAAGAATACCAAGGTCGTGCCAAAAGAGTACAAGCGGAATCACTGAGCAGACGTAAGTGCGTGCAAGGTCACAATGAACGGAAGGAAGAATGTCTTTAGTACAGTTAAACAAACAAATACAGTATAACAATCCCTGGTACAATTGATGATAATAATAATTGTTTCCATTAAACCAATCGCGTTCCCTTGATAAAAGTAGGTCGCTACACTCTGAAGTCATTTAGATAATTAATGAAATCCAAAGTAGTTAGAATGTTTAATACATTTACTCAATAATAAGTACTTCAACAATATCCCATAATAGTTAAATTTCATATCATATCAAATCGTGCATATTTTTTCGTTCAGAAATGAAACGAGAGGGAAAGGGAAAACCAGTACAAAAGACTAACTCTAACATACTCAGCTAGAAAAAGATTCAGATGTTATGACTGGATAAAACATGAAGCCACAGTTTCAATTTGATGGAGTATTTACTTAGTATATCACTTGTGTTTATTCTTAATTCAGTGTGATATTCGAGTGATGCTCATTGAGTACGACATTCACCATCCATTTTTATTCATTCAATTTGGAATTTACTCAGTATAACACTAATTGGGATAGATTTATTATAAAATCTAACGGTTTTCTCTTGATGTCACTTGTGTATGATAATTGTTGACCGATCATCAAACCCCATTTAAGTTCATGAATAGACATATTTCATCAATGGTTGATCATTGTGATTATTTAGAGTGTGAGTAAGATTTTTATGTACTATTCGTTCTTCTCTTATTCCATGCATCGTTTAAATCTATCTTTTGCAGTTGTCCAATGGAATTCCGCTTGAAGCCCCTCCGGGGGCTACTTCCGGTCCCAAGCCCGGATAAAGGAGGAGGGTTGGGCATGGAGTTAGTGACCCCATCCCGTAGAAAACTAACTCGCTAAAAAAACTCTAACCAGAAAAAAATAGTTCAAATGGAATTCGGTTATGAAATATATCTAAAAATATTAAAAAGTGAATTTAAAGTTGGATATGTTAGCCACTGGATTTTATTCAATAATCTGAATTCATTATATCTTCACCTCAACATTTGAACTTCCTTGGTTTCATTCATCGTGATGACATAGTTACTGTTGAAGAGTCTTAAGCTAGAACGAAATAATTCACTACTGCCCCCCCGATTTTCAAAATTTCTTCAGCTGAAAATGTTATCCACTGAAGTACCGAAACCAGAGACCTAGTGATAAACTGAAGTCTTGAAAATCAACAATAGGGAAAATTCTTTGCAAATAAGTTCATATCTGTTGGACGAGATAATGGTTGTCTGGACTAATTATTATTAAAGAATACATGTATGCCATTGGAGATTGGTCGATTGAGACCCTATATTTATAGTCATCCATGAATGTGTAGTGACTCACATTTATCACGAGAACACGACTGGTTTAATGAGAACAATTATTATTATAACCAACTGTACCAGTGTTTGTTTTAATGTGCTTTTGTTTAACTGTGCTAATGACAGCTATATTGTGCTTCCATTCATATACACACACATTGATTGTGACTTCGCGCGAATTCGGTTACGTTCTGTAACCAAGCTTGTATCCTGGCACGATCTCGGTATCCTTTTGATACCACAAGATTGCCAGCAAATATATCTCGACTTGGTCAATTAACTGCCTTCTGATATTTGGCTTCCGGGGGATTTTAAGGATTATTTGGTACGTGTTTCTCTGTAGCGGTGTTCATAGTCAATTGGGACTCGACGCCACGCTACAAATGTATCTTTAGATTTTCATAAAGGTACAATTTTCAGTTTTTTTATATACTTCATTATAAGTTAAAAGTATCTTTGTCACATTCTTAGATTGCTTTTTTCTTTTGCACCCTTTACAAGTTTGACCTGCAGGTGATTACTGCTTGAAAAAAGTTAGCTTTTATCTCGTGCGTTCAGTCTTTATTCATCATATTGTCAGCTGTTGATGATTTGGCAATGTTAACGAAATAGTAACTTATACTTGGTTAGTTTAAAAGTCAGATAATCGATCGATATTTTTGTTCTATCGAAATGAAAAATAGTAACATAAAACCATTTGATCAAAAGAGTGTGATATTGTGAATGCATGATGTTTGTATGTAGTAATGAGTTATTTATACATTATACCGCGACTATTGCATATTCCAAATGTAACGGTATCAAAAATCATTAAATATGACGTTACTAATGTGAGTTTGCTTTTCCTCATTTGAAGGCAACAAAGAGTGAATGTACTAGAAGAAGGAGAACAAGCCTTAAGCAAGATGAACCTACAGGACAATGAATAGATCCATTTTGTAATAAGCTTTCCCTTTTGTACTAGAATCGCATCATTCAATTTTAAAATATATTTCGGTTGTGCCAGTACGCCGTGTTCTTACTTGAGTGGCATTTACCGATCCTGACTGTTCTGTCGTGTTTCAGATCGCTTCTCCTTGCAAGTAAACGCTAATAGTACGTGCTACACAAATAAAATACGTTCATTTGTGCCCACTGAGTTCTATCTAACCTAAATTGAACATTTCTGAGAGTTTACAGTTAGTTTGCATTACTATTATGGAATGTGTCCAATAATGCTTTTGAAAAAAATTAAGGGCTAATGGTCAATTTTTTTTACATAGCAAGATATACTAAGATCAACCCAGTAGATGAACGCTTTGTAGTCATAACTCGCTTCAGATCAACCTTAATATGAAAAAAACTTCGGATTTATTATTATTTTGTGAACGAATAGTAATTATTTTAAATTAATTTGCTAGTTCACGGTTAACTAGGACAAATTCAGATATGTATATAAATTATGAAGACTTTCCTGGAGACGAACTGATATAATTTCACCAATCATCGAGATCTGTGGATCACCGGAAATCTGCCTATTTGTTGTTTGATTGTCCATGGTAGGGAAGGCGAACTTGATAAATGTAAATTGCCAGATTAGTGATTAATTTTTAGTTAATAGTGTTCTACAATCTTCAGATAATATCGGCAGCCGGTAGTTACTTCTTTCCAAAAGAACACCAGGAAATTCACCTCTAATTCAGTCACACATAGACGCATTATTTTTGGTACTTATTAGCATGGTTCTAGAAGAGATTTGTACAGTCCGAATGCGATTTTTATCACACTAATACGTTAATTATCATTTTCGATCAACTAGCGCCAATCCTGATCAGATGTATAGATGTCTGTGTGAAGTATTTTGATTGTGACAAGTAAGCCATGTTCCCGAACTCAAGTATATGGACTCTGCCGTGGCATTCGATTCTTTTAAAATGGTTTGGCTGATGTAGAAAATAACTAAGAATTTGTTCTTAGTGGTACTTCTAGTTGTGAATATTATTGTAATACTCAAAAAATATAAACGATCCCAAGCTACAGTCTGAAAATACTTTGATCACCGTTAAAATGTAATCTAGTCTTCAAGTCAAATGTAATACAAACAAAGTAATCCGACAGTTATTACTTTAACTACACATCACAAACATTGCTAAAAACTGCCACACAAACAGAACGACGTAAATCAAATCATACATTTGAATATCAAACAAGATGGAAATTTTAATTGGCGAATAAACTGTCATTCTTGATTTGTCTTCAGAGTAATCGTGTATCGAAATTGTTTATATTTTGAGAAGGGTTGCCAAAAACACTTTGAGGTGTGAAGGGCTAGAGCGTTTGGATGCTATGCATTTGGATGTGGCTGAACATGGACTTTAAATGTGAATGACGAACTACATAATCATTATTTGTCAAAAAATGATGTGTAGGCTGATAATACCGTGAGCTGTATTTTCTTTTACTTACTTTCCCAACAAAAATTCTTGCTATGTACCAAAACGTACGGCTTGTAATATTTATATGTACATACTGTACTGAAGTATGTTCTAAAATCCTGTTATCATATGAATAATCGGATCACGGAAAAGGTATATACGTTCAGTGTGCACTGAGTGCACTAAAGTGGCTTATTACCAAACGCTGGTATCGTATGACCTGGGACACAAGGTCTTATGATACGAAATCTTTGATTGAGCTAACTGTCGCCTGAAGTCAAATACATGAAGTTTTCAAGACTTGATTCAGATATATGAGCTTCAGAAGTCACGTAAAACACAACAAAGTTATTTGGAGAAATTTTTACCAGCTGTAGAACTGAAAACATTTCTTCGACACTTATTTGTGTCTCTTCTTAACGAACTGTATGCGTCTAATCCAGAAGCCGTGCCTAATATTCTTGTTTACGTGATGCATATAGCGGAATGTCACAATTACGTTTGCGAAACATTTTTCACAGACTATAAATGCTGATATATTGGACTTTCTTGTTGCTTAAATAGTGTGATCGGGACGTATGAATAGTGGCAGCATTTATTTACAAGACCGAATTAATTAACTACACAATAACAGAAGTTCTCGACCACTATGTTTCTCGGGCTTTCGCTTGGCTAACTTGTCCCTTTCATTCCACCACCCTAAACCCAACCAGGGAACTCTCGAGTGTTGGCCATATCAAATAACCTTTCGAACCATCAAGCAATGTTGTTTTCCACCATTGATCCTAAAAGCAGTAATACAAAATACAAAGAGTTAAGCATAGACGAACTCAGAATCCTGGGTAAAGCCTTACATTTGACCGAAAATTCACAATTAATAACGAGTAGAAATACAGAACATTTATTATCCAGACATTAAAATTATGCGCCTGAACTGCAAATCGTCCTTAACACATATGCAATTTAACAATGAAAAAGTTTTAACACCAGCAATATCGTTAAGCATTTGCGAAACATACAATAATAGATGAACAAAAGTCAGTCACCGAATTTTTGTAGAAATACTCTTATCTCCGCCACATGACACTATAGTGATGTTGGTTCTCAACCACGCGGTCATTGAGGTGAACATATTATAGCTGAGTTGATTTATGTTTGACATTCAACGCTAGGAGGAGTTCAGAAATACTGTACGCGGAAACACTTGATCAGTATGGAATGGTCTGTGTCTGCTCAAATGCTTCCCTTTCATATTTAATATATTATTCTGTAGCGCAATGCGTTCAGTTAAACCTGCTTCCACTCGACCTCAATCAACTGATGTTTTCGTTCAACCTGACTTGCGATATAGTACACACGTTTTCGTTCGTCGAGACTCGCATCGACGACCATTCGAATCAGCATACGAAGGACTTTTCAAAGTTCTTCAACGCGAACCGAAGTACTATATAATCGATAAGAACGGAACCAACGATAGCATCAGCATCGATCGCCTCAAAGCAGCGTATTTAGAAGGAAATCCTATCTACGTCGATTTTCCTTCGGTACAATCGAAGGACACGACTCCACTCATAATTCCTCAACCGACAACCGACACTAGCGATGATACTCCGAATGTATCTGAAAACAAACTTAAAACGACGCGTTCTGGAAGAAGAGTTAGATTTCCAGAGCATTTAAACGACTATTGCACGTAAGGCACTACTAGACATTTAATATTATCTCGATCTTTCTTTTTACGACATATATATTTTTTTAAAAAAATTTTAATATGCTTATATATTTTTTTATTCGAAAAAAAATTTTTTAACGATATTACGTGTAAATTAGTTTAGATTCCAACTTTTTCTCGCTGACATTGTGTTTTTACGCACATACGAGTGTATTTCGACATGCATTTGCACTTTCTTTTTTCTTTTCCAGGACAGCTGGAAAAGAACGATGCAGTTTACGGGGAGTCGAAATTTTCGTCGTAACTATGTTGTACCTCGGTCCCATATAGTAAGGAAAGACGACCAGACGCTGCTACACTTAGTAAGCTATCAGAAGAGTGTTTATCAACGACAAACTCGTTTGGTTTAAACTTCTGACTGGCCACGTCTTAGGGTCGTCACTGCCCCACTAGGGGGGGAGTGATCTGTAGCGGTAAATAAATCCACAAAATAAATAGCCCTGTAAGTTTTCGACGTTGGATGCTGACCATGTGTTTTAGTGGACTCACCTGGCTGAAGGCGCCCGGTCAGGCATCCGCACCAGATCACGTGTGGTAACGCCGTGCTCAACATCAACCGCAAACGCTAGCCAGATTAGATCAGAGAATTCCGATATATTGGTCATCGCCAAATATACTCTTCCGATCTCCTCGACTCTGTGTTTTAATTTCTCTGGGTGGGAACGAAATATATTAGAAGGTGTTACTGGTAGAAGCGTTGTCAAACTCTGAATACCTGTGACACCATCAATTCTATCTACAGCCCGAATGTCATCTTCAGAAGTCTTAAACAGCTTATTACTGACTGTTACGATCGGGTGAGTTAGTATAAACAACGACATGACTCCCATGTGAGATCTGATAGAGTCATATCATGGCAGACCTATGAAGTAGCGATTAGACCTATTTTGCTAGCAGCAAAGATAAATCCATATAGTACAGATCTGAACGTCATGTTTACAGCACACTCTCCTTCAACTATGGTAAATTTGTAGACACGGAAAGAGTGGACATTGATTTAACGAGACAGTGATCAATGGATTAACCCGCCAATTCTTTCGACATACCTGGTAATATCAACCTAAATTTTGCGTCGACTGTAATTTTTATTTGTTTTGCAATGTTAGTCACTTCCTTAACGTGAGAACTTGAAACGTTTCCCCATCCCTATCTAGGCCATAAACAAACATGAGCTTCGGCCTTCCGACATACGAATATCTTGCTTGGTAGACATATACTTCAAGAGCTTTGCCTATAAGAACGAAGTTACTTTTTCCTCTGTCTTATTGTCATTACAACAGAACATACCAACTCATTTCAAATTGGTCCATGAAAATTCTGGTGTCAACTAGGTTATATTCCAGCAGCCGCAATATGTACCATTTCCGATAACAAAAGGGAGATCCCCCAAATCTTCTCAGCCAACACATCAGAACGACCGCTAACGAAGCAGACGCAAGGTACATCGCTTTGGGGATGTAGTATATTTTTAAGGAGATTAGAACTTATTGCTAACCCTAATGAACAATACGACCCGGACGTGATCGACCAGGTGACATGGCTTTATCTTGTCATGACCTATGCCCATGAGTCTTTCTACTCCTGGACAGCCACTGTGGTGGTCTACATCTACCGTAGACTCCGATCAATCACATTACTCTCCCTAACTGCGATTAAATTATTATCTCCTTGTGATGAAAGCATCATTCTTATGATGTCAAAATATTAGAATCACCTAATTGTCTGCTACTCCAAACGTCTCTACGTGACAGCTAACGACAGAAACACATTGGATTTAGAGGTAAAATAAATTCATTCTAATCATCATCGGTTAGCTCTTTTTCCCTAAATGAGAAGCTTCACCTACCATTGTTCAATGCTTTTAAGGACTGAAAATTCGTGACCCTTCGTAATAACACACTTAAATCTTGACCTGAAAGGAGAGACTCTATAGGGAAGTGAAAACTCAACTTGCAGCGCGCGACATTAGGATTCCCCGCTACTCAGTCACATTGTCCCCCAGGTGACTTTTTCTTGTTGTATACAATACTGCAGTATTAGTTGCCGAACGTGTAAAAAGTACTTCTGAAATTGCATAATGTCGTCTTGGGCTAAAATTTAAAAGATACATTGTGTTCATAGAATTTTATGGCTTACTAGTTGTTAATACATAATATTCTTAAGTATAAAATAGTTTTAAAACATGTTCAGTGCAAAAACACCTTTATCACACCGAATAATCCAGCGCTTTGCTTCGTTTACATGCTAAAGCGGATCATTCAGACATGTCGCAGTCAGTAATCCAGCTCGATGCGAAGTGTTTTGGGATCGTGGATCTTATACGTAATAGCTCACAGGACACGATGCAATTTCACGACAGTTTTGTACTCATGATTTTCCACAGTAAACAGTCTTCGATTATTGGGTCATGGGTATTCTTCCTGTTAGTCAGTGTTTGTCATTTCTAACTACATCAGTTCTTTTGTCTGTCCCATGACGTGTTCCGATTTTCTTTGTTCATAAAAGAGCCTAATCAAGCTTGATAATTTGCGTGACAAGTGTTTGAATGATATTGTACAGTTTCACATCATTTAAACTGCATTTCTAACTCTGATTACTTTGAAACACTACGTATATTACTACCAAGCGCATATAAAGTGTTCAAGGTCGTTCAATATTGTTCTGCTTGTTATATTTCTGGATTATTTCTGGACAAACGTAATCTCTCCATTACTCCTCATGTCTATTCCTATGTGTATTACGCAGTTCATAATGCTCATGTGACTAAATGTTGCGTACTCTATGTTTTAATACAAAGTATTTTTAATGTTGTTGCTTAATGATACTTGGTGGATGGACTTCAGATCATTTTCAGTATCTAGGGATACCAAGTGCAACATATTTTTTAATAGAGAATGGGTTCTTACCAGGATCCTGTAGACTGTTACTTCATAAAGATCACTGAATTCGAGTAGTTTATAGGCCTTTTCGTCTAATGTGTAATGTTCATTATCTGTAGCAAGGTAAAGGATAAAAGAACCCGAGATATCTCAGCCAATTATAATTCGCCCTCAATAATACTACACACCCGTTCCTTTTCACGAACCACGATAAGTGGTTTACAGTTCTGCATCCTAGTTAAAACAGTAAGTCTGTTCATCCACCTTGTTATAAACCAGTTAAAACCAAATATCTTAATTTAGTCTGTACGGAACCAGTTTCAAGTCACTTCTACTGTAAAGTAAATCACTATTACTGATCATCTATCAGATTTCTAAGGAAGAATTGAATGGGAGGAGTGAAAGCTTCTTGGTCATAATTTCTGACTGACCATACTTTATAGTAACATGCTTCGAAATCGGTTGCACGGTTCAGAGATCTACTCATCCTTTGTCCTCCCTAAGATCTTGCGTTTATTATTACTTCATACTCTCCATTCTGCAGTTTCGTCCCCTTGCTTTTTCTCTTTGTGATTTCCTCCATTTGTTCTGATGTAAATTATGGCATCCTAAACCGGAATAAATATATCCCAAGTTCTTCGTTTATATCATCCTTATACCTTAGTATGGGGCGCTATATATGTTTATACACCCTTGATCAAAAGTAAATGACTGTCATGTTTAGTATCATAACAGTCATTAATAGTATTGTGTCAGCTTAAAATATATCAGTCAGTCATGATCAACATAAGACATGAGGCAAATTTGGATTGGTTCAAGTGTGTCATGTATCAACACATCCTACGGACTTCCGTATCTGGCAGTAAGGTCTCAACAAGTTCGGAGCTAACACAAAAATTACCCTCAGAAATGTCATGTGTGACCAACGTCAAGCAGTTGTCCCTTATTTATTTATTTATTTATTTTAACACATAGATATTGGTACAAGGAGGCACCAAATAGATATGCACCACACAAATCTCATTCGATTTGTGTGAGAGCTGTGATACTTCCCGGGTGCCCGGACCGAAGCAGGTGGTTTTCTTAGGGGACCACACCTCGAGCCTTTGACCTAAATGTCTGACCCACAATGTAGTGGAGCATCGTGAGGAGATGCAGTCCCATGGTAGCCGGTGACCAACGATTGGTTCATACTCCATTTGTTCCTTCAGGACACTGGAGCCCATGTGCACCATTGTTTTGGAATCCGGTTAAAGTGTCGGACATTGGCTTTTCGTCCTCTCATTTTCGTAAACAACACCCCTGTCTCGAAAGGCGATGAGTAGGACTTCCCTGATGGTGGTTGTATACACATGACCATGTGGGAACATTTCGAGAGGTAAAGCGGACTCTACCCACCCTCGACTGTACCAGGGCATTTGATGGCACTAAATTTTGGGAATATGGGTCAGAAAGATTGTATAGAAAAGTATTTATGAGGGAACACTGCAACTCACGATCCAGGATAAAGTAACGATTAATTTGGCCTAAGTTATTTGGATCAGTTCTGAGCTATCTTACCCAATGTTTCCAACCACTAATCTGAGTCCTCTCACAGATCCAGACCAGGAGGAAACTTGTATGGATTTCCTGCTTAGTGGTACAAATGTATCTTATTTTCTGCGGATACAAGTGTCACGTATCTTCTTTGTTCTTACAGTGTTCATAATTTACTATACTTTGAGATTTTATGGATTACTTTTGTTTCCTCCTAATCAGTTACCAGTATTTCGTAACTATGTTGCCTACACAAGAGGTGAATACACTAACAGAGATGTTAATATCTGGATATCGTCTAGATGGCAGGTCAATAAATGAATATCGTGAAATCAGCTTTCGCTTCCCTCAGGGAAAAGATCCTAATGTTTCCGGCTGTTGTGTTGTCAAAATAGGCGCTACAACTGTAATGGCACAAGTTTCAGTTGAAGTAATTGAGCCTAAACATTTTCGCCCTTCTCAAGGAATGTTGTTTGTACACTTCGATGCTAGTATTTTAAAGTTATGTAAAAGTAAGTTTTTAGTAATTTAGTTTTCATTTTTGTTAGATAATTTGACATTCGTAAAACTCCTATCTTTATGATATCATTAGTGGTTTCCAACTTCAGGGTAATTTTTAGTTCAGATAGGTAATCAAAATTATAATAAAATAGGTAACTCAAATTTCCTAGGGACCCTCATCCTGATAATTTTGTTCTGATTATCAACACTTACTATTAATTGTTAGAGATCACTATCAGTTTTCTCTTGCTTGTTTAATTCAACCGAGCACTGTCGGGATAACCCTAATAGTCATAACTTCAGACAAAAGCTATTCCATATGTTTTGAGTTCATTACGACGGCAAATAATCTCTTTACTTATTTGTTATGAAGACAGTATGAAGTGTTAAGATTACTGTACAATCGGAGTGACTCGTAGAAATCTGTCCGGGGAATCTACTTAAGTTTAGTCAAGTGTAAGAAGTCTACTGACTTGTGTAGAAAAATGCTTCTTCGGTTTTCCGTAAGCGAATTTGTTGTTTTAGTATAATAAACCTAAATATTACCGTTTTGTATGAGTTAGTCATTCAAAATCAATATCGAATATGGCACAAATATACGTCAGTTCAAGTTGCCACACCACATCAGGACGATGAGATAAAGTTAATAAAATGAATGGCAGAGAAGTCGTAAAATTAGTAGTGTAGTGAAGGAGAACACAAGTTGACACAATCGAATGTATTTGAACACAAAATTACAGAATCTCTTAGTAAAATCTGAGAACCATATAGTAAATACTTCATTTGCAAAATGTCAGTCAATTGTTTCAGACTTGACTATTCCTTCGTTTGCACACCAATCATTCTCATTTTCTTCTCTTCAATCTTCTCAAACTTCTGTCTTCAGGTATTCTACTTTCGATTGGTGATACATACTACTTATATCTATTGAAACCGGTAGCATACACCATTGTAGTACAAGTAATAGTAAGAAAGATTTAATATACGAAGGTATGGTTGGAAAAGTAATGAATTCTACAAATAAAATTAAAACTTGAGATCTAGGTGAATATATAGAATCAGTGTACATGAGCCACTGTGACCAATTCTGATCCATGTCACTCAATGTCGTCAACCACTGTTCGAGTTTATCCCACCGATTCCAACCAGGCAGTCTGTTCGTACTTACATTGCTCATTCATAAACTGACACCTTGTCTTACTTTAGTCGCCCCTAGTTTTCGTCTAATCTTCCCTATTGTAACTAACATTTAGCTTGGAGTTAAGGAATGGAAGCGCATACATATTATATATCCCAGACAGGTCAGTTGGTGAAGATTCGTTGTCTCAATACCTATTTGCTACTTTTTCTCAGTAGCCTATTTACAATCTCAGCATTCTTCACTGGATGGTCTCAGTATACACCAGTAGTGCTTTGAAGACACCCATGTTTACAGGTCTTTCACTTTTAAAGACCATGTTTCACAGGCATTGAGTACTATAGAGTAGGCTGCTGTATAGTATACAATTCTCCTGATTGACAGGCACCTCGTTTTCTCAACAAGTGAAGCAATTTGACAAAGACCAAACGATTGTTTTAAATTCCTGCTGAAATTTCTTCAGACACCAGTTTCTAAATAATTATCTGGAGAATACTTACATTGTAAATTGTTCATGTAAAGTGGTTTTTCTAATCATTCATTTAAAATCGATGATAACGAAAGTTTTCTGCAACTCATATATATGAAGCTAATAATATATAGTCATTTAATTTAGGCTAAAAAACGGTATATCCAAAGATCTGGATGGTCTAAAGTTATCATTCGAGCCTCGTCATTTCGTTGGTATTTTCAAATGATTTTCGATAGTCGTGAAATGTGGGGTTAGTGTCGGTAACCTTCACCTTAGTTGTATCTATCACTCAGATCTTTCATTTGTATTAAATTTTTAATTCCTCGTCAACTTTGAAATAATCTACTTCCAATATTTAAACGATACATATATTTGTCTTCCAATTTTTTCAATAGCTCTATATCGTAAACAAAAACGTGATGATGAAGGTCGTCGTCTATCAGCTGTTCTTCAAACGTTACTTCGAGACAGTATTGACTTGGATGCTCTGTGTATAGTTGCTTGGGAACGTGTATTTGCTGTACGAGTTGAATTACGTGCTTTATCTTATGATGGAAATTTAGGAGATTGTGGTGCATTGGCAGCTGTCGCCGCTCTGGCAGCTTTTCGTCGACCAGATGTTTACGTTGATGATACGGGTAAAGTGAGTAATAGCTTCTTAAAATATTGAGTGAATTTAATCCAGTGTCGGTTAGTTGTTGATAGGTGTTTTTGGTTATATATATAGTCTGTGAGTTGACTTATTGGTAGGACTACTATTTGTTGGTCTAAACTGAGTTGTGTAAACTGTAGTTTGAATAGGCAATCATTTAATGGTCGCACTACAGTTTATACGTTTGACTTTAAGCTCCATCTTTTCGCATAAGGGATTGTGATATTACTCAACTGCTCAAACCGAAGTGGCAAAGGGTTCGAACCCAGCTTCCTAGCGGTTGGACGACAAGTGCTTTGATCGTTAAGCCGACTTTCTAACCGAGCAAAGTAGTCTTTCTGTGTATTTTATCTGTAAAAAAAATTGACTATTGATGTTATATGACGTAGTTTTGAAATCGATTTAATCCATCTATCAGACATGCTTGAAATATTGACTGGATGATTTTGTGAATTGTACTGAAAGAAACTTGTCCCATCGGTCGAGTGCTAGTTCTATTGAGGTATGGCGACTTGGACCGATGCATATATGTGCCTGGTTCTACGTTGTAGCTGACTTACTGGCTGGTCGAATGTTTGGACAAATGAGCCAATACTTCAACTTAATATACATTTTCATCTGAGACAAAAAAAGTTTATTGAAAGATATGCCCTGGTACGGCCGAGAGTGGGGAGAGTTCGCCCTCCATCTCGAAATGCTCTCACATGACCACATACATACAACCACCGTCGGGGAAGTCCTACTCATTGCTTTTTCACAGCGTTACTGTTGTTTGCGAAACTGAGAGAACGTAAAGCGAATATCCGATGCTTTAATCGGGTTAGTGGACATGAACAGTCCACCTAGGGGAGTTGGAAAACTCTGGTTCCAAACCAATGGTGTATATGGGCTCCAGGAACCTGAAACAACAAAAGGTGTATGAACCAATTATTGGTGACCGGCTTCTATACGACTGCATCTTCTGACGTTGCTCCACTGCCTTGTGGATTATATTTTTAGGTTGAAGGCTCCAGATGTAGCCCCTTAAGAAAACCACCTGCTTCGGTTTGGGCACCCGGGTGGTATCCCAACCCTCAAACAAATCGAATGATCTATTTGGTGCCTCCTTGTACCAATGTTTATGTGTTAAAATAAAATAAAAGTTGAAAGATAAAGCAAGAAGATGGATCACTTAATAAATCTCTTTTCATTTATTCCATTCTCGAAATTGTACAGTCGGTTCACGGGTGATAAAATCACTAGAAAAATAGATCTCTTCACTTAGCAACTACTCTTTTACGTTCAATTTCATTACATAATCGTGTACTAATAATTCTTCCTTGTAATTTTTAAGTTGTTACCATTTGTTAGATTTAAATTGAAAACCATTTATGTCGCCCTTACACCACATAAATTGAGGGTCTTTTCTTTTTTTACAAAATCCAATAAAGTATGCCGAATAAACTCAACTGATGTCACAAAGTCTAATGGTAAAGGGGAGAGACAAGTTTAGGGTGGTCTATTATGTGTAAATGACTTATTCACCTATCCTGAAACATCCCACCATTCATTATGTTTCTCACTGTATGGTGTTAATGTTCTGTCGTCATTAAGATACGATTACAATATCAGTAAATATGGTCATTTTCATTTTATTCAGATCCACACCGCGATTGCTGATGGATGTAAGTAATGGCGGTGTGGATCTGCTGCCTGAAGAAAGACTTCTCGACCTTGAGTATACGGATGATATTGTCTTACTGTGCGATAATGCCCAAGGCATGCAACCCGCACTTAATCAGTTGGCAATCAGTGTCCGTAGGTATGGTATGTGCTTTGCACCTGCGAAGTACAGAGTACTTCTACAAGACTGGCAGGATTCTAATCCTGTACTCACCCTGGATGGTGAGCAGATAGAAGTAGTCGAGAAGTTCGTGTATCTAGGTAGCTGGATAAGTGCTGGTGGTGGCGTGAGCGATGAGATCGATTCACGTATAATGAAAGACAGAGCGGCTCATGCCAATCTGGGCCACCTTTGGCGCCTTCGTGATGTTAGTCTGGCTGTAAAAGGTCGGATCTACAACGCGTCGGTGAGAGCAGTTTTGCTCTATGCTGGTGAAACCTGGCCTATCGAGTTGAGGACGTTAGACGACATTCTGTGTTCGATCTTCGTTGTCTCCGAAGGATTGTTGACATACAGTGGCAACACCATGTTAGTAATGCAGAGGTTTGGCATAGTGTGTTCAGGCGCAGAGCCGATAATCCAATAGGTATCATTATCTTGAAACATCAACTTCGGTGGCTTGGATATGTTCTTTGAATGTCGTCCCAGAGGATTCTACGTCGTGCATTATTTGCCGACTCTGGAACTGGTTGGAAAAAGCGGAGAGGTGGTCAGTATATGACATGGTGTCGTGGTATAAGAGGAAGCTGTTTAAAAATGGCTTTTGTCAGTCCTTCACGACTCCCTGGTTGGGGTCCGAGAGATGGTAAGACACAATGGCTAGAGACGTTATCAGATATGGCTCAGCATAGAAGCCAGTGGCGATCCTGCTGTAACCTTCTTTACTTTCTTCATAAAAAGTGGTTGTATCTTCTTTAACTGAAAGAATTCTTCTTGTTTTATCTTTCCGTTTCCCCGATTATTATTATTATTATTATTATTATTATTATTATTATTATTATTATTATACCACCATACACTAATGTGTGGTCGTGATTGCTCCTTTTTTTTCTTATACGCACCTTACCTTCTTTTTTCTCTTCCCATTCTCATTGTAATTGTGTGGCGCATATATGTATCTGGCGCCCCCTTGTACCAATATTTATGTGTTCAAGTAAATAAATGATAAATAACAATATCAGTGTCGTAATCGCTATAAAAAGCAAGTTATGCTAACAGTCTTGTATATATTCTAATGATAGATTGATTTTCACTTGATTATATATATATACATTTCATTGTTATAATTTTCAATTAGGTACTAGTCGATTTTGAGGCTAAATTTCGACCTAGAGTACCTTTAGGTATTCGTCGTACTCCAGTACTTGTTACACTTGGTCTAACTGCAGATGCTAAAGTAATTCTAGTTGATCCTACCGCTCGTGAAGAACTTATACTTACTGGTGGACGTGTATTGCTTGGTTTGACGAATACCTCTGAAATATGCTGCCTATATACTACTGGATTATCTGTGCCTATTCAATGTTCATCACTTTCAAGGTATATATTTAGTTATTTTTTTACCAGGTTCAACTTCAAAGTAGTAATTCCATGCAAATTTTTGTCATATTCTCAGTTGTGCAAGTTTTCTAGTATAAACTCATTGATAAGTAAAGCTTGTTTGAAATCCCAAACAGTTGAATGTGTTCTCAATCAATAAACGGTGTCGGTTGTTAATGATTATGGAAATCATTTAACAACCTTACTAGTATGTTGTTGCTGAAGTAGTCAGTGAACAACTAGAAATGAAGAAGGTTCATCGGTTGATTTTTCTTTTTTATTTATTTTATTTAAACACATAAACATTGGTACAAGGAGGCACCAAATAGATCATTCGATTTGTTTGAGGGTTGGGATACCACCCGGGTGCCCAAACCGAAGCAGGTGGTTTTCTTAAGGGGCTACATCTGGAGCCTTCAACCTAAAAATATAATCCACAAGGCAGTGGAGCAACGTCAGGAGATGCAGTCCTATGGTAGCCGGTCACCAATAATTGGTTCATACACCTTTTGTTGTTTCAGGTTCCTGGAACCCATATACACCATTGGTTTGGAATCAGGGTTTTCCAACTCCCCTAGGTGGACCGTCCATGTCCACTAACCCGATTAAAACATCGGACATTCGCTTTTCGTCCTCTCAATTTCGCAAACAACAGTAACGCTGTGAAAAAGCAATGAGTAGGACTTCCCTGACAGTGGTTGTATGCACGTAGCTATGTGAGAGCATTTGGATATAGGGAGAGCGGACTCTCCCCACTCTCCGCCGTACCAGGGCATTTTTCTTCTTAATAGCAGATAGATTTAAGCTGTTTTGTAATTTACAACTGAACATAGATATACTATGTGAGTAAACACTAAATTGTGTAAACCATTTTTTATAAGTTGCATTTTCTGATGGCGGTTCTTTTTATGGATTTTTGGAGCTTGTAAACTAAGACTAATTTAGTTACAATGTTCAGTTGTTTGCTACGCCGACCAGTAATTCAGTTCAACGATTCTTATATAAATGTATGTTTTACTTTTAATTGTATATGCACAATAAAGAGATTGCTACATGTATTGCCAACCGATTGACGTTAGTGCTGTAAATGATTGGGTGTTGACTCAGTGGTTTCAATGGTTTGGCGCTTGGTTTGAGACATTAAGGTCGTGGGTTCAATATTTTGTGAAGTTGTGTATAGGCGCCTTTATAAAGTCTTATACTTAGACAAAGTACCCATTCAATGATTCTTTGTTTTCACTGGTTATATGAGGTCAGTTCGCGCAATAAAGTTGAAATAAAGTTGTGCAATATAGTGACTCAGATTATATTTTCTGAAAAGTTCAATGTTTTTCATTAATTTTTTTATTAGGTGTATTCGTTTAGCTAATTCTAAAGCGAAAAGTCTTGTTTCATTAATTCATTGGGTATTAGAAGGTTTATCTGTTCAAAGAGAAGCAAATTTAACCGCTGCACATGCTAGATCTAGTGAACTGAATGAAAGTCTAATCATAGCATCCAATGCTCCATTAGTTTTATCTACTGCAACATTTTTACTTGATAAAACTAATCAAATTGATCATGAAACTGGTTCATATAGAGAAGAAGGTGAAATTCTACCAATCGATCATGATTCATATTCAGATTTAGATCATGATGATATGGATATTGTGAGTTCTGATGAAGGAGAAGAACATGATGGGAAAAATACTTCAGTAAAATCACATAGTAAACAAAAGAATGAAACAAAACTTTTACCTTATGGTGTCATTGAAGTATCTAGTAGTAGTAATAATCATAATGATAATGATAATCAAATCTCAGGAACAATATTACCTAATTCATCAGAAAATGATTTTGATGAATTCGATTCTTCAATCCATATGTTTCATGCTAATTCTCTTATCTTGGATACATCTAATCAAACATTTTCTGAAGTGTTTAAACAAAATGATCATACAATAGAATCTGTATATGAAACACATATTGTTGTTGTTGATGATGATGATGATGAAGAAGATGATGTTACTATTTTAAATTTAGTATAGAAAAACAAAACTATGTATGTATGTAAATGATTATACTTTTCTGTACAGTTCTTTGTTTAAAAAGAAAATGAAATAAATTGGCTTATTCAATAATTATGTATGTAGATATGAACATTCTAGTTACTTTTAGTTCATTTTGTCATTGCTCTATGTTTAAAAGTGATTACGAGTTCATCTAGTCTATGAACGGAACAAAGACTCGATGACCAAAGACCAATAAACTAGCTATTCTGATGCGTCCCAGACCCTCTAACTTAAAGAGAAAAGTCGAAGTTCGAAATGGGGAAATATATTCCGCAAGTAGCCAGAAGTACTAGCAAATAACAGTAGGCACAAATCAAACGTATATATATATATAAAGCATAAAATTGTCCTTGGGAAATGTTACAAAATAGCCTAGTAAAAGATATCAATAGTGTTTAAGATTCTTCCAAGTGGAAAATATGACATGTAGGTGAAAATGAGCGCTTTTGGCGCGAAAACAAGAAGTAAAGCATTTAACAAGTGAGTTCTGGGGATCTAACAACTTTAACAGTCATATTTCAGGATAAACTTCATGTACAAATTGTTTTCAGCTGGTTAGTACAGATCATTTCTATTGTACTACTTGTTTTAATTTCAACAAGTTAACTATTGTAAACTACCACAATTAGAATTATGCGTGAGATTAAGAAAATTCCACTCATGAATGGTACGCGGCCTCAACGTTCTTTTTCGCCCTGGTTACTAAGTTTTCCGTTTCATTTATCCAGTTTTCTATGTTTTGTGTAGTCTTTGATTCATAACAGGGTTACTTCTGATATTTACTAACACTTGTGTTTCTACCATTGTGTTATAATTTTGGTATTTCCTGGTTGGTAGAGATTCCGTTTTACCTAACCTATCATTATAGTGGCAGCCATTATTGATTCACAACTCCTTGATTGGACGTGTTTGAATTGGTTACTTTGAGTTATTGTTTTTGACAGTGAATCACCTTCCGTGTTTGTTGCGACTACCTAATATTCATGACAAGAAATCAGTCTTTACGACTCAACTTTTTGTTTACTTGTTATCTTACAGTTTTTGTTTTTCACGTTTAAATGTAATTAACTGGCCTATTCAGTAAGGTTGAACTGTGTTCTTCGCTTGGTAGCAACATTGCTATCTTCTGATAGGCAATCACTTTTATGGGTCTTAATAATTCTGCGATTGATATTTTTATAGCTTGGTTGTATCCAGTTTCGTGAATGTAAATTGATTGTACAACCTATCTACTAAAACTGTTCTGATTTATTATATTGGGGGTAACTCTATACTTAGTTTACATTGAATTGTTACTATAAATCTTTCCTGAATCGTTTTCACATCAGTCGATTTACGTTACTCACTAGACTCATTATTTATGCAGCTTACGATTTGAGAACTACAATATCTCTGGAACTTATATATGGCCTGGTAAACAACTACGGGTATAAGGTATTTTGTTGTAATGTTTATAAACATGACTTCCCGTTCTTGCTGCCACATGACGGCTGAATTTTTCTTGAAAAAACTTTCAGTTACTGTACATCGTCTCATCATTCTAACAAGTTAGTGGAATATACGCACAAAGTGTGATACCAAGATACTCCTAAGCCTGATACTTGAGTTAAGACTAGGCGTGGAATCTAATATTAGCTGTGGGGAATGCCATAATTACAGAGATAGGCGAAGGCGAAACTAACGAACTGGCTATTCATATGGTAAGATGAATGTCAGCAGTGAGGGTTTGAATGAAATGTGTGGATATGAGATTCTCTTCCTTATGTTGACAGTTTCTCTTCTTAAAGCCCAAACGATTATTTTTGTGAATTATTTGTAATGTTACTCATATGAGATTCCTTAGAATTTCATGCATAATAATTTTTACAAACGGACGTTTATGCACGTAAATACAGGTTACTCATAGCGAATGAATTATTTTACTTCAATTTCATTTTACATATTAGTTCAGTGAACTTGTAGTGCTGATACCTTGACGCTAAGTGTTATCGATATTAGATGGAGTTCCCGGGTACAAATAAGTTATGTATCTACTTACAACATGTTTGTACTCACAGTAAACTTGAAATGTTGATCTTATCGATCACAACTAACAGCTATCAAAGGTGTACAAGTCATCGTCCGACAAACAGATGAGCATAGTTTTACAGTTGGTGGAAATTTTGTCTACATTAATCAACAGCATTATACCAGAACGTGAGAAAGACTGGGCGATGAAACGCGAAATCAATCGGAAACAAATCTGACAACTGGGTTCTTATACCCATTATCTAAAATGCTTTCAAAATTACTCTTATGGAGACAAA
This sequence comes from Schistosoma haematobium, assembly GCF_000699445.3. Classification (NCBI taxonomy): domain Eukaryota; kingdom Metazoa; phylum Platyhelminthes; class Trematoda; order Strigeidida; family Schistosomatidae; genus Schistosoma; species Schistosoma haematobium. The sequence goes on from NC_067195.1 coordinate 1,295,011, forward strand.
ACCTACGGGAGAACGGTCAGTCTGATACGAAATGGTACACAGTCAACAGAGGTCTATATGGTCGGCCTAATATGAAAATGGCTCATTTATATCATGTCGATTCCTGAGATTTATCAGGGGCCATATGATTAATCATACATGATTCTAAGTAAGACAGTTTACTGATCGTTTGAATTCTGAACTCACAAATGGTTTAGATTTAATTGTTGACATAAAATAAACTCCTGACAGTTCAAGCTGCCATAACTCACATCATAACAACAAGGAAGATGAGTAAAATGTTAAATAAAATAATCATAAAAGCGTTGAAAAACCAAACATGAAAAATATAATTCATATAAGTTAGGGGATGTACAATATCCGTGAAACATTACTGAGCTCTGGCCAAATAATTTACCAGGATGGACCATTTCTATGTTAGATGACATCATTGAATACCCCAAGCAACCAATAAAGGGGAAATTAAGCGGACGAAAGCGTAAATAAAGGAGAAAATGTCACTTTTTCGCCTTTACGGCGGTTATTTAGGAGAAATATCGATTTCGGGGGAAATTTGTCGACAATTATACGTAACGTACAGTGTTTGAATATACCGCATCCCGAACTAACGTTTTCGTAAACGTCGACAAATTAAGGCACCGCTTAATAAAAAAACAAAGCTATTGTTATAAAAACAAGGTACAAAATACTGCACCACGCATTCGGGTGAGACGCATGTACACTGACTTCGTTTTTTGTTTAGCCAAAGTGTTCCGACATGCTTAGGAGCCATCACAAAAACCTTACGTGATGCAGGTGAGTGTCCTGAAAACGTGTACAAGTGTTCAACCAAAGTTCATCGGCAGTGGGGTTTACTACCATCTAGGATTGAAAACCAATCTGCTAAGATACGTTGAGCTTTGGTTGTGTACTTTTAATTTCGACTCTTTAAATTTGTATATCACTATTGATGGACTTTCTATGTCTAGAAGCTCCAAGGAACAGTTATGGCCTATACTAGGACGGATCATAGCCCCTACGTTTAGTGACGTGTTCATGATAGGGATCTACAGAGGGAATAGTAAACCGGCAGAATTCAACGAATTTTCTGCGGACACAATTTCTGAAATGAAAGAAATGACTGACGTTGGTCTTTTTACTGTTAAGTTTAATAAATACATAGCTATTAAGTTGGCGGCTGTTATATGTGACGCACCTGCTCGTTCTTCTGTTAGGTATACGGTAAATCATAACGGTAAGACAGGTTGCGATAGATGTACTGTACTTGGGAGACGGCTGGAGGGGAAGACGACCTTTCCAAATGGGGTGTATACTTTAAGAACAGACGACACCTTCCGTCGTCAGACTCAATCTGTTCACCATCAAGGACATTCTATTATGGAAACGCTTTCGATTAATATGATCATAAAATTTCCTTTAGATCCTATGCACATGGTGTACCTTGGTGTTTCGAAAAAATAGATAATTTATGGATAGATTTAGCACGCAGAAGACTACTGAACTTAAACTCATGTGCAATTAGAAACATAAATAATTTAATACCAGGTTGCGTGGCAAGTACTCCTTCCGACTTTCCGCGTAAATGCCGTACACTAGACTTTGTATCGGCATGGAAAGCTTCGGAATGTAGGTTGTTCCTTCTGTATTTAGGCCCGGTGACTCTTTAAAAAACACTGCCACAACCTTTGTACCTTAATTTCCGGCGTTTAGCGTTATCCATGTATCTGCTTGCACATCCGAAATTACATAATACTGTTGTAGAAACCGCCAGAATAGATTTACAAAACTTCCTTAAGGAATACGAATGGTGTTATGGGTTTGAAAACTTAGTTTACAATGTGCATTCGTTACAGCACCTCCCTGACAACGTTCGTACATATAGACCTTAAGATAGTTTTTTAGCCTTTCCTTTCGAGGTTACTTTCACGATATCCGAGACAAAATGATAAAGCGTAATAGAAGGAAACAAGATCAGGTATGTACTAATTTAAAGTGATAACTTCCCAACGGCTCTATAGTTACAGTCAACAGTATTAACGGACATAACCGTAAGTTCAGCTTCAAGTATTTGGCTGTGCCAAAGCATGTCATTGAGATATCGTTGTGAATTTTTTTGACTTCAGAATTCACGGGACAACTACTTCACTTATCAATAGCCGAACGGACGTGACTGAAGGGAATAGTCCGTGCAATTTTCTTTATGTTCTACCTCATTTTTAATAAACAATTTTTTGTCAAAGAGCTTACTTTATTACTTACATGAGAAACTATAGAAGTGTTGAGAATGTGTGTTTGAGTGTCAGTGAACTTTTGATTAAATGCACATTCCTTATAAATAATACATCACCTGTTCCTTCTTTTGCAGATAATTTCAAATAACAATGAATTAGCAATTGCAATGGAAATGCAAAACAATCGATGCCGAAGCTTCTGCTCTAATGTTGTATATACTCATCAGCGTGGAAGATGAAATTGCTTCTTTCGTTTTGATGAATACATGTGATATGACGATTGGAGTAAATGGTTTTAAAAACTCTGTAACCACAGAACAAATTTTGCATACAAAGAATACTAGGAACCTAGTTTTGGTCGTCTATGTGCGTTTTGCTCTCAGGTCTAAACATAAGTGATCCAGGTTGCTGTAGATGGTCCATAACTAGCAGAAAAGAGTGTTGTCGGTGGTTAGAATGGAACAGACTGAGAGAATTATCGTATAGTGATTGATAAAATGTCTGAATTCAAAATGCAGGACGTTGTTAACAAAAGACATGAAGATAATGGAGAATTCAATTTCACAGAAAAGAAAACCATACGTGGGAACTCCGAGTTATTACACTACAAGACTCAACCATGACCGCCATTGGCTTGAGATTTCAAAATTTATAGTCTCAAAATGCGAGAGAATGCGAATTAGGGAAGACTAAATGATGTAATAATTGAATTCTATAAAGACTTTGCAACCACCAACTGGAAAGAATTTTTTAAGTGGTTCCCGATGTGAATCATAAATATCTCAACAACTTCATCGAAATAATACTTGTCTAATAAATATGATGTGAAGACGTCAATATTCGTTCAATATTGCCGTGGGTAAACCGGAGGAATCGGGTGATCCTAATCCAAAGATCAGATAGCACCATTACCGTCGGGATTTTTACAGACGGCCTAATCCCGTAAACTCAACCGGAGTCACTATTAAAAACAGTCATAATAATTGGGAGGACAGACAATGATGTCGATCTCCGGCTGTTTTGTTGTTTTAATGACCTCTGAGAAAGAGTAATAAAGACACCTATTGCCTGGCTCCACGAAAAGAACTATATTGACACTCGGACAGATCTGTTGTATAATCGGAAGACATAATAAAAAAGACGATGGATGTAAATGAACTAGTAACTTGACCATGAACCAGTCGGGATAACCCACGACTGATGAGACTTTAGGCGGTCGCGTCTTTTCAGTGAATATTGTGTGGATAAGTTGCTTCTCTAAAAAGTTTTTGCACGCCACTCTTCGTTTATGCTCAGTGACCTTCAAACAAGCGACAGTTTGGAAATTGAATGGATACAGAAGTATTCCACAAAAACGTCTTTAAGAATGAATTTCGATCAGGGTTACTTTGCTCGATACAACACATTAGGGATGTAGCCTCTTTGGAAGAGCGTAGTTGGACTTAGTCTTACATTTAACTCGAACTGATACACCACTTTTTACACCCCTTAAATCCAAATCACACTATGTTTGTCGAAATGCAGCACTACTATGGATCTAACACGCAATAAATCGTCTTCCTTCGGCAGTTTTCTCTGAATTGGGATGAGCTACCAAATAGATTATATGAAACAGACTCCGCAGGACACTTGATTCATGAGTGAGATGAAATTCTAGACGACTTCACGACACTAGAAAAGCTAGCAGACCTTAGCTTCAACAACCTAATGTCACGATAAGACAAGTAAGTCTAGACAATTGTGTGACTTAAACGTAATGTTTGTTCGTTTAGATAATTGCATCATAGCAAATTCTCAGTTGCAGAGTGGGTCAATTGTTCTGGTATCAACGAATAATGCACACAATACAGACCCAGGTCATATATCTACAAGAGTTTCTTTCGCATTCGAAATTTTTCTGTGTGCTTTTGATCAGCATTTAATTCATTAGAAGTATTAGGTTACAAAGACATTAGTACTTTTCTGGATGTATGTGAGAGATCATTCTTATAGGCGTCAAAGTAACTATGAATAATTTATGACTAAGATAATTGTTGCGACTGAGTGGTTTCATTGCTAGCTTTACCTCAGGTATGTGCTCCACGTCATTGTCATTTTCGTAAGTTCACAGAAGTCAAAGAACAATTTGGCGAATAAGTGCACATGTAACTGTCAGCAGAAATTCGTTCACAACTTGCCTGCTATACTCTCGAATGTGGCTTTATTCGTCCTCATATAAATGATATCTCCTTTTGAAGATATTGAAGCATGAAGAGTGGATCATGGTTGATATTATTAATAACTAGATGAGTTTAAGCGAATTGACATGCCTGCCACCAGTGTGTGAGTTTCAGTCAGGGAAAATGGAAGTGGTCTTCCATGCAGTAACTCAGCACTTTTAGAAGTAATCACCGACACAAGAAATATGAACGATTTCCAATGTCAACTTATTCTAAACCAGCCTACTGCTATAGAATGATATCTGGAATATGAGTTGATACATGTGGGTAATCTCGACGAAAATATGCACCAAAATGAATGAGAAAAATGGTAGAAATAGGAAAAAGGGAAAGTTTTTAAAGTAATTCGGGTTGTTTGTTTGCCTGATTGTAGGCGGTGTAACTGCTGGATGCCTATGGTGCTTCACAGGATTTTTATCATAATTTATCATGAAAGTTTCATTGAAAAGAATTGTTTTCATCAAGGTGCCTTCAAAGGTATACCTTCATTTCGTGATGAAAAAAGTCGAACCGACATTCTCTTACTTCTTTTAAACATCAGCGTTTTAATGATGCTATGGTAACTATATAAGGACATGCAGCCCCGCTTTGATCGAAATAACATTGGATTTTAAGGATCACTATCATGCCAGTGTATAGATTTGAAGGCGATGTAAACATAAACTGTGTAGGTTTTTTCATTCTGCCTAATAATCCGAAATCATAAAGGTTTACTCTCCCGGAACATGGCTTATTAATCGAGACAATCTATATTTGACCATAGAGGTTTTTGGAATAACTAAAAGAACACGCTTGCTCAACGCCATATTCCCACTCCTCATCCACGAAAAGTTTTCATTCGATAAGGTTTGTTAATCTGTCCTGGATAAAATCAAAATAGACTTTTTATACCGCTCTTTCTGCCTGCAACGTTGTGGATAGATTAGAAGGTAAAACTGATTATAGTCAATCACTGTATCTTAGATTACACGGTAACAATTGAGATAAGACAGATTGCTGATGTTTATCTTGGAGGGACACTTTTAGCATATTACTCGACGAATGCTAAGGAATTTTTCTCTCCATGTTCGAAAATGTGTTTGAGAACTATTCCCAAGAGAGATTTGCTGTTGCTTAAGACGATTGATTTTCCAGTAACGCAACTATTTATCTTAACACTTTCAGGGTGTTTCCCCAAGACTAGAATATTCTGTTAGTTCTGCTATCAAATGTCACCCAGCTTCATGTTATTGCACTTGCTGTGTAAGTCTGTATTTATTCTAAGTCAACTGTTTTAGTATTCTTTGCCACAGTGCTGCTGTTATGATCCGTGAGTTTACACAGTTTTTTTCTTTCTTTAAGTTTCAAAGTACATGATTTAATACACTTCTATTATAAATGATTATTTTCAAAATGATCTTAATTGAAAACTAGTTACCCTCCTATTTAATTAACAAAGGTAAAGTTAATAATATGTATTGACATATGTTTCTTACTTAACTTGTTAGTCAATATTTCACTCTGTAATACTTACAGAAGGATTAGAAACGTTTTGAGACTTTAAATCTTTATATTTTTTATATGGTTTGCATTTAAAGTAAGTATGTCAACTACAATAATGAACTTTGATCAATAAAGCTCGAGTGTCATTAAATTCAACCTCGATTTTTTAGTTGTACGCCGATTTCACTTGTTGTTTATGTCTTGTACAAGATTGAATATTGTACTTCAAAAATTTAAATGGAAACATTTCTTTCCGTAAACAACTTCCACTGCAGTAAGTGAGTGATATCCTGATTCAGTCACATACGAGTGAAATAAGATATTAAATGGTCGCTATCTTGAAAATTATTTCTAAATGATCAAATTTATACATCCTACTGGCGTTTGATATCATAAAGATATATTTTATGCACTAAATACTTTTTGTCCTTCCTACCAACGACCATGTAAATAGTAACGTCGTTAAAGTACACATGGTTGCGACAATAATGCTAGTACACCTCTGAAAAGACTAGAGATAAGAGCATAGCGCTTTAGTTAATAATTTATAACTTGATATAGTTAGCTTTTCGAAAAGTCTAATTACTTAAAATGTTAACTTATACATTTGCTAAAAACGCTCTTTTTTATTTGAATGTTAAATTTTAAGTTTTACTTTAAGCAATTATTAAACATCTGACTGATTTCTAGAAACACAGACTTACTTTAGGTGTACCAATGCATGCTTTCAGATTTTATACACAAAACAAAGTCGAAGACCAGAAGTTCTGGGCAACTATTGCTGAGTTGAAAAGTAATTTCAACCAAAAAATAGTTTGACCGCCTGAGAAATTTAACTGCCTTAATGTGTTGTCTGTGACTATTAGCTTCATTTCTGATAAGAAGCTAAACCACAAAGCGGTCAAATTTAATTTCAAGTTACGTTGTTAAATGCATTCATATAAACATTATAGAACCTTATCTTTCAGATATATTTACTTCGTAATGCATACATGGGTTTATTATTTGAACCAAAAATCAGTCTTCATACCTTCATTTCTAGTGGTAAACTGACGTAAATTTGTCAGTTGTTGTAGCTGAAGTTGTTATAGATGAGAAACCGATGAATAAGAAACTGTGGGTTCGGATTCTGCAACCTGGCAATACGTTTGTGTTAGTTCTCATATGGGAGAAATTGGCTTGAAAAGTACTGTTGAAATAAACTCTTCAGGTCGAAGGTATCCAGTCAAAAGCTAATAAATGACTTTTCAAAAATTTGTTAAATATTTTTACTTTTTCGTTTTATTAAACAAGAAGTAGTGTGTCAAGAGTCATTATGTATATCACGCCGCCAAATTACTTTCATTAACAATCACTAAAGTGTGTCTTTTATTTTTAGATGTCTTTACAAGCCATTAACACCGACGCCAAGTTATCATCGAGCCACAGTCAACAGTGCTTTGAGATGCCGTTATCCTGAATCTGATGGGTCTAAATGCATTGTAGCATCTGATACTGCTAGTCATATAGCGAAGTCACAAAGTGCTTCAAGAACCTCTAGAAGCCCAAAGAGAGTAAGGTTCACATTACTTTTGACTACCATCAAGCGCGTATTTTTATGGCATTTCAATGGAATAATATTCATCTATTAACATGTTTACTTTAATTGAGATAACCTGAGAATCGATTTTAGCCTTATCATGTAGTTAACATTTGTTCAGCAAAAAGATTAGTCTTTTGATTCACTCTGTTGTGTATCTGATTCTAAGGCTCTATTTTAGATTATTTCAATCATTTGTTTATAAACTTTTGGTTTTGTTTTAGGGGGCTAATGTAGATGGGCCATATTCGTACAGACCTCAGTGTCGACCAAGATCATTGTCTGCGCGTAGTCGTCAAAGTGAGTTATGTTTCGTTAACAATATTTACTATTGTTTCGTATACGTACACAATGTTACATTTAAATATATTATCTAAAAAACAATAGCATGAGTTCAGCAAAACTGGATCTGATATTGTCAAAATTTCTAGTGCAAGTATGCATTCATTGTACTAGATGTAACTGACTTTATTTTTTCAGTTATCAACGAAATGCTTGATAATTAATGCCGAATACATATTTATAAAAGCACTTGTTTTGCAATTTTGTCTAAAACTAAATGTATTCAAGGACAAACACTGGATTGTACATAGGTACTCAGTAAATGAAAGATATTGAAAAATACATCAAGACTATGGGCAATATTTAGAGGGGTTTATCACTGAAACAAACATTAAAACCAGTGATTTTATAATTATTATATCTATAAGTCAGTATATTAGTTAAAAGTATAGTAAAGTTAACTGTAAATATACATTATGCCAATTTTTCATACAATCACATGGTTTCTTATGGAATAGATTCAAAATATAATAAGTATGGAACAACGTAAACGTTGATATTTAGAGATGGATAAGATGCTGAATGTATCTTGTAAAGAATTTGTTGCCAATTTTACTAGTGCCTTTCAATGAAATCAAGGCTTTAGTAATGGATTAAAATAGAATTGAGTTTCTTATTATCATCTTAGGAGATACTTTTCAAATATTTGCTTACATTATATGTTAAAATCAAAGTGATAGTAAAGTGAGTAGTGTACTAAGGTAGTTTTGCATGCATATCTAAGGTTCGAGATTGTTAATATTCAAAGCTGCATCAGTAAATAGGTTAAAGAATAAACATATCGAAATGTTCAACTAAATGTTGTATACGATGCCAAACTAGTGATTTGATGTTGAATATCTAGAAGATATAATCTACCCGTATCGTCTTTTGATAACCCAAGGTCCAAGGGTGGATTCGTACTGCTGACTCTGCAGAGGTATGAAGGCATTGAGATGTTTCATTAAAACAACCAGCATAACAGCTATGCCGCCTTCCCACAAGAGGGAGTGAGTTTAGAAACGGTCAACTCTAAAAATGCACACCTCACCTTATCCCATGGATATCCATCTCCGACAGTAAGATCTCAACAAGTACGGAGCTAGCACGAAAATACTCACAAAAAAGTTGTGTGTGACCGACCTCAAGGAGTTGTCCCTCGAGGACTGCAGTGAAGTTCTCGCGTTGTTAAGACCACCCCTAAACCAATTTTGTTTTAAAGTACCTCCAGAAGAACCCTTCCACGGTGTGGTCAACCGAGAAGTGATAACCCCTCTCATACCTCTAACAACACTCAAGATCACTTTATTCACTGTCTTTTGCTAACTCTTACTTCAAGATTCTCTAGAATACGAATGGGTACAAGTACTCTTTTCGTCTTCTGAACTTCGTAAACAACAATAATACGGTGAAAGTGCAATGAATAGGACTTTCCGGGCAGTGTTTGTATGCACGTGGCTATGTGAGAGCATTTCGAGAGGGAGTGCTGACTCTTCCTACTCTGAGTCGTATCAGGGAATTTCGGGGGACACACAAATGTTCACAGTTTGGTGAGGCAAATTTCTTATTAAATTATTCGATGATTAACTGTCTTTAAACATAAATTTTCATTAAAAAACATTTCAGATTACAATGAAATTTCGGTAAGTTATATCATGATTATTATTATTATTTCATTATACTACTAACTTAGTATTGTCCTATATTTAGAAAAGTAAAGTGTATATTATGGAATTGAATTTGAAATGTGTAAAATAAACATCTATGTCAAAGTATCATAAATAACATTTCTTTCCTTTTTTTGTTGTTGATGAATCCAGTCAATTCAACCACAATCATTTCAGAATCTGGTACATATATCCATTGGTTTAAGTTGCTTCATCCTATCACCACACCACGATGTAATTACTAAGTTAGATACTTACTTACTTACGCCTGTTACTCCTGATGGAGCATAGGCATTCTCCAACCAACTCTGTCCTCCGCCTTCTTTTCTAATTCCATCCAATTCTTGTTCATTTTACTCATGTCTATCTCCATTTCCCGGTGTAATGTGTTCTTTGGTGTTCCTCTTTTCCTTTGGCTTTGAGGATTCCATGTGAGTGCTTGCCTTGTGACGCAGTTGGCTGCTTTCCTCAATGTGTGTCCTATCCACTTCTAGCGTTTCTTCCTTATTTCCTCTGCTGGAATCTGGTTTGTTCTTTCCCACAGTTGATTGTTGCTAATAGTGTCCGGCCAACGGATCTGAAATATTTTGCGTAGACAACTGTTAATGAACACTTGTATCTTCTGGATACTAAGTTAGATAACAGATTATTAAAGGTATTATTGGTATCAGAACAAGCTATGATCCATATGTAAAGAAATTCGAACACTTCACTTTTAACTTAAGGTTTAGGCTGATGATCTTGTTTTCAGAAGAACAATTAAAGCTTGACGACCAAATCATCCAGCTCAGAGAATAAAACTCTATTAAAATCATCCATCCACCTAAGTTAAAGTCAGTCGGTCAGCTGTAACGCTGGATCAGGCACATATATACATCGATTCAAGTTGCCATATCGCATTAGTATAGCAAGATGAACACCGGATTCATAGAGGTAGTTAAGTGAATGGTATAATATATAAAGAAAGATTTTATGTTAAGGTGTAGTACAGGAAGAAAGAACTAGTTCGTAGAAAGAAAGATATGAAGCGATTTTAATTTCATAGTTTAAGGGAAGACAAAGAGTGTATATACCTACGACATTCTGATCGATTCTGAGCCATGTCACACAGGGTCTCCAACAATTGATTACAATAGTCACGCGTACCCCAACCAAGTAGTCTGTATCTACCAACATGGCTAAGGTTAGGATTTAGTGACTTTGTGAACTGATGCCACGTTTTGGTTTGGCTGCTCCTCACTTTCTTCCAACCCCCCCCCAACATTAGTCAACATTGTGCCTCGTGTTAATCGGTGTTCAGGCATACGCAGCACGCGGCCCCAACTATCTCAGTCTATAAAGATTCACAATCTCATCTACTGATTTACCATCATCATTCCCTAATACTCTGCGATCCCACCTGAACTACAAATCTTCTTCACTATCTTAAAAGTTAACAGTTTTGTCGAACCCCAATATACAAAGAATAAATAATGAACGATAAAAATTCGTTTAATGATCATGAATCTAAATTGTTTGTTTGTTTGTTTATTTTTCTGGTTCATTTTAAACATACCATTATTGTAGTTGACATAATTCCACACTACAATATTATCATAATACCACCGTTTAACAATTAAAACTAAATACAAATCATATGACTGATACAATCTTTATTACCCATTCATTTTTAAGCCTGTTAACTCATTATCCACATGGGATCTACGTGAACGGACAATTCGAGATGCACAAGATCGCAGGTAATTTATTATTGTTATAGAAAACAAAAAAATAATGTACTTTAATGATTAATTGCATTATAAGTTCATTTATGTATGGAAGAGAAGATTCTATAGTGTTATCTCATCATTGGGAGAGGAGAAATAATCAATACCTAGACACCATGGTAACATCTTTTAGCTGGGTGATAACAATTCAGGTTATATATATACATATATATATAATAGGAGTTATAAGTGAATTGGATAGATAAAAACACTTAGTAGGCAATGTGATTTATAATTCTCTAAGATTGATTTAAATATTGTTAATTATATAAAACATTAACTGGCTTTTATCTTATTAAAGAGATATCATTTCAATGGTTGAAATCATGAGTCGATTGAAGCTAAACTACCAATGGAATGCTGAAAGTACTGAACGGACGTTTTGTCCTGTTGTGGGACTCCTCAGCAGTGCGTATACATGATACCACACCAAAGTGACTTGAACCCAATACCTTCAATCTTTTAGGTGAACGTTTATATTCTAGACCATTGAGTGAACATCCAATGGTGTAAATGTCTAACTCCAACTAATCTACGAAATTGAACGACACATCCAACATTGTCTTCAGTGAGTTGATATCTCACAACAGACCTGGTTGAATTCCATTGATCATTACTTCTCACTAGAAATCCAGGAAATTCCTCTTAAAGCCAATCACTAATAATCATTTATTGATTAATATCAGAAGGGGTTTTGTAGAGATTGTAGTAATTTCAATAGTTAGGATCATGAGTCAATTGAACCTAGACAACCATGGAAAACATGGAAGCACTGGATGGCACTTGGATGCGCACTGCTAAGGAGTCCTACAATAGGACGAAATGTTCGTCCAGTGCTTTCAACTTTTCCATGATAATCTAGCTTCAATCGACTCATGGCCTCAACCATTGAAAGAGATAGAAGTTGAATATGTTTTAACTCTATTAAGTCTAATTAGTAATTTCTTCAATCGTAGTAGATCAAAAGATATTCAGGGAAGGAGGGTTAATTCAATGCCTGATTCCTAAATCAGTCACAATCTCAGTAATTATGATAAAAATGATAATATTTCATGACTCTATTCAATAAATATCCTTCTATTTGCAATGAAGAATGCTGAAATAAAATTCCTATCTTCTATTGATTAAACTTGTGATTGATCAGAATCAATTCACAAGAAACCGGTGATTAAACAGTCATTCAAATTTCATCCTTAAGTGTCTATCACTAGTTGAGCTACTATTCCACCTTCCCTTTCTTTAGACATTTGTCGTTCTGTAAATTGATAGACAAGAAAGAAATCATATCAATCCCAATCAAAATTGTAATGATAGTAACCCCCAATGGAATCTTATAACTTCATGTTAAATTATTGGCATTTTTATATGAGTATATAAGTAATACAAGTGATTAATCTAAAAAAATTAGTTACTATGGTAACATCTAAATTACCAAAATTTACTAGGAAACTTACGCAATTAGAAACTAGGCAGTGCATATATTACCTTATCAGTTAAATATATGTTCTTTGTAAAAAGAATACCCAATTTAAACTGTAACATTGATTGAATATCATCTTCTTCATTGTTTTTTTTCTTTCTCTTTTTTTGATTCATTCTGTTACTATAATAACAATAATGTCCAGTGATCGTTATTGGCATTTGTATCGATTTTGGCAAAATGAATATGATCGATTACGTTTACAAAGATGTTGAATTAAACAAACAAAATTAATAAATGTTATGTTCTTCCTTAAACAAAGAACACTTTCCATTACAGATTACTACTACTACTATTATTATTATTATTATTATGATGATGATTGAAACTTAGATCTTATTATTTCTTTGACCATATTCACTATTCAAATTAGATTTGAATGATCATTATTTGACATATGAATATGTTTATTGTTTAAATTGTATGGTTGTCAATTCATGTCAGGAATTATTATAATGTCAGGTATTGAAGAGATTAGACTAGTGTTCACATTTTCATTATTTAGAGATATACTACTTAATTCTATGAATTATGTATGAATTATACTACTTAAAAAAGAAAAGATTTTCAAAACTTTATTCATGTATTTTTGTGTTTTTTTTTTTTTAGTTCTTTTAAACTTTTATTTTCTATATCTTAAACCATTTTATTGATATAATGTGCCTTAATTATATAAAACAATAAAAAGATGATAGAACATATAAATATACTACTGAAATCCATTTATTTAGTCAATTAAGTATTATATCAAGATTTATAAGAAGAAAAAAACGAAGATCATATTCCAATACAAAAACAACAACAACAAGAAGATTTTGAATGATCTAGTTCATATTTCAAAGAAAAAATCTATGGTATTCCTGTTATTTTTTTCAAATTTCATAATGATACTATTTACTACTTATTTTGTGATGTTTCAGTAGTATACATTTACAAAGGAAAATGTATATGTATATGTATACATCATTGAATGTATGAATTAGTAATGTTTTATTTATGATATTAGTGTATCAATCACAATAATAATAATAATAAAATATAAAGATTAGTTTCACAAATTTGTATTATTAATTCTTTATAAACAACATATATATAGGATTCTACTGAGTTAATCGGATGGAGTTTTGGGCGAGACTGTAAATTATGGACGAGTCAATCAGAAGCGTTTTAGAGATTTCAGGGTTACGGTCCCAATTTCAGTGCTTAATGCTAACGTACGATGGGTTCACAACGAATTTTTTACAAAACGTGATCATTGAGCAGCTACAACAAATAAAACGGCGAGACTATAATTTGCGGACGAATCGATAATAGATCTCGGATTTTAACGCGAGAGCCTTTAATCCTTTTGGTTAAATAAACTCCTGGCATTATAGCTTATGTCAGTTCGTGATGAAAACTCCATATATAATTCCTAATTAAGGCAAATTATGATAATTATTGCGAACTGGATAATAAAAGCACCAGTAACACTGGCTGCAGCCAGGTACTATAATATATACGGATGATTGGAGAGCGTACAGACTCCTACATAGGCTTGGTTATGTGCATCGTGTCATTATCCACAAGTAGCATTTTGTGAACTCAACAATCGGAGTGCACATTAACAATATTGAAGGTATGTGGTCGAGGCTGAAAGAGTTTTTGAGACTTCACCATGGCTTCGGATGCCGACTATTCTGTAGCCTCTACTGCATGCATTACGATTTAAGAACCTCTGAACCTCTTTCTAACCTTGACAAGTTTTTGAACCACGTATAAGAAGTGTATCCACTTTATTTCCATGGTTTTGTATAACATATTTTTACTCTATACTGACTGTTTGCTGATTGGCTAATATTTCACAAGGTCACTTAAGATTCGTTTAAAGATCGTCCATAAATTAGAGTCTCGCCGAGTTCTGATCTCTGAACTGGATGATTTAGTTGTGGAGCTTTCATCGTTCTTTTCTGAACGACATTATCGACTGTGAACCATATGTGAAAAAATCTGAACACTTCACTTCACTATCTAAAGTTTGTGCTGATGATATTGTTCAGAAGAATATTGAAAGTATTACAACTAAACTATTAAGCTTAGGAAACAAAACTCTATCAAAATCAATCACCTGAGCTACAAATCTTTCCTTCCATTTGGTTTATACGAAATTCTCCCTTTTATCATAATTGAATTAATGGAAAGGTACAGACAATTGAATGATCGATAAATATACATGATTAATAGAAACAATAATAATAATATCCACTTCATTGATTACCAACTGTCGTTAGTTACGGTAACGTCGTCACCCTAACAATAAAATATACAATTACGTGATAAACCACTTCGCATATCCATTGTACTTGATACTTTGATCTGGTAAAAAAGTAACGGACATCTTTTGCTTCGATGATCGATAGTCATAATGAAAAGTATCCTTACGATTGTGATATTAACATAATCGCAACTCTCTTACAATCAATTTAAATTATTATGATTTAAATTTCGGTTAAGATCTTATTCGAGCAGCAGTAGTAGCCTATCTATTTCTATGTACCGTTATGATCATCAAATCATATAGTAGACTCTAGTTGAAAAATGTTGATCGCTTAAATATTGCTCGATGTATTCAAACCTTATTATTAGCCTTTGTCTTACTTAACTACACCTTATTCCATTTGACCATAAATTCGCTTCTGTATTTGCTCTCATACACACATATTCTCCTCTCTACTTTAAATTCGCTTGATGTGCTGGAATCACTGGAAAGCCGTTTCGTCCTAGTATGGGACTCCTCGGCAGCGCGCATCTACGATCCCATACACGGGGCTCGGACCCGTAACTATCGGTCTCGAACGTAAATACTGAGCCTGTAGACCTCTGAGCCGGCATCCAACGGTGTTAATGTCTAACTTCAATCAATCTTCAGTATTACACGACCGTTCACCATTGTCTTCAATGAGTAACTGCCTCTACACAAGATGCGGTTGAACCCCATTGGTCACAACTTTGCACTAGAACTTTAGGAAACACCTCATAAAGCTAGTCACTAATGAGCATATGATGATTATTATCAGTGGATGTGTACTGCTGAGGAGTCCCATACTAGAACGAAACGGCCGTCCTGTACATCCAGGTTTTCCATGGTGATCTAGCTTTAATCGAATCAACTGAGGACAACCAATTATATTTGAACTCGATATTTTTGAATCACTTAGTAAAATCTGAGAACCATACATTAAAGACTCCATTTACGAAATATCAGTCAATCGTCCCAAACTTCATCGTTTTTTCGTTTCCATACCAATCATCTATTCATATGTTTATGTTAGATCCTTATTTATTCACAAATTAGACTAATCTTCAGATTGGTAGGTTTATAATATAGAGATTTCAAGTGTTATCTCCTTTTAACGGTTACATGTATTGTTACGTATATTGTCAATACTCATCTTAGTAATGTTTACTTGTATCATCCCATACAAGCAAACAATACTGAGTAAATTTAAACTTTGCTACATTACACAAGTAAGTGGCTATCAGAACTAAGTAACTAAGTGGATAACACGATGATGTTTGAAGCAAACAATACTGTGGGTTCAAGGCCTGAAGGGAACATCAACTCTAGGATGTAGATACATCCAATTGACGAGTACTAAATAGGACGAAACATCCATCCTTGATTCCATTACTAGCCGTCATTCATCTTCTCTTACAATATTCATTTGATTAAAATGATACACTTTACTAAAATCTTTGTACTTGGGCAAAAATGTACTTTTAATATCATGCAAAAAAAGACCCTGATGCAATGGAAATGATGAGCTATAATAATAAATTATACTCATTTGAATAATTATAAAGAAAAGTACTTTTTTCATCAAATTCAGGTCAATGAATCAAGTGTGGATGGATGGCTATCTTACAAAGTACAATATTAGGATCTTTAATTAGAGTGTGATTGGTAATAGGAATGAAATTATACAATAAATGACAATATACTGTGATTAGATGGTGGTTGAAGGTAGTCGACAGGAAACCCTGGATCCGGGTTTCGTGCTACTTGGCACTCTTCAGCAAGGCGTACCTGTAATCTTGAGGGAATTGGTGTTCGGTCGCGGCTCGTATAGCTCAATGGTAACGTCTCTGACTGTGAAGCTGGGTGACACGAAGTCGAATCCGCCAGGGAGCATCAGTTCCCTCAAGATTACAGGTACACCTTGCTGAAGAGTGCCAAGTAGCACGAAACCCGGGTCCAGAGTTTTCTGTCGACTACCTCCAACCACCATCTAATCTCAATATATAGTGCCCGCAGTGTCGAGTCACCTAGACTAGTGGCTACATTGCAATATGATCGATAGCATTCGATCTGCACTAAATAAAGACTAGACATGCATGACATTGATCGCCACCCAGTGATCAATCAATTGTGACAATATACTGTATCACACAACAAAATAATTCCACAGTTAGATGTAGATATTATAAAGAATTCATGTTCAGTATAATGTAAGTAATTCTTGAATATATGACTTCAGCTAGACGAATAATGAAACCAAAGAAATACTGAACATGTTCTGTGTTCGGAAATGCAAGCGCTCAGTAATGAGTACATACGACCTTTTCAAAGATTGTACTCAGGAGATTCGAACTTGATAGCGAGCGAGATCATAGAGTTACCATCTCATGACTTATATTTTTAACTTCAG
Organism: Schistosoma haematobium; assembly: GCF_000699445.3. Classification (NCBI taxonomy): domain Eukaryota; kingdom Metazoa; phylum Platyhelminthes; class Trematoda; order Strigeidida; family Schistosomatidae; genus Schistosoma; species Schistosoma haematobium. The sequence goes on from NC_067195.1 coordinate 1,312,444, forward strand.
TCAGTATACAACATTGATCCACTAGATGTATTTATCTTACTTCTAACATGATTGAATTCAATCGATTATAAAGTTTCGAATGAATCAGTTGTTCTATACATTCTGCTTTTCATTTGTCCCCTAACTAAAATTAAACCATGAAACGAATTATAGTTCAAAGAATGATAATATTATACATTAAATCAACAAACATTAGTACTTTGGTGAACGAGAACACAAGTAGGCACAATCGAATGTTTCTGAGACGCATCATCCCTTGTGGTCTGGTGTGTGACGAAATCTCAGCACGGATACAGAAGGCTCGACTAGCTTTTACCAACTTGAGTCATTTATGGAGTAGGTGAGATATCCGTTTACCAACCAAAGGACGAGTTTACTGACCATCAGTTTGTTTCGTCCTACTTTACGGCTGTGAAACATGGCCGGTAAGAGTAGAGGGTATTCGTGGGTTACTAGCATTTGATCATATGTGTCTTCAAAATATCGCTCGTATATCCTAGGACCACCGAGTAAGTAATGCAGTTGTTAGGAAACGGGTACTAAGTAACGATGGAAAATCAATTGATGAAGTAATGAAACTTCGTCGGTTGAGATGGCTAGGATATGTGTTACGTATGCCCAACCACCAACTTCTCCGACGAGCTATGTTTTATGGTGTAGGGATAGGTTGGAAGAAAGATAGGGGCGGCCAGACCAAAACATGGCACAAGTCCATGAAGTCGCTGACAAGTGGTCTGAGTCATGTTGGTAGGTGTAGACTATCTGGTTGGGATCTGCGAGATGATAGCAACCGATGGTTAGCGACCTTGAATGACATGGCTTAAAATCGTTTGTAATGGCACAAATAGATCCTTTCTTTGTGTTCTCCCAATTTCTAATCTTCTTAATTCTTTGTGTCCCTTTTTTTCTCTTTCCGAATTTGTTTCACTGGATCATACTGCCTGAATAACATCTTCAAACCCTAATGTTTCCGATTACTGCTTATACTTTTACTAACTCTACCACTAAGGGATTTGAATTGACAACTGCATCTCTGTGCTAATGTGATATGGCAATTCGAACTGATGTACTTACGTACGAAGTTCTACGTTGTTGAATGACTGATTGAATACAAAATTAGAGAATCACTTACTAAAATTCAAGAACCATACAATAAATACTTAACTTGCAAAATGTCCATCAATTGTCTCAGACTTTATTGTTCCTTCCTTTGCACACCAATCATTCTCTATTCTCGTTCACTTCTCTTCAATGTTAGGGTAAATCAGGTTTGTAAAATGTGAAAACAATACATTGAATAAACTATTGTACATATTCCTTGAATTGTCCTATACAAACCCCATTGTTCTTCTATTTCTGTTGTTATTTTGATTGTTATCAGTTTTCCTTTCTATTCATTTGATTTCCATTTTTTTATCCATTAGAATTCTACTTTTAAATCCCGATACATACTACTTATATTTATTTGTACAAGTAGTACACACCACATGACAATCTGAAGCTTTTCAATGGAACATGTTGATTCACAGAATCTCTCTAGGTTAGAAAAAGCTATCAAGGATATCAGATGAGCGAATGACTTCAGCCAACATGGGATATAAAGGTTTAAAGTGAAACTTTAAGTGAGGTGGTGAGCACACATTACATAGAAGGTCAAAAAATCAGAGACGAAACGTTCATTAATTTTGTTCTGATTGGTCATCGAATGATAAGAAAATTTGTCGATAGTATCATTATAGGGATATTCAAGCAATTTAAGGTGAAAGTAATCAGTTTGTGACACAATTGTAAAACCTGGAAGCACTGGACGGCTGTTTCGTCCTATTGTGGGACTCCTCAGCAGTGCGCATCCACGATCCCGCCTCGCGGGATTGTAAAAAGAATATGATACCTTACCTGTTCAAAAATTCTCAGGATACTTGATTATATAGATGTATATTATATTGATGGTACAAATCAGATATTTGTCATTTCCTTTCTAATTCTTTTGAAGTTTATACTCAAACAATAAACTGCATCCTAAGCTACTAAAGGAATTAACTAAGTTTGTTGCGAAACTTTTAAGTGTATGCTTTAATGTATCCGTTTCCCAGGGTCGTTTGATAAAAGACTGGAAGAACGCCATAGCAAGTTCTGTCCTCGAAACAGGTACGAAACATAAATCTGAGAATTACCGACCAGTTAGCCTAATTAGTATGGTTGTTAAAATTTTAGAAAAGAGTATTCGGAAGGTGCTGTTTAAGTATATCAATGAAAACCAGAGCCTTTCGGAAAAACAACGTGGTTTTAGAATAGGTTATTGCTGTTTTACTAATTTATTGGTGGTTTGTGAAAGCTGGTGAGCTCTTAAGGACCAGAATTTGCCTGTAAACGTAAACCAAATTGACTTCAACAAATCTTTTGACAAAGTTCCACACAACCGGCTGTTATATAAGTTGAGAAATATCGGGGTTGGAGGTAATCTATTAGTGTAGAAAAAAGACTTCCTAGTTGGGAGCCAACAAAGAGTACAGGTGAACTCCAAGTTGTCAAGCTGGGAAAGTGTGCTAAGTGGAGTGCCTCAGGGTATAGTTTTTGGGCCAGTGCTTGTCCTCTTATATGTAAATGACCTTCCTAGTCCCTTATCATCATCGGTCTTGCTTTATGCTAACGATGTCAAGTTATGGAGAGCGATGCGAAGTAAGGGTGATAGCTTAGAACTCCTAAATAACCTGGAGAAATTATCTAAATGATCTTAAACCTGGCAGTTGCCAATAAATACTTCCAAGTGTATTGTGATGCATATCGGTCATCAAGGTACAGATACATACACGATGAATAACACTGAGCTACCTGTCGTCCAGACACATGACTTAGGAGTTATCGTTAGCCAAAGACCTAAAGACTACTGCACACTGCCGTGCGATAGCCGCCAAAGGTTTTAAAACTTTATGGTCAGTACTTAGAGCCTTGAGTCATTTCGACGCTAAAAAGTTTGACTTTGTATACAGTATTCGTGCATCCTAAACTTAAGTACTGCATACAAGCGGCTATCCTCTTCTTAAAAAAAGACAGTGAGCTTCTGGAAAAAGTTCAGAGAACAGAAACCATGCTGATTCTCGGAATGTCGAAGCTCCCGTATGATTCTCGAATGGCCAAGTTAAACCTATTACCATTGTCATATCGAAGAACTAGAGGTGACTTGATTACAGTTTTAAAATTACTTAGTGGTAAATTTGCACCTGATATGCCCTCATTTTTCTTGTCTTCCAAAAAAGAGAATTTACGAGGACATTCCATAAAAGTTCACAAGTCCAGAACAAATTACCTATCAACTGACCATCGACTTTCTCATCAAATCATCAACAAGTGGAATTCATTACTTCAGCACGTAGTTGAGGCTCCATCCGTCATCTCTTTCAAAAGAAAGTTAGATGAACTAAGAGACTACCATTGCCAGGACTAGCACAGGCCATCAAGCCTCCTGTCCTTTCCAAACTGAAACTGAAACCAGTTACGATAACTTACTGAAGGAAAGATGTCTGAATAGACTTGTGTTCTATGATTGATTCATTTTCAGTTGGGTTATTATTAAGTTTACACATAAACAACATGTAAATTGTATGAAGATGTTGAAAATTTATTTATGGTCTCATGAGGAATTCAGAAGGAAATCGTGTTAAGAAGCATTTTTATTGGATAAATTCAGCAAATTACTTCAGTAGATTGATTTCAGTTTATTCATCTTACATTAGAAATTCAGTAAATGAATTACTAATCTTTACAGTACTACATGACCGTTTTTTGTCCTCTTGCGAGACTCCTCAGAAGTGCGCATACACGATCCCGCTTCGCGAGATTCCAACCCAGGATCTATCAGTCTTGCATGCGAGTGCTTAACCACTAGGTCACTGAGCTGACCGGGATCCAGTGGTGTTAATCTCTGAATTCAACTAATCTAAGAAATTGAACGATAAATCCACCATCGTCTTCATTGAGTTACTATCTCACAACAGACCCAGTTGAACTCCACTAGTCACTGTTTCTCACTAGAACTCCAAGAAATACCTCTTGAAGCCAGTCACTAGTGAACATATGTTGATTCATATCGGAAGGGATTTTTGTGAATTTTATGATAATATCATTAGTTGAGATCATGAGTCCATTGAAGCTAAACCATCATGGAAAATCTGAAAGCACTGGATGGCCGTCTCGTCTAGTGTCATTTCATTAAGTGTGATTTATTTCCAAGTGTCTCTAAAGTAGAACGTTTATTCTATGAGTGCTGTGAATAATCATAAAATTTTTCCATTTAAGTTATTTTCTTATTAAAAATGTTATAGATTGAGAAAACGACGGTAATGAAAATAGGAAGTTTTTGATTGAGATCATGAACTGATTGAATCTAGACCACTATTGGAAACCTGGAAGCACTAGACCGCCGTTCCGTCCTATTGTGAGACTCCTCAGTAGTGTGTATACACAATCTTGCTTGTGGGATTCAAACTCAGGACCCTCAGTCTCGCGAGCGAGCGCTTAACCTATAGACCACTGAGCCGTCATCCAACGGTGTTAATGTCTAATGGCTGGCCTCAAGAGCTATTTCCTGAAGTTTTAGTGAAAAGCAGTGACCAATAGAGTTCAACCGGGTCAGTTGTGAGATAGTAGCTCTCTGAGGACATTGGTGGATGTGTGGCTCAATTTCTTGAATGAATTGGAGTTAGACATTAATACCATTGAATGAATGCCGGCCATCTCAGTGGTCTAGAGGTTAGGCGTTAGCACACGAGACTGATAGGTCCTGGGTTTAAATCTCGTGAAGCGGGATCGTGGATGCACACCGCTGAAGGGGCCCCACAATAGGACGAAACGGCAATCCACTGCTTGCAGGTTTTTCATGGTGGTCTAGCTTCAACTGACTCATGAATTGAACTATTGAAATTACCATAACATCCATACAAACCCCTTCTGATATTATCTGAATATGTTAAACAATTAACTGGAACATTAAATTAATACAATCATTCTGTTACAAAAACATTCTTCCACTTTAATGTCTCACATGAACTCGGCACCCCAAATACTCTGAAACTATTTGATCGACTTTAGACGAAAGTTCTTATACATTCAATAAGTTTGATGTATTAAAATTTGTACAACTTAAGCAATACAGCATTCGACTACAACTGTTACAATCCATTGTTCTTATCAAATTCTGCCGAATAACTTTTCAATCTGATTGTTGTTAATTGTTTAATACCTATAGAATATTTAACTGAATAATAACTCCTATAATTGTACTACTATGGAATTCATAAGTTATTACTATCTGATCATTGTTATCTTCGAAGAGTTTCTCGTATTTAATCAATAAATTGAGTAAGTTTTGTTGAGAATGGGAATAAGATATTAGGCAAAGTTGATATAAAGATTAGTAATATTATGGATCAACTATGATGGTTGAGAGATGTATCACATATGCTTAACCATTGCTTACCACGATATTTTATGCTTGTTAGGATGGAATTCCTATGATCGATTAAACTGCAAAATTGTGCATGGAGAACAGTTGACAAACTCGTTCGAAGTAAAGACCGGTGTCAGGCAAGGTTGCTTACTCTCACCATTCCTCTTTCTCCTGGTGACCGACGACTAAATCATGAAGACATCAACATCTAAACGGAAGCACGAAATATAGTGGACAGATAGGATCCAGTTGGACGATCTACACTTAGCAGATGATCACGTTTTTCTATCGCACACGCAGCAACAAATGTAGGAGAAGACGACCAGTGTAGCAGCAGCCTCAACAGCAGTAGGTCTCAATATACACAAGGGGAAAATCAAGATTCTCCGATACAACACTGCATGCACAAATCCAATCACGATTGACGGAGAATATTTGGAAGATGTAAAAATATTTGCATATTTGGGCAGCATCATTGATGAACACGGAGGATCTGATGCAGATGTGAAGGCGCGGATCGTTAAAGCAAGAGCAGTATATTTACAAATGAAGAACATCTGGAACGCAAAACAACTATCTATCAACCAACACCACGGTCAGAATTTTCAATACAAATGTCAAGGCAGTTCTAGTGTATGGTGCGGAAACCTGGAGAACTACGAAATCCATCATCCAGAATATACAAGTGTTTAATAATAGTTGTCTACGCAAAATACTTCGGATTCGTTAACTAGACACTATTAACAACAACCTATTGTGGGAGAGAACAAACCAGATTCCAGAGGCGAAAGAAATCAGGAAGAAGCGCTGGAAGTGGATAGGACACACATTGAGTAAAGCAGCCAACTGCGTCACAAAGCAAGTCCTCACATGGAATTCTCAAGGCCAAAGGAAGAGAGGAAGATCAAAAAACACATTACGCCGGCAAATGGAAATGGACATGAGTAAAATGAACAAGAATTGGATGGAATTAGAAAAGAAGGCGGAGGAGAGAGTGGGTTGGAGAATGCTGGTCGGCGGCCTATGCTCCATTAGTAATAACAGGCGTAAGCAACTAACTAAGTAAGTAAGTAAGGATAGAAGTGAATTGTAATACAGTTAGAAGTGGCTAAATTAAGGTGTGAAGTCCATGACATCATTATCTGTGTCAGTAGATTGGGACTATTTAGTTTGAATGTGCGAATTAGTTGCAATCAGTGATGAATGATCTTGAATGACATGGTTAACAAAATCTATTTGAAGCAGATGCTTTCACTCTTTGTCTTCTATCATATTTTGAGCTTCAATATAATGCAATACTTATTATGATACGAATTCATTCCTTCTTTATGTACCATATTATGTATGTTTTGTTTTTTTTCTTGATGAATGACAACATTGTTACTTTGACTCCTTCATTATATATCTTATTCAGTTTACTTTGCTGTTCGAATGTGATAAGAACACTTCGTTTGATGTATATTTGAGCAAGTTCCTGAATTGTTTTAAAAGGATTAATTTTGATGGAGTTTTGTTCTTTGACTCAGATGGTTTGGTCCTGAAGCTTTCATCGTTCTTTTGAACGACATCGTCAACACAAAACCTAAAGCTTCACGACCAAACCATCCAGCTCAGTGAACAAAACATGAAAATCATCTAACTGAGCTACAAATCTTTTCAAATGGGTAATTAATGAGTGTAGATTTCAATATTCAAGGACATATGGGATTGTTTTAATCGGTTTACTGAATTTTAATTATTGAATAGTGGTTAACGGTATAATCAAGGACGTGTGTTTCGTCTTATTTCGGACACGTGAATTAGATTAATCTGTCTTCTAATGTTAAAAATAACACCATGATTCGAACTTAATACCTTTTGTTTTAAACGACAAACACATTATCCATTGAGTAACTAAGTTTCAATAATCATAGGAATGCTCAACAAAAATAAATCTCATATTAAATGGTTTGAATAATCTTGTTGTTAATTATAAGGATTGAAATTCATCGATCTTTCATAACATATATACATTCTGAGAAGACTGTCATAAGTTCCAAATAGTGATGAGCCCAATATTTATTTCAACACAAGGAGGTATCAAATAGATATGCGCCACATAAATCATTCGATTTATATGAGGGCTGGGATAGTGCCCGGGCCTCCAAACCGAAGCAGTTGGTTTTCTCAGGGGGACATACTCCGTGCTTTCGACCTAAAGGTCTAATCCACAAGGCAGTGGTAGCCGGTGACCAATAATTGGTTTATACGCCGTTTGTTCCTTCAGGATACTGGAGCCAGCTCATGTACACCATTAGTTTGGAATTATGATTTTCCAACTCTCCTAGGTGGATCCTCCATATCCACCAACCCGATTAAAACGCCAGACATTCACTTTTCGTCCTCTTAATTTCGAAAACAACAGTAATGCTACAAGAAGGCAGTGAGTAGGATTTTGCTGTCAGTGTTTATATTCATATGGACATTTAAGAGCATTTGGAGAGATAGATCTGACTCTCCCCACTCTCAGCTGTACCAAGGTATTAAGTGTTTGAAACAAAAAAGCATCAGGTTCAAGTCTCAACATTGAGATTGAGTTTCATTCAACTGAAAAGTCTGAAATAAAATGAAACACACAACCTTCATTCTATTGTTCACCAAATACCAAATATGTTAAAACTATTATTTTAATTCAATTTGTCTTATGACTTGAATTTGTATCATACTCCTTAAAAAAGTACATTTTATCTTATGAATTTGAGTACTTCTTTAAGTTGACAATATAATGTGATTTCAATGGTTTCATTCGTTTTAAATGACACCTATAAAAGTGCATAGAATTCCGATAATCAACTAACAATCCAATTCAAGTACTGTAATGAATGAGAATATGTAGTGTTTGAATGAACTAATGATACCTTTGTACTTGTTGAATACTTGATTTCGAATTCTGAATACAGTACATTCGTTTGTGGTTTCTATAGTACTTCTTGATCCGATTACGTTATTTCTTGGATTCTTAGTTTATACTATAATTCAAATACTTCTAATTATCATATTGGCGTCGCGATGGAGCCTGCGACGGAACAGTTAAATATTCATCCAACTTCTGAAGCTTTAGAGGATTGCTTTGAAAGGTTCGAAATCTGGGCTATGACCAAGGAAGATGATGAAGATGTTAATATTGTGGCACATTTTCTCACATTCATCGGAAAAGAAGCATACAGATTATTTAGAACTCTGGCTATGCCAGAAAAGGCTATCTCGCTTCCTTATACAACTCCGAAGGATCTACTGCTAGACTATGTTCAATATACAAATTTCGAATGTGATAAAGGAAGAAGATTTCGTAAAATGATTCATGGGGATATAAAAAATTCCACTGCATTACAACCTAGTTCATACTCAAGATTATGCAGATAATTCATTGAAGAGTTGCAATGCAGTTCACAAAAATGGGCACAAGTCTAGTCAATGTTTGTCCTGTGGCAGGTTCCACTCTTTTAATTCATGTAAATTTCGTAGTTCTAAATGCTTTCAATGTGGTGATATTGGACATATTCAGTCAGTTTGTAATACTAATGTTCATCTTGCTGCAACGAATATTAAGTCTTTTAATTCTGATTCTATTAAGTCCAGTGTTCCTAATGATCATTTATCCTTATCAACGATTGCAATAGACAGTGTAGAGTCATATAGCAGTTCAGAGTTAAGTGAAACTCAGAATTCTTGTGAGACAACAGTTTCTGATCAATCAACTTCTTATCGGATTTCTCATGTTATTGTACCAAATATGGTTTTTCCTAATGATTCACATATTTCTGATGAAATTCCTTGGAAATCTGAGGAAAATATGTTGAATGAACCTAATCATGATCGAAAACCTGATGTAGTCTTGATAGATGCTGATTTTTCTAATGATCCTTTGCTCTGCAATGACATTCTTAATAAATTCGAGGAAACTATTTCAGAAGAATCAAATCTTGATGTCATATTAAATATTATTTGTCCTCATAATGCATTTGTTTCTGGTGGGAGACTTGTTCAATGCGAAGCAGGAGTACTAAATGACCTCGATTTTGATTACAATTCGAATGATTTTATATCAACTGCCATTTATCTTTATCACGAAGTCACTTCTAATGTTTACTCTAACCAATGTGAGATATATGTTTTAAATGAAGCCACATTATTCATAACTTGGGGATATAAAGATCCAACATTATTTCGTGGGGGAGGATAGTGTTGGGAAATCTGTGATTTAAATTCTAGACGGTGGTTTCGATACACAACCGACATGGTGATTGTATACAATCCCAGGAACCAAGTGAGTCTGTTCCGATTTCGGTTGTTAATTCCAATAATAATGAGTACATTCCAGATACTATAGAGTTTTTATCCAATACAGTGTTGGACAGACACAGGATGAACTTGAGGAGAAGACGTACAATCGATTGCAGATACCTAGAATCCAATTTAAGCTGTGTCGGATGTAGTGTTTGAATGAACTGATGATTCCTTTGTTTTTGTTTAATGCTTGATTTCGAATTCTAAATACAGTACATTCATTTGTGGTTGTCTAGTACTTCTTGATTCGATCAAGTTATTCCCGGGATTCTTAGTTCATGCCATAATTCAAATACTTCTAATCATCATAGAATACCAATAGTTACAACTGAGTATCATATCTCAGAATCATACAGTAAATACTTCATTTGTAAAATGTTAATCAATTGTCTCAAACTTCATTGTTCCTTTATTTTCACACTGATCATTCAATGTTCCCGTTCCCTTTTCTTTGATCTTCTTAACCTTTTGTTGCCAGACATTTCACTTTCGATTCATGATACATACTACTTATATCTATCGACATTAGTAACGTACATCGCAGTATCACGTTTAACTCAACTTTGTATTCATTAACTGAATGGATCAGTTAATATTCACATTAAAAATATCGTACCTGATGGATATAACTATCATTTATTATGATTCCATTACGTAATGGATAATGATTTGATAGGTTCTGAATTTGATTCTTAGTGTAAACATTAAAAAATTATTCACATGTTATTTTTTTTCTTGAATCTTCCCATTGATGTTTTAGGACTGAAATTGATCAGTCTCTTATTGGTATATGTGGATAACGCGATGGCGTTTGAAGCGAACGGTACTGAGTTCGAGTCCCAGAGTGAACATCAACTCTGAGATGCAGGTACACCCAGCTGACGAGTCCCAAACAGGACGAAACGCGCGTCCTGGATTCCACTGCTAGCCACTATCCATCTTTGCTTATAATGCTTGTATATTAAGGCAATATCGAAGCATACGCACAGTATGCACATATGCCAATAAGAGACTGATCAATTTCAGTCCTAAAACATCAATGGGAAGATTCAAGAAAAAAAATAACAAGTGAATTAAACTTCAACCCAATGCACAAGCAAGTGGCTACCAGGACTCAGTAGCTAAGTGGATAACGCGATGGCGTTTGAAGCGAACGGTACTGAGTCCGAGTCCCAGAGTGAACATCAACTCTGAGATGCAGGTACATCCAGCTGACGAGTCCCAAACAGGACGAAACGCGCGTCCTGGATTCAACTGCTAGCCACTATCCATCTTTGAATAAAAAAATATGTTTTAAAGGCATTCACCACCTGACGAGTCCGAATAATACAAAATATAATGCCCAATTTCGACTGTGTTGTGACTTTTAGCCCCGGTTATTTATCAGGTAATTTATTCATCAATCGGGACACGACTTATACCATCTTATCACTGTGCCAAACCAATGACATTTAGTCGACATGAGCAGCCTGGTGTCCCTCATAAACAACCAGTTGAGTACAGAACACTAACATCAGCTTCCACTATGCAAATCATTCATATACCAGCCAAAAAGATCATATCACACCATCAAATAGGAAATAACATTTATGCAAGATCAAACTAAAAAGTGGCTTTAAACGTGGGAGACTATAATTAATAGACTGAATATAACTCAAGAACAATAAATGGTGTAATGATAATCTACAAGTCAAAATGAAGCTTATAATAAGAGGAATATATATATACATAATCTAAGTACTGAATTGTTATATAATAAAAAAAATATATACAGTATTACTGAGATCATATGGTGGTTGGAGTTAGTCGACAGGAAACCCTGTACCCGGGTTTCGTACTACTTGGCACTCTTCAGCAAGGTGTGACTGTAATCCTGAGGGAACTGGTGCTCCCTGGTGGATTCAGTTTCATGTCACTAAATAAGGACTTGACACACATGACATTGATCACGACCCAGTGATCAATCAATTGTGACAGTATTACTCCATGAATAGTTGTCAGAAGTTACCCGTATTTAGAAATTCATAAAATATGTTAAAATCTATATCCCATATTGTTATATGTGAATATTAGATCATTAAGGAGAAACTAACATGAAAATATCAAGGAAGTCAATAGGGTAGTATAAATGAAAATAGAGTACCATTCATTCAAATTGTCAGCTTCTCACATTATATATATATATATATATATATATATATATATATATATATATATATATATATAATATTATTGTGCATTTCTACTTACTCACTTACGCCTGTTATTACTAATGGAGCATAGGCCGCCGACCAGCATTCTCCAACCCACTCTCTCCTCCGCCTTTTTTTCTAATTCCACCCAATTCTTGTTCATTTTACTCATGTCCATTTCCATTTGCCGGCGTAATGTGTTTTTTGATCTTCCTCTCTTCCTTTGGATTTGAGGATTCCATGTGAGGACTTGCCTTGTGACGCAGTTGGCTGCTTTACTCAATGTGTGTCCTATCCACTTCCAGCGCTTCTTCCTGATTTCTTTCGCCTCTGGAATCTGGTTTGTTCTCTCCCACAATAGGTTGTTGCTAATAGTGTCTAGTTAACGAATCCGAAGTATTTTGCGTAGACAACTATTATTAAACACTTGTATATTCTGGATGATGGATTTCGTAGTTCTCCAGGTTTCCGCACCATACACTAGAACTGCCTTGACATTTGTATTGAAAATTCTGACCGTGGTGTTGGTTGATAGATAGTTGTTTTGCGTTCCAGATGTTCTTCATTTGTAAATATACTGCTCTTGCTTTAACGATCCGCGCCTTCACATCTGCATCAGATCCTCCGTGTTCATCAATGATGCTGCCCAAATATGCAAATATTTTTACATCTTCCAAATATTCTCCGTCAATCGTGATTGGATTTGTGCATGCAGTGTTGTATCGGAGAATCTTGATTTTCCCCTTGTGTATATTGAGACCTACTGCTGTTGAGGCTGCTACACTGGTCGTCTTCTCCTACATTTGTTGCTGCGTGTGCGATAGGAAAACGTGATCATCTGCTAAGTGTAGATCGTCCAACTGGATCCTATCTGTCCACTATATTTCGTGCTTCCGTTTAGATGTTGATGTCTTCATGATTTAGTCGTCGGTCACCAGGAGAAAGAGGAATGGTGAGAGTAAGCAACCTTGCCTGACACCGGTCTTTACTTCGAACGAGTTTGTCAACTGTTCTCCATGCACGATTTTGCAGCTTAATCCATCATAGGGATTCCATAGGATTTTGACTATTTTCTCAGGTATTCCGTAGTGTCGAAGAAGCTTCCATAGTGTTGTTTTGTCCACACTGTCAAATGCTTCATCGTAGTCAATGAAGTTGATGTAGAGTGATGAATTCCATTCAATTGATTGTTCCACAATGATCCACAATGATGCGATTTGGTCTGTACACGATGTATCCTTACGGAATCCTGCTTGTTGGTCACGGAGTTGGGCGTCTACGGAGTCCTTCATTCTGTTTAATAATACCCTGTTGAAGTCTTTTCCCGGTATGCTGACTGGTGTTTTATACTACTTATGTCTTTCAACATAAGTAGTATATAACATTCTAGAAATAATAATTACGGGATTCATGCCAGTTTATAGGCATGATCAATTTGATATCAATAGTATCATTAAATGTAGAGAGAGAGAAAAAAACATGTGACATAGGATTGTTTGAAGTGTACTACTTCAAAAATTATATAAGTAGTACATTTGTGACATGTATTTTTACAGCAATGTAATTCATCGGCCGGAAACTTTTAGTTCTTATTCAGCGGACATCCTGTTGATTTATAAAAACGGTGTATTTAAGGTCATTTCCTATGCTATAACAAATTTATTGTAACCACTTGTAACTGGAGAAAATAAAGTAGAAGCAGAGAGCATGGAACGACAAAGTAATAATTACTAAAATATGTCAATCAGATCTACCATGATGCACATGTATCATGTGATACAATGATATACTATTCATGTTAGATATTATTCAAATAAGATGGTGGAGAAGATTTGTAGCTCAGGTGGATGATTTTGGTGGAGTTTTGTTCAAATAGAAGTTTGTGCTGATGATGTCGTTCAGAAGGACGATGAAAGCTCCACGACCAAACCATCCAGCCCAGAGAACAAAACTCCACCAAAATTATTCAAATAAGTTAGAGTTGCCAAGGTTAGTGTTAACCTGAGGTAATAACAGATAGGTGGTTTTACTTAGTGAATCCAGTAATCAAAGTAGCTAAATAATTAAAGTTCCTATAATCTTACTTGTGGAATAAGATACACTTACAAATGCTAGAAACTATTTAATGCATTTTCAGAAGAGCATTATGCATCAATGTAGGATGGAAGTGACATTATCTTATGGATAGAGTCTGAAACATTTACAATTAAAGTAATTCATATAGAGAGATGATCTAGAATGGGTTTGTTTTAGTACTGACAATATATGATCATTCCAGGAATTTGTATATGATGCCATGACAACTTTAAATGATAATGATTAACAGTTATTCACTTAATCTCAAAATGATACATTCAAATAGATGTAGTGACCTACTTTTATCAAGAGAACGCGATCGGTTTAATGGAAACAATTATTAATATGACCAATTGTACCAGTGATTGTTTTACTGTACTTGTTTGTTTAACTGTGCTAAAGACAGTCATTTTACTCCTTTATCCTTGCATTGATTGTGACCTTGCACGGGTTCGGTTACGCTCGATAACCACGTTTGTACTCCTTTGGCACGATCTCGGTATCATTTCGATACCACGAGATCCCCAACAAATACATCTCGACTACAGCCATCAACTGCCTTCTGATATTTTATCAGTTAACTGGCACGTAGTCTTCTTGTAATGGTGTTCATAGTCAACCACGACTCGACTCCACGCTATATAGACAGTAACTGAGTGCAATTTTAATCGCCACAATTCATTGAAAGATCACAAATTTATGGATTATATCTTCAGATGTAGTTTTTCAATATCAGTTTTATTGAAGAGAAAATTAAGATCTATGGATTCTGGGTAATTGTAATTGAGTATGTGATTCTGAGTCGACTGGATTGGTGATATGTTAGATCACATAACTTGATATCTATGTAAATGGGACTGTTACTACAAACTGTTAAACCATTAAGAATATCTGGAAATTGTATGTAACTAGATATATGAGTAAGTATGTGTCAGCAGTGCAGACTACCGACTATAGGGCAGGATCAAATTTAGAAACTGCAAATCTCAACTACTATATCATTGTTTCAGTAGTCCGGATTTTCGAAAGTCAACTATTATCTAATATAGTGTAATTTTTATCAATTATTACATATTCAATTGACTCATGATCTCAACTAATGGTATTACTATAATATTCACAAAAATCCCTTCCGATATGAATCAACATATGTTCACTAGTGACTGGCTTCAAGAGGTATTTCTTGGAGTTCTAGTGAGAAACAGTGACTAGTGGAGTTCAACTGGGTCTGTTGTGAGATAGTAACTCAATGAAGACGATGGTGGATTTATCGTTCAATTTCTTAGATTAGTTGAATTCAGAGATTAACACCATTGGATCCCGGTCAGCTCAGTGACCTAGTGGTTAAGCGCTCACACGCAAGACCGATAGACCCTGGGTTCAAACCTCTTGAGGCGGGATCGTTGATGCACACTGCTGAGGCCTCCCACAATAGCACGAAACGGCTATCCAGTGCTTCCAGCTTTTCTATGGTGGTCTAGCTTCAAATGATTCATGATATCAACTATTGCTATCACAGATTCGTTATTCTCCTACTTTCAATTTAATAAAGCACACAAATTATATCATTTATACTGGAATTTGGAAAATTTCATTCCTCTAAGATAATTATCATTTTGAGCACAATTTTCAATTAATTTCGATAGATTTTTGAAAATTTCATATCACATTTATTTGCAGCATTGATTTTATTGGTCATGTACGGATGTTAGATGGTACTTGTTTAATTACGCCTGTTACCCCTTGTGGAGGAGCATAGACCGCACACCAGCATTCTCCATCAAACTATGTCCTGGGCACTCCTATTCAGTTGCTATTCATCCTTTTCATGTTTATTTCCTATTCCTGACGAAGTGTTATCTTTGGTATTTCTCTTTTCCTTTCCCCTTCAGGATTCCAAGTTAGAACTTGCCTCGTGATGCGGTTTGATGATTTCCACAATGTATGTTCTATCCACCTCCAACAACTTTTACTAGCTTCCTTTACAGCTGGAAGCTGCTTTTTTCTCTCCCACAGTAGGTTGTTGCTGATAGTATCCGGTCAACGGACATTGAGTATCATTCGCGGAGAGTTGTTTATAAATACCTGTACATTTTTGATGACGGTTGTAGTAGTTCTCCACATTTCAGCTCTGTATAGTAGAACTGTTTTGATGTTCATATTAAAGATTCTGACTTTGATGTTGATTGACAGTTGTTTTGAGTTTCATATGTTCTTCGGCCATTGGGATGCATACCTTGTTTTACCACTACTTTTCTTTACGTCTGCATCATTTCTTTCTTGTTTATCGATGATATTTCCAAATTACGTGAAACTTTCCATCTCTTCCAGAGCTTTTCCATCAAATGTGATTGAATGTTCATTCTCCATGTAGTATTTGAGGATGAATATTAGTTTTTTTCTACAAAGCTATAGTTATTAAGTACTACTTCAATGATTATATCTAATTTGTTAGTTTTTTGGTAAAATTATTATAAAATATGCATCATATATATATATATATATATATATATATATATTGAGATTAGATGGTGGTTGGAGGTAGTCAACCCGGGTTTCGTGCTACTTGGCACTCGTCAGCAAGGTGTACCTGTAATCTTGAGGGAACTGGTGCTCCCTGGCGGATTCGATCTCGTGTCACCCAGCTTCACAGTCAGAGACGTTACCACTGAGCTATCCGAGCTGTGACTAACCTCCTGTAGGACTGAGATGTAATCACAATTGATTGATCACCACCCAGTGATCAATCAATTGTGATATATATATATATATATATATATATTATCAAGTATCCTTATTCACATTCACTGGGTGTTGTTTCACTTGTATCCACCCATTGTTATTTAGGACTGAAATTGAT
Source organism: Schistosoma haematobium (assembly GCF_000699445.3). Taxonomy (NCBI): domain Eukaryota; kingdom Metazoa; phylum Platyhelminthes; class Trematoda; order Strigeidida; family Schistosomatidae; genus Schistosoma; species Schistosoma haematobium. The sequence goes on from NC_067195.1 coordinate 1,329,344, forward strand.
CAGTCTCTTGTTGGCATATGTGCATACTGTATGGATTGTCTCAATCAATATAGCCTTAAGTCACAAGCATGATAAGCAAAGATGGAAGATGTATAGTGGGTGGCAGTGGAATTCAAGACGCGTGTTTCGTCCTATCTGAGACTCGTCAGTTGATTATATAACCCACTGAAATAACGATATTTTCATAGAGGTGAATTTCATTTACATATACCATCTTGGGTCTATTTGCATTTGTCAAGCCAAACAGTTTGATTTATATTATGTTCCTAAGTATCATGAGTACAAAATTTCAAATACATAACATAGGTTGGCAATTAAGTGGTTTGAAACAACTGTGCTTAACAACAGATCTGATAACAATGATTGTGTTCTCAAGTGTAAGCGATATCACAGGAAGAAAGAATTAGTTGGTAGAAAGAAAGATATGAAGTGATTTTAATCTCATAGTTTAAGGGAAGACAGAGAGTGTATACACCGACGTCATGTCACCCAAAGTCTCCAACCATTGATTACGATAGTCACGCGGACCCCAACCAAGTAGTCTGAAACTACCATATACTTTCTTCATAGATAAAATAAGTTTAATTGTTATTGACAGTGTTCATGTATTATTTTTGAGATTTATTGATTCTTGTAAACATGATACCTTGTTTATACCATAGAGATGAATAATTTTAATAACTATGTAAAAGAAATCAATAAATTAACCTAAGAGAAAGTGAACAAATTCTATGTTTGAAGAAAGTTCAATTCAAAACTGATCAATACATTCACTTGGTATTGTTTGGCTTGTATCTTCCCATTGAGGTTTAAGGCTGCAATTAATCAGTCTGTTATTGGCATATGTGCATCCTTGTGCAGATTGCTTTGATATCGCCATAATTCACAAGCTTTTTGTAAGCAATGATGAATAGTGGCTAGCAGTGGAGTCCATAATTGTCACGATGACGTTTGAAGCGAATGGTACTGGGTTCAAGTCCCAGAGTGAACATCATTACTTACAAAATGATCAATACATTGTTACATAAACTAAGTGATCAATATGAAAGATTAGATCAAATGGAAAGACAAACATTATAAATATGCAATTAGTAATAGATGAATTTCTGGGAACGATCAATTAAATTAATGTTTATGAAATAGATTGTTAGTTTGAATGTAACGAGAGTATCAACTATGATAGAATAATCTGAATTCATTTACATTTCGTGGATTCTTTTCAACTACTTACAAATTGAGTCATTTTGATATAGAGAGTTCATCATTGCTGTAAAAGGTCGGATCTACAACGTGTCGGTGAGAGCAGTTTTGCTCTATGCTTGTGAAACCTGGCCTATCGAGTTGAGGACGTTAGACGACTCTCTGTGTTCGATCATCGCTGTCTCCGAAGGATTGCTGACATTCAGTGGCAACACCATGTCAGTAATGCAGAGGTTCGGCATCGTGTGTTCGGGCACAGAGATGATAATTCAATTGGTGTCACCATCTTGAAACACCGACTTCGGTGGTTTGGACATGTTCTACGAATGTCGTCCCAGAGAATTATTTTTCGACTCTGGGACTGGTTGGAGAAAGCGGAGAGGTGATCAGTGCATTATATGGTGTCGTGGTATGTAAGAAAGCTGCAAAGGACTGGCTTTTGTCGGTCCTTCACGGCTCCCTGGTTGGGGTCCGAGAGATGCTGCCACACAGTGGCTAGAGACGTTATCAGATATGGCCCAGAATAGAAGCCAGTGGCGATCCTGCTGTAACCTTCTTTTACTTTCTTCATAAAAAGTGGTTGCTTCTTCCTTAACTGGAAGATTCCTTCTGATTGTACCTTTCCGTTCCCCCATTATTACCACTATTATTATTACACTACCTTACACCAATCTCTTCGTTATTGTTCTCTTTTTTTCTTGCGCTCCTTACCTTTTTTTTCTTTCTCTTCAAATTCTCATTGTTTTGTGTGGCGCATATATATTGGCGCTCTCTTGTACCAATATTTATGTGTTCAAATAAATGAATAAATAAATAAATAAATGAGTCGTTTTGAAATATTACAAAATATCAAACAGTAGAAACTAATAACTGAAAACATGGGTTTAAATTATATAGACATATTTATTTATTTATTTAAATACATAAACATTAGTACAAGGAGGCATCAAATAGATACTTGCCATATAAATCGAATCATTCGATTTATGTGAGGGCTGGGATACTGCCCGGGCGTCCAAAGCGAATCAGGTGGTTTTCTTAGGGGGCCATACCCGGGGCTTTTGACGTAAAGGTATAATCCACAAGGCAGTGGAGCAATGTCAGGAAATGTATTCCCATGGTAGTCAGTGACCAACGATTGGTTCATACGCCATTTGTTCCTTCAGGATACTGGAGCCAGCTCATGTACACCATTAGTTTGCAATCATGATTTTCCAACTCCCTTAGGTGGATCCTCTATATCCACCAAGACGTTTAAAACTCCGGACATTCGCTTTTCGTCCTCTCAATTTCATAAACAATAGTAATGCTGTGAGAAGGCAGTGAATAGGACTACCCTGTCAGTGTTTGTATTCATATGGACACTCGAGAACAGTTGGAAAGATAGTTCTGACTCCCCACTCTCGGCCGTACCAGGGCGTTTGGGGGCATATATAAACATATATACAAAGTACATGTAGTCTTTCGTCATTTCAACTTCTCACGTACTAGCATTTATCATTTAATATTATGTTACATTTCAATATAAATATGATAGCCAACGAGAAACTATTGAGATGTATGCTACTTATGTCGACAGATATAAGTAGTACGTAACAACAGTGAGAAGTAGAAACCGTAGTAGCATAAGGCTATGAAGGTCAACTTGAAGAAGACAGAATCGGAATATGAGAGGAATTGTGATTTGAAAGAATCGTACAGAATGTGAAGAACAAATGATGGAAATTTGGAAAAATGGAGTATTTTATATATGGTTTTTATATTTTACGAAAACATTCTATAATTCCAGACTAGAATCCATTTGTCTGTCTACACCTCTGTTCTCGTCCATTAAACTTTAGCTTACAAATGGATTCACAGTATTCTGTTTCAGTAGTTGTACATTATTCGTTTAACTTCTCAACAGGCATCACTTGTAAAAACGCTCTAAAAGCACATTTGTTTTACAAGTTAGTTCTAAAGATCATGTTCAAAGCGAAGATGAAGGATTGATTATTTAAACATCAGTTAGACTATAACTTATGAACAAATCAATCAGATTTAAGATAGCAGGTCTTGGATTTTGGCGCGAAGTTCATTCATTCATTCATTTGGCTAAATAACATTTTAGCATTATAACTGATGTTAGCTAAGTATGAAAACCCTAATTCAAATACATAACCCTGTAGTGACTTACTTTTATCAAGAGAACGCGATTGGTTTAATGGAAACAATTATTATTATAACCAATTGTACCAGTGATTGTTATACTGTACTAGTTTGTTTAACTGTACTAAAGACATTCTTCCTTCCTTTGATTGTAACCTTGCACGCACTTACGTTTGCACAGTGATTCCGCTTGTACTCCTTTGGCACGTTCTTGGTATTCTTTCGATACCACGAGATCGCCAACAAGTATATATCGCTACAACCTCCGATCGCCTTCTGATATCTGGTACGCAACCTCCTTGTAGTGGTGATCATAGTCAACCGAGACTCGACGCCACACTACAAGCCTAACATAGAAATGTGAATATAAATCTTAGTTCCTTATACTAATTTTCAACCCTTATTTAATTCTATAAAGTAGATGGATATTCTCAAGGTGATTCAAGCATGGCTTAAAGATCGTTCATAGATTATGATCTCACCAAAAATCTAGTTTGAAATACATATTATCAATAAAGTATATTAACTTGCACTCTTCAAAATCCTCAAATTCAAATTCAACTTTCATCTAGTAATGTTATAATTATCTGTAGCTCAGTGGAATGATTCAATGAGTACTTTTAAAGCATGTTGGATCTGGTATAATCTTCTAATGATCTAACTAACATCAGGGTGCCTTAAAGATTAAAAGGACAAACTTCTTACTTCCATGGTGATTTTATTAAGTACAGTCTTTTCTTCTTCAAGTACATATTATTTGTTAGTTTATGAGAAACGTTTTTCAATAAAAGTGAGACATCTATGTTTTTTTGTCATTGTAAACGACTACTGATTATGGTTTAAGTAATACTATTAATTTCGTTACAAGCTAAAATAGAAAAGGAATTATTGATGTGATCTGATGACTTGACTTGTATAACTTAAACCTAGTAAATGTCATTCAACCATTGTGTTAAGTTTTAGTTTAATTAACTAAACAATTGGTAAGCGAACATGGGGGGATAATGAAGTGATCAATCATTGTTATTGGATCTAATATCCAACTTCTATGTCACCAGCTTGTACAATCCGATAGATTACTTTTTGCTCGCTCCTTGTTATTTCGGTACAGTCCAAGGTATTTGGTGATTATCAATGTAACAGTAACTTCAAATGAATGAGGGTAATAGGGTCTACATATGCGATCTAGACTTGATATAAACCGTAACCATAGTGATTTAGTTTTTTTGGTATTAAATATGCAAGAAGTCTTGATAGGATTCTCTTGTTTTTCTTTTAGACAACCAGATTGATTAATATGACATAAGGTATTAGTAACCATCTACTTGGAGACGGATGAAGGTTATTCAAGCATAACATCGCTGAAAACAACAAATTCATCCTCACCTTATAATACGTAACATTTAGATATTTACAGTTGTAGCTGCATTTTAGAATGAGAGTATGAAAAACTTACTTCATAAGAAATACTCTTAGACCAAGCTTTGAAGACTGATTATTGTGTAGTGTGAAGATACCTTCGTCTTATACAATCTCTTCGAAGACAAATTGACCAGATTTAGCCGTTTCTAATAGCTATCAAAAACGAGATCACCAAGAAGGCACTTAATACGTCAAACAAAATGCACAGATAGAATACTAAAATGTCCCGAGATAAGATGCAGTATGCATCACTAATTAGTGGAGTTAGCTTTATTTACGATATTATCAGAATTAATAATATCACACTATTGATCAGACGTATAAAAGTAAGATCAGCTTTCTGGGAGTGCATTATAATTTGATGTCGTAATGGTTGTTTCAGTGTGTAATAGTCTCTGAAGATTTGTGTTTGTTAGATGAAATCCAGAATCTGATCCAACAGAATTCATACATCAAAGTACTTCTTCACAAATGTGAACTGACTCAAAAAGATGACGTTGCATGTGTAAAATGTTTCGGAGTGGTAAACGTTTCCTGTTCCAGTCAAAGAGAAGATTTACGCTGTTATCAGTTAAGAGGCTCACTAGTTCCGTTCGGAGATAATGATTAGCCCCTTGAATGTCAAAAGTAAGTAGAACAACTAGCAAATAAGATGCAATAACCACGAAGTGAATACTGGGAAAATCCCTCCAAAGTTTTTGATTTAATAGTACTGCTATTCTTCGAATTGTTTTCCTTGCTTATTATGTTCACTATTATTCAGGACTTAAGTGATCGTATTTTCATATCTATTTACCTTCTCGCAAGCCTTTTTTGTTTGACCTTAGTTAAGGTTTGTTTTTATCATTCAATTTGATGGTCGTACGATATCGAACCACTGAAAATAAAATCTTGTTTTAATGAACTTAACGTTATAACGTGTAGCAGCTGTTTACGTTCGTTTCAAACCTTTGCCACTTTACTGGATTTTTTCAGAAAGACATTTGATTGTATTTTGCTTCAAATTTTAGTGCTGGATATTAGATACTTAAAATCTGTGTTTATCAATTATTTTTCGCTTTAGAAAACATTATTTTGTGCCGGAGAAGTATTCAGCTATTTAGTAGAGTAGTGACATTTTTGAATAGACGTTCTACATTATATGTTTTCAACATATGATATCACATTAATCACGCACAAAATTTGTGTTTTGATATTATTCTTGTTCGCGAGTGATTCAGAGGCAGAACATAATTTGACATCACCTGGTAAGCCTTAGATTACTGGATCGCCTTCTGAGTTGGAACTAAATAGAAATGGCACCCCGTTAACTTTCTGAAGGCCTAATGGGAAGTTTTTTAGACTGGACTACATTTATATCAGTCAGTCAACCGAGCTTCGGACCCATTCACCGTAGATACAATTGTATGTAGTGATATAATTGGCTTTTGTTAGTATTATTATAAGCTTTATTTAGCACTATGTTTTCTGTACAATACAGAATTCTCAGCACCAATGATTTCAACAAGTTTCCTTTACTTAATTAGTGATCGATCCTGAGGACAAATATTGAGTGGTCACCAGTTAGATGGAAGCAGTTCAAGAATAAACATCTGAATGACGTTCATTTCTTTCAATTCATATTACCAGCTAACACAAAGACTTTGGTTGTATTAGTAGGGCAAGTGGAATATCACTAAAGCCTAGTCAAATCAACCGGCAGTTGGGTCACTGAATATCGAACCGATCATCGATTCCTGTCAAGGTCAAGGACGACCAACGCCCATCAGTTAATCGTATGCCATGGACTGGTACATGCGGCGGTGGTCTTACTTTCGCTTGTATCTTTCGTGCCTCTGGGTAACCCTCGTGCTATTGATAGAAGAAACCAGACAAGTAGTGAATAGGTCTTTATTTAGATCTTCGCGAAGTCACAGTGGAGCGTGGGATTATTTGTTCAGACAAACAAAGCCTCTCAACATTCAATACAAGATAACAGGAAATATAACGCCGATACAAAATAAGGAAGTGAATGAATACTTGAACTATACTGTTTTGACATATGCTTAGTTGTTTGAGGTGGAGTCTTAACCAATCAACCTATGCTGTCACATATCTACTTTAACTAATATATTTCTGTAATAACGTCCTTTGCGTTGTACAGTCTACAAAGTATTTATAGTGCCTCGATAAGTCGATGAGGCAACCCATGTAGGGTGTTGACCGCGAGGTGTCTTCAACGTTAGCTGGTTCGTCACACCATTCCAGTGTTACTTCAGTAAGCCCCCAATCATTCAACATAGATCGTCTACGGTGGTTAATTACATACTTTTTTGTAGACTGTACGGCGAAAGGTTGTAAACGTTTCATAAATGCGTCTGATTAGTTTATACGATTAGTAAACATAATGATGTGTTAAAAAAACAGACAACTTGTTGAAATATCTAGATGGTAGAAACCGGTAGCCCGAATATTCGGGCAAGTCGCCAATTCCATAACTCAGCCATCAGAATATAAGAAAATCGTGTATAAACAACCGTAGCGTTAGTAACTATGGTATCAGAAGTGGTCAAGAAAGCACACTGACTGAGTGAAGGTGACTTTATAGTAATACCAGTAAAGTTACTTTAAATTCAAGTAGACTCAATGAAGCTGACGTCATTTTGTCATACACTGCTACTTCAACAGAATATTCTGAGTGAACTCATGCTTTCTTTAAGTTAACTACATTTCGATTTTATCAGCGTGGCGGTAGACAGAGTGTGTTTGTATTTTATACTATTTGTACCCATTTTGCTCGATTACCTGAAAATATTCTGGTTAAAACTATATTTAAACACAGTGAGTATAGTAAACTTACTTTATCAAACTTTCCATTAGTTTATAAGAACTTTATATTTACTAACATATTTCCGTAATTTTTTGTTGGTGTTCGTAATCGGATGTAAGTAGTTATAATTACCAAGAGTTCAGTCCCCTTTTAAAGATCTCAGTATCATCTTTTAGACTCCTATTTCTTGTTGTCAAGGCTGGAATATCCATTATAAGTCATCTCATCAAAAGTTTACATAGTAGCTTGGAAGTTTCCTAACTGTCGACGTAGGATTAAGTCAGACAATGTTTTTTTGGTGGTTTGGTATTGATTTATAGTTTTTTATGAGACAATTCCGGTTTTTATACGTCTGTTACTCTATGTAGCAAGCATGTCAAGGCTCAAGCCACTACTGCCTTTGTTAACTGTGACTCAAACTTCTAGAAGACCATATATATTAGTAACGATATTTAGAGTAGAAAACCGTATTGATAAGCTGACCGGGTGACCAAAAGGTCACGTCGAATATCATTGATATAGTATTCCTACTATAAATCCTCAAATGCGTTAGGTGAGACCCGAATATGTCATGGATCAGTGGCATTACTTTGAATAGATAAGAATTGGTTGGTAAAGTAAGGATAGTATTTGCTTGATGATGCATAGTTATGTGCAAAAGACCTGGTATTTATGTTCACCGGATCAAGTTGTCACATCGAGATGAAACGTGCTTGACTAAACAGAGTAGTAACAACAATGATATATGACCAGGTGTGTAATATATGATTCGAGAAAGGATAAATTTCTGGAACAACAAAAATGCATTAAGTATTTTTGAAACCCGAGACTTAACATTAGATCAAGATAAAATAAACCCACATCACCACGACTGATTTTGAGCCGTCACTCGTCTCCAACCATTGGTTACCATGGTTTCATGAACCTCACCTAAGTCGTCTAAATTTAACAATGCAAGAAAGTAAAAACTGACCACGAGAACAAGTTATTATCTGTTGCATTCATCAAACTTTCAAATTGATAACGCCATTGGAGACAAATTTTTTCCCGTCCTCAAGTAACATTAGCTTAATGTAGTCTGGTTTAGTGTTAATAATCTGCTATAAAGCCAGCTCAGTCGTTAACACCTTAGAGAGTCGTTAACAGTACAATTGTACAGTGTCATATTCCTGGTTTTTGGAGTTGACGTAACCTGAGTATTTTGCTGATCTTGAATATTCGATCAACCGTGACTCCAGATAAGTAAAAAAAACAGGTAGCCGTCCTCCACATAAAACCTAATACGGTGTTTGTTGACCAAAGTTGACATACCTGGTCAGCACGATGAGATCAAAATAGGACGAAATAATGTAGTAGAAGGGATAAAAAATGGATAAACTTCGGGTGTAAAGGTATGTATGAGGTTATGCTGAGTTTCAAGGCGAGTGATTTTGAGCCATGCATTCCAAAGTCTCCATCCACTGACCGTAGTTATCACGCAGATCTCAACCAGACGATCTGATTGTCCTGACGCCCCCGAATCCCCAAAAGAAACGAAAGGGGGATTTCCATCGTTTCTTTCGGTCCTCTTCCCGATTTGGTGAACAATGCCTTAAATAACTCAGACATGTCTCGCAGATTTTTTCTGCATTTGTGTATGTGATCACTTGGGTTTGTATTATTCATCTCGAGCTTTCGTAACATCGCTTATAACAATGATAACAATGACTCCCATTGTTGTTTATACACTCCAATGTCGTGTAATTTAATGGACAACAATCGGATAGTCCTCAAATCGATTTTTAGAGCAAATTGGTTACTTTCCAGCGAAAACGGGCCAATGTGGACGTCACCAGTGTATACAATATGACCAACCGTATTCGTAGTTTACCTTGAAGAACGTGTGTTCTACTGTCATTTGTTGATTGTAGGTTAGGACATGTGCCTGTTAAGCGTTCTTATTTCGTATCTAAATCCTGCTATAATTGGATATCAAAAAAGTATGGGGCACACGATTAATGATGTGTTACTAAGTGACAAAGGAGAGGATGGAACTGCAGTTAAAAACAAATCAGTGGACAAGAATGATGTATTATATTATGTACAGTTCGGTTTAATACTGGATCAGGAAAGACTTTTTATTCTTGAGAGTTCTCACTTTTATAAGGAATGCAAGAGAGAAAACTACATCGGGATCGCCACTGGTTTCTATTTTGACATATATCTGATAGCTGAGTTTTAAAAGTTAAATAATCCCAATCGGGAGGAAGTCATGGACTGACAACTGTCCTAGACAGTTCATAGCACGGCGTCGTATCGCAAACTGACTATCTATCTGCTTTATCTACCACTCCATCATCGGTATATTATACACGGTTATATTTCCAAAGTATGTCCAGTCCATCAAAACCGGTGTTTCAAGTTAATGACACCGAATTAATTATGGTTTCTGCATCCGAACACACGTTGTCAAACGTCAGGAATAAAATAACACTGCTGTTACCGGATATCAGTCAGTGAAGCTATTGAGTACTGTTTTGGCAAATACAGACTACTTGATTAAGGTCTACTGGGTAACCACAGTCAGTAGTTGGAAGCGTTGGGTAACATGACTCTCGAAGATGAATTCACCCCTTGTCTGATTCAGTATGATTTCATAAATTTTATTCCGTTAACTGTGACTTTGCTGATGTGGGAACTTGTTATTTACGCCTGTTATCCCGCGTGGAGGAGCATACGTGGCGCACCATCATTCTCCCATCGAACTCTGTCCTTGGCAACCCTCTCTAGTTGCTATTCATCCTTTTAGTGTTTTCTTCCAATTCCCGACGAAGCGTGTTCTTTGGTATTCTTCTTTTCCAAGTTAGCGCTTGCCACGTGATGCGGTTTGATGACTTCTACAATGTATATCCTATCTACCTCCAACATCTTTTCTTAATTTCCTCTTTAGATAGAAGCCGGTTTGTTTCCTCCCACAGTAGGTTGTTGCTGGTGGTGTACGGCTAACGGACACTGAGTTTCATTCGTAGACAATTGTTTAGAAATACCTGCACTTTTTTGATGATGGTTGTAGTAGTTCTCCACATTTCAGCTCTGTATAGTAGAACTGTCTTGATGTTCGTATTGAAGATTCTGACTTTGATGTTTATTGACAGTTGTTTTGAGTTTCATACGTTCTTCAACTATATGAATGCCAACCCTTGCCTTTACGTTTGCATCAGACCTTCTTTGTTTATCAATGATGTTTCAGTCAGTCTGTCAGTTACAACGTAGGACCAGGCACATATGTGCATCGGTCCAGGTTGCCATACCGCATCAGCACAACAAGATGAACACCGGATTCATAGCAGTGGTTATGTCAAAGGTGGTAATATATAAGAGAAAGTTTGCATATAGAGATATAATACAAGAAGAAAGAATTGGTTCGTAGAAAGAAAGATATGAAGCGATTTTAATATCTTAGTTTAAGGGAAGACAGGGAGTGTATACACCGACGCCATTGTGATCGGTTCTGAGCCATGTCACCAAGAGTCTCCAACCATTGGTTACGATAGTCACGCGGACCCCAACCAAGTAGTCTGCATCTACCAACATGGCTCAGACTACAAGTTAGTGATTTCAAGCACTGATGCCACGTTTTGGTTTGGCCGCCTCTAACTTTCTTCCAACCATCTCCAATACCTGATAGCATTGCACGTCGTGGTAATCGGTGTTCAGGCATACGTAACACGTGGCCCAACCATCTCAGTCGATGAAGATTCATAACCTCATCAACTGATTTACCATCATTCCCTAATACCCTGCGCCTAACCTCACTATTACTTACCTGGTGATCCCAGCAGACGCCAGCAATATTTCTAAGGCATCTGTGGTCAAATACTAGTAGCTTACGAGTGTCTTCTACTCTTAATGGCCATGTTTCGCTGCCGTAAATTAAAACAGAACGAACTGCCGCGCAGTATACTCGTCCTTTTATTGATAGACGGATATCTCGCCTCCGCCAAATGTGACGTAAGTTGGCAAAAGCCAAACGAGCTTTTCGAATCCGTGCTGAGATTTCGTCCGATACCAACCCATTAGGGCTGATCAGACTTCCAAGATAAGTGAAGTTGTCAACGCGTTCGACTACCTCACTCCCTATCCTTAGTTCAGGTGTTGACGCAGACCAGTCCTGAAGCAACAACTTGCATTTGGAGGGAGAGAAGCGCATTCCAAACATTCTGGCATTGTTGCTCAGTGCTACCAGAAGACTCTGCATTTTGTCAGCGTCTTCACCAAACAGGACTATGTCATCTGCGTATTCTAAGTCGATAAGTGGACCTCCTGGATGGAGATCAATACCCGAGAACTCAGTCGACGAGAAAGTTATTTCCATCAGTAGATCTATGATGAAGTTAAACAAAAATGGGGAAAGTGAACATCCTTGACGGACACCACTTGAGGTTGCAAAGGTAGATGACAGTTCGCCATAAGCTCTGACTCGACTAGTAGTGTTCGAGTAAAGAGCCTTTACAAGGTTTATGTACTCTGGGGTACGCCTTTCAATGACAGACACTGCCACAGAATCTCGTGGTCTACCGAGTCAAATGCTGCTTTTAAGTCGAGAAAGACCACCATTGTCGGACGCCGATAAGTATGCCTGTGTTCTAGAATCTGACGAATGGTGAATATGTGGTCGATGCAGCCACGACCAGGTCTAAAGCCAGCTTGGTTCTCTCGTGTTTGCAGTTCACGAGTCTTAGTTAGGCGTCCGACAATTATCGAGGCTAGTATTTTAGATATTATATTAGTTAAACTAATCCCTCTGTGGTTGTCACAGGATGATTTTGACCCTTTCTTATATATTGGGACGATAAGTGATTGTGACCAGTTAGATGGGATAACGTCTAACTCCCAGATTTTAGCTAAAATATTAGTCAACCTAGTCGCTAAAATTGGACCACCATCCTTAAAGACTTCTGGAGCCAGTCCATCTGGACCAGCTGCCCTTCCTCGTTTCAGATTAACTATAGCCTTTTGAACTTCAGCAAGAGTTGGGGGACCTACTTCAATGTTCTATTCACGCTGTCTGGGAATGGAGGGTAGTTGTAGAGTAGGTGAAGGCCAGCTGAACTGTTCTCTGAAATGTTCCGCCCATCGTTCTAAACGTCTGGACTGGGAGCAGATGAGAGTATTGCCTTTTTCCGATATAATCTCACTTACACTTGACTTATTAATTCCAGTTTCTTTTATTAGTCTGTAGAGCTGTCTTGTGTTCCCTATAGCCGCTGCCTTTTCCATCTCTTGCTTTTGTTGCCCACCACTGCTCACAGTCGTTCCTTAGACTTGCTTAACCTAGATCTGATTTGTTGTCGCTCTTCATCGTGTTCGGAGCCTGATGGGATGAGTTTACGAGAATCCATCAGTGTGATAGACCTTGAGGAAATCCATTGGTTTTTTGTAACCCTTTGGTTTAAATCACTAATAGATGTCACTTCTGCTTCCACAGCTGCTTGTATGTCTTTCCAAGCAACATCTGGGTCAGCCTCGTCTTCAGAACTACCTAAGTGTGAACTCAGTTGTTCTTGGAACCTATTTTTGGTTTTCTCGTTACTCAACTCAGTTCTAATGGGTCTTTTTAATGTGGCTTTTTTGCGTCCGGTGAGGCGCAAGCAGATGCGTGCCCGTATTAGGGCGTGGTCGGAGTTCAAGCAGGTACTCCAGAATGAGCGACAATCTTCTACCGACCCTCTCCAACGATGACTGATGGCAATATGGTCTATTTGAGTCCATCGTTGGTTTGGTGTAGGGGGTCGCCATGTTAGACGATGTCTCTCCTTATGCTTAAAATTTGTGTTTGCTAAAAATAAGCGATTGTCTGAGAACAGTTGCAGCAGACGGTCACCATTATCTGTTCGCTGTGTCGGAATACTAAAATATCCACCTAAATGCCTTTCTGTTTGGTTTAAACTACCTATCTGAGCATTAAAGTCACCCCCTACGAGTACTATGTCTGAGCGTTTAGCTTTCTGAAGAAGTTCGGACAGCTTTCTGTAAAATTCATCTTTCACATCATCTGAGCTGCAGTCAGTGGGAGCGTAGGCAGAAACGACGAAAAGGCAACGACGTGTGTCCCTATCCTTCCGAGTTCGTACGGAGCCGTTTAGCCGAACAGTACATAGACGACTGTTGACGGGGATCCACTCTAGCAGTGCTTGTTCCGCCCTCATGCTTAGTGCTATTTCTACACCTGCCAGTCCACGAGAACTGGCCATCGGGTCACCAGATACACGTAGGGTGTATCTCGTTGGCTCTCCGTTTCGCCGAGGTGAGGTCAAGTGAATGACCACACTGGAATCCTGTATGCGTGTTTCCGAGACACAGCATACATCAATGGAAAGAGACTCTAGGGTTTTAGCCAAGGAAGCCTGCTGACCGATTTGACATAGGGTGCGTACGTTGAAGGCTCCAATGTGTAGTTTGGAGCGAGGTTTCAGTAGACCTGGGACAGGGTTTCGAGCACTAGAATCGTTGTCTATGGTGACACTTGAGGAGGAAGCCGAAGGAGGAAGTTTAGGGTTGAAAGTCGATGTAGGAGGAATAATAGGAATTGAAGAGGAAGGTTGATTATGAATACAGTGGTCTTGGGTGCTGTTAGAGGTATGCCGGCGGTTATCACTTCCCGGTTGCCCACACCGTGGAAGGGTTCTTCTGGAGGTACCTGAAAAGGAAATTGGATTAGAGGCGGTCTCAGTGACCTGAGAGCGTGACCGCAGTGCCCAAGGGACAACTGCTTGAGGCCGGTCGCGCACGGCCTTTTCGTGAGAGGTTTGTGACGTATTAGCTCCGTTCTTCAAAGGGCCTTACCGCTGGAGACGGAAATCCGTGGGGTAAGGTGAGGTGTGCATTTTTAGGGTCGACCTTTTCTAACCCCACCCCTCCTTGTGGGAAGGCGGCATCGCTGTCATGCTGGTTGTCTGAAGGAAACACCTTACTGCTGTCACACCTCTGTACAGTCAGCAGTACGACTTCGCCTTCGGACCTTGGGTTTGTTGCTTTTAGTCTTGCCGCTCTTCAACCGACCTGTCTGACATGGTAGGACCTTGAGGAACGGTTGTTCCAGCCAGTATAGCTCGGTTGCTTCATCACGGTAGGCAAGCCCGACCACCACGTCAAGGTAGCAACAACGGTCGGGCAATGATGTTTCTCAGGTATGTGAATGTTCCCACGTTTTCCAGAGCTGCTTCATCATATTTGATTTGGTCGGTGCTATCCGTGTTGTATTTTATTTATTTATTTTAACACTCAGATATTGGTACAAAGAGGCTCCAAATACATATGCGCTACACAAATCTCATTGATATGTGTGAGGGCTGGGATACTGCCTCGATGCCCAGACCGAAGCGGGTGGTTTTCTTAGGGGGCCACACCCCGAGCCTTGGACTTAAAGGTCTGGCCCACAAGGCAGTGGAGCACCGTGAGGAGATGCAGTCCCATGGTAGCCGGTGACCAATAATTGGTTCATACGCCATTTGTTCCTTCAGGATACTGGAGCCCATGTGCACCACTGGTTTGGAATCAGAGTTTTCCAACTCCCGTTGGTTGACTCTCCGTATCCACCAACCCGGTTAAAGCGCCGGACATTCACTCTTCGTCCTTTCAATTTCGTAAACAACAGTAATGCTGCGAGAAAGCAGTGTGTAGGACTTCCCTAGCAGAGGCTGTATACGCGTGGCCATGTGAGAGCATTTCGAGAGGGAGAGAAGACTCTTCCTACTCTCAGCCGTACCAGGGCATTTGGGAGCGTTGCATTTTTTGATCTTGCTCCATCATTTTTGTGTGTGGAGGCCTACTGCTATGAAGGCTAGCCCTACACTGACTGTCTTGACCTTCATTTTTTCGTGTGTATGGAATAGAAGAGAGGTCATTTGCGAACTCCAAGTCGCTTAGCTATGTTCAAGCTGTCCATTGTATTCCGTGCTTTCCCTCAGATGTGCGGGTCTTCATAATCCATCCAACCACAAGAAAGAGAAAGGTGAAGATTAGGTAGCCTTGTCTAACTCCGGTCCCCACTTGGAATGCGTTTGTCAGCTGTCGTTGATGTAGTGTATTCCGTATGATTTTGACAGTTTTCTCGGGTGCACCATAGTATCGAAGAAGGTTCCATAAGGTTCTCCTATCCACACTGTAAAATGCTTTCTCATAGTAAATGAATTTGATGTATAGTGACGAGTTCCATTCCATCGATTGTTCAACGATTATCCGTAGTGTCACGATTTGGCCTGTGCACGACCGATCCTGTTCAGCAACACTGTTCAGAACTTTTCCTGGTACCGATAGTTGTTTGATGCCTCTGCAGCTGAGTTCTTGCATTCGCTCAGATCTTTCTTCGATATGAAGTGTCCTTCTTTCTAGTCTGTCGTCACCTATTCTCCCTCCCAAATCTTCCTGAATATAATGTGAAGCATCTTTACAGTTGCTTCTATGTCTGACTTCAGTGCATCGATTGGTATATTATCAGGTTCTACTGCTTTCCCACTCTTGATTTGTCTGATGGTCATCCTGATTTCTTCGATCATTGGTGGAGCGACATCTATAGGAAGGTTTATGAGTGCTGCTTCCTAAGCACTTTTCTACAACCGATTGCAACCTCTTGTAAAACTGATCTTTATCTTCGTCATTGCTATCATTAGTGGCTACACAACATCGGATAACATTCATTGTGATTCCCTTGTTTGTTTTGAAGGATGGTTTGATGATCATGGGTCCATAATATCCCCATCCTATGAGTGCTTTACATGCTTCTTTGGACAGCATCAGAGCAACTCCCTGAGTGTGGGGAGCATCGTCTTTTTGACCAGAGTACGGCAGTATCTCTCCCGAATCTGTCCTTTTCTGTATAGCTTGGGTATAATATGTTTCACTTATCCCGAGGATCTCCAAGCTGTATCTCCTCATTTCCGTAGCTATTTGATTGATCCTTCTAGTCTCGTACATTGTCCGAACATTTCATGTGCCTATATTAATTGTCTCACGACCTCGTGACTTCCGAAGAACCTTGGTTTTCACCATGAGGCGTCATAATTCTTCTGAGTGAAAATCCTTCAATGTGGAAGGCAGGGTTTAAATGGTTTGAATTGTTTACTCTGGTTGGCGTTTCTTAGCATTGTTGGTTTCTACAGGATGGGATTGCTGACTCCATGACAAACCCTCCTCCCTTACCCGGACTCGGGACAGTCAGTAACTCTAGGAGAGCTACAGGCATGCTTGCATCTATCCATTCGGTCTTTATCAGTGCTATCAGGAAGGGGCTCTGAATGATTAACCTTCTTCTCTTGGTTGTCAACATCATGATCCATATTTTTAATTCATTTCTTTCAACTTTTTCAGTTGATTTTCTACTACTGTGCAGACTTTTATTCTTACTGTTTGGTTTTTCTTGCGTAGTGCTAATCTGAAGCGGGACAATTTGGATTGGTGTCAATTTATCCCAGAAATTAGGTTATCAGTATCTTCATTTTTGCCCATTAAGTCGTGCTTGTGACCTTTCTTAAATCAAAGTTTATACATTTTTCGTAGTGCTTAGTTTGTGAAGTGGATAGTTATTGAATGGTATTACTTTTTATTATCCAATTTACATTTCTTAGTTGTGCACTTTTGAAATAACTTACATTTTAATGGATAAAACTTGGTTTATCATTATGTATTAATTTTTTTAATTTTCAGCCTAACAATGTTCTATGCACATTTTGTACTCAGCAAAAAGGGTCCTTTGGCCCGTATATGGCTAGCTGCTCATTGGGATAAAAAGCTTACCAGGGCTCATGTTTTTGAAACGAATATCAGTTCTAGCGTTGAGGCAATTTTAGAGCCAAAGTTAAAAATGGCATTAAGAACTTCTGGACATTTATTATTGGGTGTAGTGAGAATTTACTCTCGTAAGGCGAAATACCTACTTGCTGACTGCAATGAGGCGTTCGTTAAAATCAAGATGGCATTTCGTCCAGGTGTTGTAGACCTTCCAGATGAAGCAAATCGGGAAGCTGCTATCGCAGCTATCACTTTACCAGAGAATATTCATGATTTTGAAGCAACTATAGCCGATCTCAAGTAAGTGATATTTAATATAATTATCTTACATTCATTTACAGTGAGATAAATATGAACACTATAGCAATAAATCAAAGTCGTCCGGAAGATATAACTATGCGTGAAGATTTCGGTGAGATTAATCTAGGACGACAAGATGATGATTTCGGAGATTCAGCATTCGATGAAGTATCAAGTCGTGAAATGATTCGTGATGGCGACAAAACATTTGGTGACAGTATTTATCGTGGGAGTGATCATTTGTCAATGCATCATGATGCTGATTTCACGTTAAACCCTGATCAAGATTTGGATGCCACTTTAATCGATGTTAAACGGGGTGGTAGGTTATCTGATACAGAAAAACAAATTAAGTCTATTGATTCAATCACTCATCATGATGATATTGGGATGGTTGATAATGAATTTGATGACGACTTTCTGGGTAAGTTCTGTTTGTTTCTTTTATTTTTACAAAATCTGATATCCTGAAGATTATGTTTGGACTATGTATGTAGTCAGGGGACTTCTCACTGGGGAAAATGCGTATTTGTGTATAGTCCTTCGTTTATTCTGTACTTTGGCCTTCACATTTAGTCTTAATTTAGCCAGGAGTCAAAGATTGTAATTTACTTTATTTGTAGACGAATCTGAAATAAGCCCTGTGTAGTGAATTTTTTTTAATCACAGGTTAAATCTGCCTTCTTGGACACTTGAGAAAGAGATATTTGTTAGGTAGCTAGTCTCCGTTTTCAAGTAGTGGGAGTCGTGTCAGATAACGTGAATGTTTAATACTATTAATGCGTAGTCCAAAGGTTTAAAAATGGATCAGCAATTAACCAATGTGCCCTAACTTCTAAGAGTATTCTTGTAATGCTGTTATGTATGCATACCACGATGGGGCCTTCCACTTTGTTTTCGAATTACACAAAAACGGCTGATTTCAGTCTGCTCTACTTAGTGATTTCTTTTTATTACTTCTGCATCCCAGTTCACTTTAAATCAGTTTGCCAATTCTTAAATTGGTTTCTCCATGAATTTAGTATTTAGGGATTCCACATCTTCAACACTTCAAAAACTATTAACTCTTACGAGGTCCAGGAAGAAGAGGAAAGTGGTTATAAATCTTATATACATTTATCCAGCCCAAGTACAGATTTATGTACTTTGTTCTGTGTCACACATCAGATGTGAAGGCTTTTAATAACTACTCGGATACTTAAACCGATGAGCTATTGTGTTGGGTTTAAATCTACTTACTACATGTTGATTAAAAGCGGATTTCTTAACCACCAAGCCGTTGATCTATTGCAAGATTCATCCTCACTACATATGTAGAGGATATTTTGGTTGCATTGAAGATTTTATTTTATTCTTCTGTCCTGTTTAAACTTGTGTTAATGTAGTCCGGTTATTTATTTGTTCTCTGAAGAATAAATCACAAAACTTCTGTAATCCGATATTCTACCCACTAGGGTATGTAGTGGCTGTGCTTCGATAACCAATCATCTTCGTACCGTTATCATATAATCCTCAACGCTGTTTGAAATCAGAAGGCAAAGAGAAGCAGCGACTACAGTTTTATTAGTAGATAACTCAGACCACAAAGCAATGGGGCGAATGAATGAGTCAGCGAACCGAGAGTGTAGAGTGTAAATGTACATGTATATATATATGTAGGGAAATGAATGGATCATCGAATCAATTAAGGAGCTAATAATAAAGCTAGCAGAATGATATATACGTAGTCGGTAAGCAATGTTCAAGCATACATATTTCATACAAGCACAACAATAATAAAGGTACAATATGTTGCTATAGTACGGATGTCTTTGTCCGCCAAATAAGTTTACAAAAGGGCTTAACCGAATTAAATGAGAACAAACTTAATTGCACATGAGTTGCTATAATAATTATTACAAATATATCATTGCTTTCGCTATAAAAAAGTCCATCCAATGCTCAATTCATTTGAAATTACCACAATAAATTTTGATAAATGGTACTCATGTAGCGACTAGATCGTCACACTTAATTGCTCGTCTTCTGGATCATGGCAACTATTTGTCAATTGGCTTCTGAAAAAAAATATTCTTCTTAAACTGCATTACCATGACAATTTTATATAGTCCGAAGCATGATTGTTAGATTTGAATGATAACAGTCCTAAATATTAAACATCAGAGTATTAAACCAATTGAGTGGTTAGATTTGTATTTGGGGTTCCCTTTATTATTTAATTTCATCAATGCTTCAACTGTTACTAAAATTTTATCAAACCTAAAAGTATGGAAAATAAGTTTTCATAGTAGAGTAACGCTAAAATTAAATTTAGGAGATTTCACTGCCGTAGGAATAATAAGCCCACATGTACACTAAGCCATTTTTTCCACGCTTTATCCCAATACTATTAAATTTGAATAGGAGACAGAGAGAGTTGAAGAATATGTGTTGTCAGCTTTCTATAGAGTTTTAGTGTATGATAAAAAGGAGCTTACTAAAATTGTAATTAAGATTGTGTTTTAATACTAAACATAAAATTTGACTTGTCTTCACAACGTCAGGTCATATAAAATTCATTCATTAATTACAACTAACACGTCTGCATTTCATATTTTATTCACTGAACAACATTATTATTATTATTTCTCGCAATTATCAGCTGAACCAGATGATGATGACGAGAATTTTGGTGGTCGAATTGTTCATTCGTTATTCACTGATGGTATATTTGAAGATCCATCAGCTCAGAAACAATTAGAAAATTTAACATCTGAAATTGAATCTCATATGGTCACAGGTCGTTTCGATCTACATCATAATGATATTACTGCCACTCCAATTCCAACATCGAGTAATGAAGACCTAATATCGAATGCTGCTACTGTCAGTAAACCATTAGACGCTTTTTCTACAGTGTCAACATCAGTAAACGAGTTGATGACAACAGCAACCGCAACAACAGTAGCAATGACGATAACTTCAGAGACAGCTGGATTTGTTGCTCCAACTAGTCTACCAACTGATACAACAACATCCAGAGTTGGACTAGGAGTTACTGCAATGACAGAAAGTACAACTTTAATTGGTAATGAATCTGAAGCGTTTGCCTTACCACCTATTGAGGCAACATATACAACAACAGGCGTTGAACCAAAACGGTAAACTATTTTCCTTTTTTTCTATCCCGAACTGCATAAATCTTCTTTTAGTTTAATTACTTTCCCGTCAGTGGCTGTGTAAGCGTAGTCATATGTGAGCATTTCAAGGAGGAGAGTGAGCTCTTCCCACCCTCGTCCGTTTAGGGGCCTACTCACTGCCTTCTCGTGGTGGGGGTGTTGTTTACGAAGCTAAAAGGACGAAAAGCGAATGTCCAGAGCTCTAACTGGGTTGGTGGATATGGAGGATCCACGTAGGGGAGTTGGGAAATACCGATTACAAAAAACGGTGCTCATGGGCTTCCGGATCCTGAGGGAACAAATAGTGCATGGACGTTTATTGGTCACCGGCTACCAAGGGACTGCATCTCCTAACGTTGTTCCACTGTTTTGTGGATTAGACTTAGGTTATAGGCTTGGGGAGTGACCGCCTAAGAAAACCACCTGCTTCGGTTTGGGCACCTGGCCAGCATTCCAGCTGTCACACAAATCGAGTGACTAAGTGTGACGCGTATATATTTGGTGCCTCTTTGTACTAACGTTTATGTGTTGAAATAAATAAATAGTGTAATTATTATTACATGAGTCTTATCTCAATGGATTTAGAAAAAAAATCAGAAAAATAATAGCAATAAAAGTGTTTCTATGATTATTCTATCACTACTTGGTCAAACCAAACTCTCTCTTCGCATCAGCTAGTCAGTCAAAATCAGTATAGACTCTGGTAGATATGTGCGTTAGTCCAAATTTCCATACCACATTAATACAGTGAGATGAAATGAACAAGATGAACTGAAGTCTAACTAATGTGGAAGTAATGATGATGAGAAAGACAATGTGTTATAATCTCTTTCTTACGGTTATGACCCAGCTATTCCTATTGCTTAGTAATCTCGGATACCGATTCACTCGACAAGTCCCCAAATCAGAACACAGTTGAACAGGAAAGAGATTATATTCCAAATAACAAGGGTAGATGGAAGCAAGAAGCCAGTAAGAAGCACAATAGAGAAAACGTTAGTATATTTATAGTTTTTACATGAGAAGATTATAGAGTATTCTCAAAATATCGACTAGTGCTGATTGGATAAGAATTAGCCAATCAGCGTGCACCAAAGCAGTCGTGCATTGAGCATGCTTTAATCCAGTCTATGTCCTGCTAACACTATGAAATGGTATATTATGGTTCATGATGACCTTACCCATACACATAGTCTTGTATAGGTTCAAATTAACTAAACCATCATATCAACCTATTTAGTAGATAAAGTGTTATTTTAATCCTTGATAATTGGTCTATACTTCTATTTAATTAGCCTTCATATGTGTATTGTTATACAAACGAGTATGCATGAGTGTTTGATTGTATCCGTCTACATATTATTTCCACTTACTCAAGCATCAATTGCTTAAACGATCTTATACACATATTTAATGGATAATGGCTCATCCATTTATATATTTATCTACATGGTATATATAGATCCATTCATTCCTGTCTCATTCTCTACTCTCTAGTCGTATTATATGAATTGCTTTTTTCTTCTAAATAAGCTGTTCTAATTGCATTATTTTGCTTGCTGAAGGTCATCCATCGATTATCCTGTCGATTTTTATATAAGGTATGAGAATAAACACATCATTATCTGCCGCAGCGTGAAGGGATATTGGAACTCATGATCTAGAGTAAGGTAAAGTGCGTGTGTATCCGTATCATTTCAACTGATTCTGACCCAGTTTACTTAGCGTCTCCAACCACTGATGACGGTTGCTGTGCTGACCCTAACAGGGTAGTTTGAATTTACCGTCTGGTTTTTTAGATGTCATATTGTGTACTTGTTACTGTTGAGTAAATTCTTTCCATCAAGCTATATTGAAGTTACTAAATTAAGTGACTAGGGATCTTTTGGCCACCTTTGTTTTAATGTTAGATCGTTAGATACAATAAGAAAGAAACTTCAGACCTACTTTCCATGCTGTCTAACACTCATCAACAAGTCTGCAATTTTTCGAGGTGTCAGTTAATCTTAACCTCCTACGTAGTAATAGATTACGTATAAAAATATGTAGAAGTCTTACGCATATCAGTGAGTGACAGTTTAAACCACAGATTTTTTTAACGAATTGCACACTAGATCTAGAATTTTTTTGCATTACTATCTACTGACAACTTGTTTGGTGTATTTGTTCGTTGTCTGTTCACCAAGTACAATTTAACCTTGTTTACTCCATCGAATATGGCACTCAATGAAGATTATTTATTTGCTTGTTTGATATTCACTATTTTCTACATATTATCCATTTTATAATAGAGCAACAAAACGTAAACGTCGACTTATCGTTGATGAACAAAAGTCAATTCCAAGTGAAGTTATGAAATCCCAAATGGAGAATACCGCTGATATTACAACCCAATTAGATTTGGCACCACCGACTAAAAAATTAATGCATTGGAAAGAGACAGGTAGTGTGGATAAATTGTTTGTTCTACCTGGTCGTGCTATTCCATCACGAGTACTGCAACGCTTATTTATGCGTAATTTATATACTCAGGCTGTCCCAGATGATGTTACTAGTACAGGGGAATCTTTTCAAACATCTAATTTACTATCTAGTCTATCGTTTAATTCAACTACTCAACAACAACAACCGCTTCCTGATCAATCGAATATGCTAACTAATTCGGAGGTAACAATTATTCTTTCAACAATTGTTTGCTTTAAATCTGCATGTTCATATGTCACTGACATTAAAATATCTGTAAATAATATATAAGTGTGCTTGTGTGTAATTTTGTTTTAGTGTTCTAACCTTCTTCTAAACAATGTTTTTGTATTCAGTGCCTTAATTACTACTGTTATTGTCATAGAGTTGTTAGCTTTTTACCAAGCAACCGTAGCTTTGATTCATTTGTGTTTGGGTTTGAATCTTCTCAGTGATGTGTTGAGCACCGAAATTGATCAGTCTTTTTGGCGTATATGCGTCCTGTGCAGATTGTCTTGACATTGCCATTAAGTCACAAGCATTATAAGCAGAGATGAATGGTGACTGGCAGTGGAATCCAGGACTCCGGTTTCGTCCTGTTTGGGACTCTTCAACTTGGCATACCTGTATCCCAGGGTTATTGTTTGCCCTGATAAGGTAAATTGTATTCAGTGACTGAAGAGACGTTAGGCGACATGACTGGGAACCGATCTTGTTGATGCACATGCGTTCGCTCTTGGTTTAGCCTCTTTATATCTTAAGTTCCAATACTACACCCTTTGTTTTCTAGTCCTATTGCTTCTTTTCAGTCGTTCTTCCTTAAGTCAAATCTTTTTCACACTATTTATAACTTTCCTTATGGATGTTGTTAATTTCCTCTTTCATTATGCTTATGTGATGTAACAATTTGGGCCGCAATATGTATTTGTACTAGGTACCACATTAATTATAACTGACTTCCCTCCATTTAATCTACAGAGTTACGTCCTTTTTTTAGAAATATTTTGTTGATTACGACTGAACTTTATGTGCATCCCTATCAGCCTTTATTGGACATTGTTCTTGCTTATCATTTTCTGTATTTGTTGTTTATCTTTCATAACAGGCTTTACAACCAAACACTTCATTCGATCAAAGTATTCAACAGCAACAGTCTACTGATGTATCCATTTCTGAATTTGGTGAAACAATGAAAGATACAATGCAATTACCTCAAAAATTGGGTCCTATATCAGAAATCCCAGAAGACGAATCAGCTCCATTTACTGCTTCACATGGTGAACAATCAAGGCCAACACCTGCAAGTAAGTTCATTATTATATGTGTGGGTATATATAAACGTGGGACGGTAGTTCAGAGGTTATTAAGGCATCCAACTTTTAGCCACTAAACCGAAGGCTCGAACTCCGTTCCACAGACTTCGGTTTGATCAAACTAGTATTGTCACTACCCTTCACATTCAGAATGTGTCTCGAAACCAAACATGCGAACCTGTGTCTGGTAAATGAATTGGTTGAAGAGCATATTAGTGCATTTTTATGCGAGTTTGCAAAAAATTGCAAGTGTGATTTGTCTCTCAAGTATTTATGCATATTCTCTTCTCTCATGATGTCAGGACTCAGAAATTTTACGAGACAAACCATTTCTCGTGATGGGTTATCTAACTAAAAGGTGAAAACTTATACTGAGAATATACTGTACACATTGTATAGAATAAGTACACTCTCTTTTTTATACACATATCATCACCCCCTCCCTTCTCTCTCTCCCCCTGCCCTTTGTTTAGCATCTCATGGCGCCGATAATAATCAAGATGATCTTGATGATGAACCACCTATGCATGATGATTTAGGATTCATGGTAGAACCAGAAACACCTTATCTTGCACCTCCAAGTATTTTATCAGAAGCCCCACCAAGTGTAATGCAAGTAAGTTAAAGGTTTCCAGAAACTTAAAAATTTTAAAACACTGCATACTGTTATATCTTGTGAATCTATGTGCCTTGTTTATTGTATAACGCAACGATACCGCCAATCAGAGTGCAGCGAATTATCGATTGAACCAGTGACGCATATACACGTGCGGGCAACCGAGGGTCCTGATTGTTCCCGCTTCCCTGTCTAGTCCAGCAGGCAGTTGAGTCCAGAACACCAATCTCAGCCTCTGAGATTATGAATCATGATATTTCAAACATACTGGGTTTATATACCAATCAACCCGACCACAACGTACCATAAAATATGAAAATAACATTTGTACAAAATATGGCCAAATGTGGCTGTGAATGTGGGAGATAGTAATTAATAGACAGGCCATAACTCAAGAATGGTAAATCGTACAATAATAGTTCATAGGTCAAAATAAAACTCATAATAACTGGGACATGAATATGAACAGTTCAGTTACATAACAATTATACGATAAAAATATACTCATAATATTGGTCCATATATGGATCCCAAAAGATTACCATTCATTATTCTTATCGGGATATAACATACACTTATTACATGCAAAATACTACTGGGGTTTTTTATGTACATATAAATTTCTTCAGTATTTATCACTATGTTGTAGTAACACAATTATCAAAAGATAACCTGGGAGTAGTTTCTAGAGATTTGTTCATTTTTGAATAGAATTTGTCATCATCATTATCGCTTGATATCATATCATATAAAGAAGGCTTGGCTAGAAAAGCTAATGTTCTCAAGGTTGAAATTTTGTTCAGAAGTGAACGTGCATTGATAAGTAATGTTTAAAAACGGAGTGTATAGAGTGTAAAAAAAACCGAGAGCTTCCCTATTGATGTTGTGTATTTTGGATTTGTATATATGCATACTCTCTCTCTCTCTCTCTCTCTCTCTCTCTCTCTGAGTCTTCATTCGATTTATTATTTATTTATTTAAACCCATAAACATTGGTACAAGGTGGCACCAAATACATATGCGCCACATAGATCATTCGATCTGTGAGAGGGCTGGGATACTACCCGGGTGCCCAGACCAAAGCAGGTGGTTTTCTTAGGGGGCCACACCTCGAGCCTTTGACCTAAAGGTCTAACCCACAAGACAGTGGAGCATCATGAGGAGATGCAGTCCCTTGGTAGCCGGTGACCAACGATTGGTTCATACACCATTCGTTCCCTCAGGATACTGGAGCCCATGTGCACCATTGGTTTGGAATCCGGTTAAAGCGCCGAACATTCGCTTTTTGTCCTCTCATTTTCGTAACCAACACCCCTGCCACGAGAAGGCAATGAGTAGGACTTCCCTGACAGAGGCTGTATACGCGTGGCCATGTGAGAGTATTTCGAGAGGGAGAGCAAACTCTCCCCACTCTCGGCCGTACCAGGGCATTTGGAGGCTGAGTCTTCATTCACTCGTACTCAATTAGTGTGTAATAAAAAAATTGTTAGGTATTAAAATACTTTTTTCTCTCTTCTCTTCATACAATTCCAATTAAGCTAACAGTGAAAAATCAACTATTGATTAAGAAAAGGTATCTTTTTTAAGAGGTGGTATACAAGTAAAAAATTTCTACAAACCTACAAAATGAATATATTTTCAAAGTCAATGACAACCTACATGGATAGAATGAAAGTAATAGATTATTAACAAAACTAATCATATCAATCTATCAATATGCTATTAGACAAGAATAAATTGTATTTGTTTTTAAGCTGTTAAAATGATTGTCAATAACATACACACACACAAACCCTTTAAAGTAGAAACATATTTATTTGAACACATAAACATTAGTACAAGGAGGCACCACATAAATTATTCGATTTGTGTGGGGGCTTGGATACTGCTCGGGTGGCCAGACCGAAGCAAGTGGTTTTCTTAGGGGCCACACCCGGTACCTTTGATCTAAAGGTCTGATCTACAGGGTAGTGGAGCAATGTTAGTAGATGCAATCCTATGGTAGTCGGTGAGCAACGATTGGTTCATACACCATTTGTTTTCTTAGGATCATAGAGCCCATGTACACTTGTGGTTTGGGATCAGGATTTTCTAACTCCCCTAGGTGGACTCTCCATGTCCACCAACCCAGTTGAAGCGTCAGACATTCGCTTTTCGCCCTCTCAATTTCTTACAGAAATATAAATACAAATAATTTTCCACACAAATCTCTTGATACGTTTGATTTAGATTTTTCATTATATACAAATGTCACTTAGACTTAGTACACAATTTTATGTATAACCTTCAGTTATACTTTAATTTTATTTGTGTGTTTCTATGTGAGTGCTAATGATTCCACTACTACTATGATGTGTGTTACTCCCTTTGTACTTTGGAAGCCTGTTTTATATCTGGGCTACTTGTTCTTGACATCAACACATTTCAACAAGTTACCTGTATTTTGTTTGTTTTAACATAACATCATTAACACCGTTGGATAGCAGCTCAGTGGTCTAGAGGTTAAGCATTCGCTCACGAATCCGGAGGTCCTTGGTTTGAATCCCTTGTGTGGGATTGTGGATGCGCATTGTTGAAGAGTCCTATACTAGTACTCATGAATTAAACTATTAAAATTACCAGTCTCCACAAACCCTCATTCTGATAATATATTATATTCACATGGTGTTATTCTTATTCTTATTATCTGACATATAAGCTTCTATTATATGTATTTTATTCGCATGATTTATTTTATTATGTTCTTATTATAACTTGGAACTATTCAATAAGATTTCTTGCTTCTCTTTCAAATTTGTAGTTGACACATTTTAGATGTATTTGAACTGTAACCGACGTTCAAAATTCATTATTGTAACATTTAACATTGTCTAATTCATTTGTTTATGTGTATACTTTATCTTAACCGTTATAATACAATAATTATGGACATACAGCTGTTAAGTCATTGATGCGGGGAAGTCCTACCTCACTGCCTTCTCGTGGAGGCGGTGTTGTTCACGAAATTGAGAGGATGAAAAGTCAATGTCCGGCGCTTTAACCGGCTTGGTGGACATGGAGAGTCCACCTAGGGAGTTGGAAAACCCTCATTGCAAACCAATGGTGCACATGGGCTCCAGTATCCTGAAAGAACAAATGGCGTATGAACCAATTATTGGTCACCGGCTACCATGGGACTGCATCTCTTAACGTTGCTCCACTGCCTTGTGGGTTAGACCTTTAGGTCAAAGGTTCGAGGAGTGACCCCCTAAGAAAACCACCTGCTTCGGTTTGGGCACCCGGACAGTATCTTAGCCCTCACACATATCGAATGATTTATGTGGCGCATATCTATTCGGTGCCTCCTTGTACCAATGTTTATCTGATTAAATAAATAAATAAGTCATTGATGATGAGGTTATATTGCAAGACAGTTTTTTTTCATTCAAATATTACTTGTTCGTGAATACTTGTTGGGTATGTCTAGAGTATTTCTTCTCCTCTGAAATTCCATTCCAGGTTGATATGTTGGCATTAGAACGTGAATTGGCCGCAGCTGATAATGAAGTTGACAATGAATTAGAAAATGTATTTAAAAATGATGCTAAAACATGTGATGGTTTATTATCAGGAAGTGGTTTTCCTGGATCTGAAGCTCCCCTCTCAGCTGATGGTTTACCATTGGAAACAGCCGAGGAACGTCGTTTAGAGAAACGTTCTAAAGTGTTATTACGTATGTTACGTGTACATCAACAACAATATGGTTGGGATGAACCATTAACATTACAAGGTTTATGTCATGGTAATACAAAGAAACAAGTGAGTCAATTTGTTACTTATTTATTTCTAAATATGTTTTCCGTACATACATAATGGTGTATTTAAAGGGAATTTGTGTTTCACCTGTAGAAAATACACAAAATGCTATTCCATCTTATCATGTTTCGTTTAGGCAACCAGATAGTGTATTACTGTGTTACCCAAAATATGTACCACACTTTTCCTGCAAAGTGACTAAGTTGTAGAAAAATTTGTACTGTTTTTAAATGGATGTTCAATAAGGAATATATTTACGATATATATCTTGTGAATAACAAGGAATTCTGTACTATGATGACTGGAATCGATAATCAATATCTTCATGATCACTTGGATGTACAATAACTTCCTCTATGATTGATTGGTTTGTTTCTGAATATTTTTAGCTCAGAAGAAAGGACATTTTCGTGATTCTACATTACTAAATCTCAGTATAGTGATTGTGGAGATTGTTAAGTTTTGATTGAGATTATGAACCGTGACCAGTCGAGCTAATCCGTGTCGGGTAGAAACAGGTGTCTACCTCAGTACAATAGAAGGTGGTTGCTCAACTTCGTAGATTGGTTGAGGTTAGGCATTAGCACCACTGGATACTGGCTCAGTGGTCCAGTAGGTTAACCGTTCGCGCGCGAGACTGAAGGCCGTGGCTTCGAATCCCGCGAGAGGGATCGTGGGTGCTCACTGCTAAAGAGTCCCACAATAGGACGAAACGCCCGTCCAGTACTCTCATGTTTTCAATGGTGGTCTAACATCAATCGGTTCCTGATCTCAATCGTTACTAAATCTCTTGGTCTGTCTAATTGTTCCAACAAATAGTAGTTCACTGATAATGTCCCAGATCGTAAAACATCTATTTTCCAAGATTGTAGATACACCATAATTGTTTTTACCAACTCGCATGAAATTTAGGTCTGAAAGGTTTTCTTACCCAACGTCAAAAAAGTAGTTCATGCGATGTTGAAACACTAGCTGCCACATCAATAGAATTTGATCAACCCTCAAGCATTAGATAAATATTATGCTACTAACTACTCAGTAATCAATGTTTTTCGTGCTTATTTACATTACTTTTCACACTAATAATAGCTATTCTGTGTATCGTTTTGTTTTTTTTCTCAACCAGTCCTTTTACTTCGAATAAGAAAAGAGATTATGATTCTTCTGTATATTATCAATACTAGTGATCAATGTGACGTAACTAAATCGTTGGTTGTGTAATAAGATATGAGATATTAAAGTCAATAATCTTAGCCTATGATACAAGGTGGTAGTTTAAGTCCCTACGATCTAGTTGTTATTAGTTGAGGATTTTAATCAGTAGTAGTATTTTCCAACTCTTTGTGCATTCAAATGAGAGTAGTTCAAAAGTTCTAGCCATTTTTTTGTAAAAAGAGTATGATATTGTTTATTCCATCGCTTAACTTGTTTTTTTGTTCAAACGTCTTCATCTGCAATTTGTCAACATCTAGTTTAGTTTCTACAAATTGTTGTCTATTGACATGGCTCAGAATCTATCACAATGGTGTCGGTGTATACACTCTCTGTTGTCCCTTAAACTAAGAGATTAAAATCACTTCAGATCTTTCTTTCTACGAATTAAGTCTTTCTTCTTGTACTATATCCTTATTGCAATCTTTCTTTTATATATTACCACCTCTGAATTACCTACTTTTATGAATCCGGTGTTCATCTTGTTGTGTTAATGAGGTATGGCAACTTGAACGGATGCATATATGTGCATGGTCTTACGTTGTAGCTGACTGACTGTCTATTGATATATCAGTGTTTTTGACTGATCACTTTTTCGTCTGTTTTTTTTTCGCTTATTCAAATGTCTACATTCAAGGCTGCTTCAAAATTCTATACAGTTCTACTATTACGTAAACAAGGAGCTGTGGAATTAGCACAAGAAGTTGCCTACTCAGATATTTATATATCCCGTGGACCAAACTTTTTCCGTTTGGTGGAAACATAAGTTGTTGTGTGTTTTTTTGTTTGAGACTAACTTTCACATTCTCTTGCATCTCTGTTTTTCGCTGTCTTATACATACATACATATATTGCCTTACTCTATTCAGACGATCAAAGCTTCACATTATCTCCACTGTATTGTGTTTTCATTGACTATACGTGTATCTTCTTTGTGGATCTATGTATATGTATCTCACTGTCATTACTTGTATCATCATTGCTTATTTTTAAATGCATTTCATAAAAGAGAATAACTTTTTCTGTTTATTTTTCGACTTATCATTACTCTCTAATCAGTGTATAAATATTTGATTTTTTATATTATTATTATTAATATTATACACGTGTATGTAATTCACTTGTTAAGATAGTGTATATGTGACATTCTATTTTTTGTATTGCAAATATAAAGTTTTAAAAAACTACAACTCCAGAAGTATCTTTGTTAGTCTTTTTGGAACTGTGAAATATAACGGGGCAGCATTTGACTCCGTAGACTGCGAGATTCTGTGGCAGTGTCTGTCATTGAAAGGCGTACCTCAGAAGTACATAAACCTTATGAAGGCTCTTTACTCGAACACTACCAGTCGAGTCAGAGTTTGTGGCGAACTGTTATATGCTTTTACGACCTTAAATGGTGTCCGTCAAGGCTGTCCACTTTCTCCATTTTTGTTTAACTTCATCATAGACCTACTGATGGAAATAACATTCGCGTTGACTGAATTCTCGGGTATTGATCTCCTTCCAGGAAGTCCACTTATCGACTTAGAATACGCAGTATACTCGTCCTTTTATTGATAGACGGATATCTCGCCTTCGCCATAGGTGACGTAAGTTGGCAAAAGCCAAGCCAGCTTTTCGAATCTGTGTTGAGATTTCGTTAGACACCAACCCATTAGGGCTGATCAGACTTCCTAAGTTGTAGCTGACTGACTGACAAGTCAAATTTCACCGTCTGATAAGTAACTTCTGAACTTATAACGCTACTTAACTCAAAAGACAGTTTAATCACTTACTCCTGATTACAACTATTGTAAATTGTAGTCTCAAGTGGTTTGCCTATTTTCACATTAGACAAGGGAAAACTTCTTGTCTTTCATCAAATTATGTAAGTGGTATGTACATGGAATGTGTCAAATGCAGACCACGTGTCATTATATTCTATGCTAACCCGTTACTTGCCAACCAGGCGTTACAGTGAAATATGTAGTTCATCTTTGGTTAAGTCACGTTGATTTTGTTCTGAATAACGTTTAACCGTCAATAAGTCACAGCAGTATCAGCTTAAGCATTATTTAATTCGTACATCTAGTAGTGTGACTGCTCCGGATTCAGTCACAAAATCTGCGTTCAAGCAATCGAGACGCCAATGACTCAATGAATCGGGAGTAAGATTCGTATATTCTTACTGCTTGAAGGATATCCTGAATCAGATCGTTCTAGATTTTTCTGAAATCCGTATGTTACTTTGACTAATCCCTAGTGTAGTCGAATATACTTGACAAGGTGATGCAAATGTCGTACCAGACGCTTTGGGAAAAGATGGCACCCTTAAGGTGTGAGAAGTATGTGTGTTGAACTGTGTGCTATATGGATGGATGTATCAATTAATGAGGATTGTTGGTACAGCTAGTCCTTGCTTTCTTCTATTTGTTTCTATCTTTTCTCGCATCAACTTTGCCAGCACAAATTATTCAAGGAAATTAAAGTCATTTATCAAGGTTTTAGACCGAACTGTCGAAACGTAGAGATTCCAGATATTTAGATGCTAAGATCATTCGAGACGTCTCAAAATTACTTAAAATCTGTAATTGGGAGAGGTGATGTAATCGGTTGACAACGGTGATTTGATTTACATAGTGCAATATTGTCAAGAGTGAGCAAATAACTATATAGTGAAAGCTTTTTTTCATAAGTTTCACTTTCAAAGTGGAACAGTATTTCCTTTTTTTAATTAAGAACATTAAGTGAATGAAATGCTTTGCTTGGGTTGTTTCACGCGATGAACTGAAGCAGTTACTGTCAAGGATATTATAAGTGAAACGAAGTGTTACACATTACTGTCACTCACCTTGGGGGTTAACGAGATCTGTAAGATAATGAGAGGATGTATACCATTTCCGGCATGATTTTAAGCTAATATTGATGCCGTAGTTCGTCCTGACTTCAGTTTAGTTTAGTTTCCAGTTTTATCGCAGTCGCCATCTTTTGAAACGACTCCAAATTGCTTCTTTTTACTGCAATCATGGTTTACCATCGTTGAGAGATGTGTGTTACCAACGTTGTAAGTTGCATTTGTCCGAATGTCAAAAATGTTTTGCTCAATATAGTTCCACATAGCTATACGTTTCGCAAACGATCCCTTCAATAACCACGCGTAGGAGTACTAATCTGACATGAGTAAGTAGTGTGGCGTCGAGTCGCGGTTGACTATGATCACCACTACAGGAAGACTATGTGCCAGTTAATCGATAAGATCCTCCGTTGGCCAAATATTGGAAGGCAGTTGATGTCTGTACTCGAGATGTATTTGTTGGCAATCTCGTGGTATCGAAATAATACCGAGATCGTACCAAAGAAGTACAAGTGGAATTATTGAGCAAACGTAAGTTCACGCAAGGTCACAATCAACGGAAGAATGTATGTATTTCGGTACAGTCAAACGAACAAGTACGGTAAAACAATCCATGGTACAATTGATGATAATTGTTTACATCACACCAATCGCGTTCTCTTGATAAAAGTAGGTCACTACAGAAGTCCCCCACTAGTAAAGGTCTACTCTCTCGATACTTAGTGGTCTCGTTCGTGAGACTGATCTGCAAACGTGTGATTGTAGGACGAGAGGGTTGGCAGAACCAGAAGCGATCGTTGATCCTCAAGTTATCACCGAAGGTCTTTTACGTAGAATGGTACCAGGAGAAACGTGTTGTATTTGCTGTTCGAGTTAGCATGCCACGCCATAGTGGTTTGTATCCAGGATTTGGGGATTGCGTTCGTATGGGTCCTGACCAGTAAACGCTGCAGACGTAGGATGGAACCACGTTGAGCCAAGAAACCAGAAGCGACCATAATAACTAAGCGCGAGACCAAATATATGCCAAACATATTCGGAACCAGAACATCGACTGAGTGCTTTGACAAAAGCGTGGGTGATCAGGCCAGCTTTCGACGACCTGGCTGAAGTCGAAGGTACCAAACGGACGATGGTCGGCGGCGTGGGCTCAGGGTACAAAAAAATCAAAGAAAAAGAGAAAGGGTGTGGCATGTATGTTGTATAGGTATATAGTCCTATACCGTGTCATCGGGGAAAACCAGTAGAAGTTAACTAGGGATAGTACCTGAGCTAGTAGCTAGGGGCACTCCTAGGCACTGAAGGGATATGCATTGTGGTGCTTCTGTACAAAAGAGATCGTTTGCTTGGGCGGCAGCCATAGGAGGAAGACCAAGCACCGGTAAAGTAACTGCATTCATTTGAATACGTGACAGGGCATCGGAGACATAGTTCGACTCGCATTTGATGTGACGAAGGTCTATTGTGAACTGAGAGATATAGTCCAAATGTCTCTCGTGGTGAGCAGCGGTCAGAGCATACGTTAATGACTCATGGTCGGTGAACAAGATGAAATCGCGGCCTTCTACTGCGTGTTGGAAATGTTTTTGATGGCACACTAGGCTGTTATTAGTTCTCGACCAAAAGCACGATATCTCGTCTCCGTAGGAAAAATTCGAGTGGTTGCCGACTTCCAGAGATGTTCTGTTGCATAACAGCATAATAGCTAAATCCGGTGCATTAACCGCAATACTAAGCGTGGTCGATGGGTCAGGATTATCGAGGAAGGTAACTTGAGCCATAGCCGTTTTGACCTCTGAGAATGCAGTACTCATGGTATCATTCAATTCCAATTTGCGTGGATTACCGCGAAATAAGTCGGTTGATGGTTGTAACGGAAAGAGAACGATAAAAATCCCTCCGCAGCTTTTTGTTGGACAGTAACTCCCCAACGGTGTATTGATCAGAAGGTGAATACGAAGTGCTGATTACGTTCATTATTACTCCATGTACAGATAACCATGATTACAGGAATTCTAAGCATCCATGTAGGAATAATGTCGAAGTGCTAGCAGACAAGCGAGTCCAAGTACACGATTGAAATGTACATATATATACATAGTGAATTGAATGAACCATCAAATCAATTAAGTGACTAACAGTAAGGCTAGCAGAATGAATATACGAGTAGGCAGTAAGCAATTCTCAAGCATACATATTCATAGTAGTACAACAATAATAAAGGTGTAATGATATAAGGTAAACTGTTAATGTCCAGATGACTCTATCCGTTAAATGGGTTAACAAAAGAGCTTTACAAAATGAAACGTGAATAAACTCAATTGCTCATGAGCTGCTATAACGATTGTATCAATAAAAGTGGGTGTAAGGAATAATGTACAACCACTACCGTGTGGGCCAGTTCATGGCCTACGGTTAACTGATATTTTTCGGTTGTCATTGATTTAACGAGAATAAATGAACTTTTAGACGAGCAGTGACTCGACTGCCGGATGGTTCGGTTAGGTTCCAGTGACAATTCAGATGATCCATAGTTGCAGACAGACTTTGGAATTGGATGTGATAAACGTGTGTCTGAATTAATTATAATCGACAATCGCAGCTCATCTTCATTCTTCCTCAGTTTGAGATTTTTTTGGCCGTATTTAGCGAAACTGCATATTTACGATTAGAATTTGAAACTATCATAATTTATGAATTTATATCTTGGATAATTTCCGATGTTTGTTTTCAAAACATCGAATTCAGTATAATATGATCAAAATCATTATGGATTGATCGGTTTCTGCATCAAACTTATAAAGATTAGGATTCTCTTTCAGGCGTTGATAGACTTTGACGAAGAAATATTATCAGATGTAAAAGCTTTGAATTTTGTTCCCCCCGCGTCCAAATGAAAACCTTGTTTAATCTGTTTTGGTTTGTTTAAATGATCCAATTGAATGTATTTTTGTGACCTTGACTGTTAGAAGCATTTTCAAATCTCCCAAAGAAATGTGCAAATATTTTAACTAGATGTCACAAGACTTTGCATCGAATTCTCTTCCAACGTTTAAAGTGAGGTTTGCCTATATAATTTATAATCATTCGTCTTCGTTCAATTTATAATGCATTGATTTAAAATAAAGCAACTTTTTGACATTTAGAATTGTTCATTCACATCATGTAGACTGTTAGTACGAAGATCATTTTTGAGCTTAGTTATTCACAGCGTCACAAGGTTACTTTTGCTCTGCTCTGCTGGTGTCAGAATAGCACTAATTACTTTATAAAATAGTATTACAAGCAATATTTTTGACGCGACATCGAAGGAATGTTTTAGTAGATATCTATTTGACAGTAATTTAGTTCTTAAGAAAGCGGATTGTCAAAAATAGCTACTCTTTGGAGATTAAAATATGTAGATTTCACATATGGTTTTCCAGTGGGGTGTAATTAAAACATACTTGACTCCTTTTTCAGTGATTCACTTATAGAAATAGTGCATTAAGTAGCATGAAGAAATTGAAAATCACCTGCAATCTTTAGTTACGGATTCAATTTTTATTATTGTGTTCTTATGAGATATGATTCATTGAACCGAAATATTTACGGGTTTGAACGGACCTACGATGAATAGAAAACTAAGTTATGCATCACATGCTATCATTTCAAGGAACTATATTACCTTTAGATTGAAATTCATTATTAAGCACGATTTTTAGAGCAGTATACTTCATTTCTGAAGACATTGGCAAAAATTAAAGCCCAGATTAGTCTGACTAACTTCATAAGGTTGGCAAATTTTTAAAGATATGTTTATCAGCATTTAATTGACATCTACAAATACACATTAAAATGTAGCTACACAAATGAGTATGACGAGAGTTTCTAATTAAAGCGCCGCGGTGTCAAGAGAGGTTGTTTTATCCCGAACCATCTCGAATTGTTAAAATCTTTAGTTTTGGACATGTATAAGAAATAATGTTGTTTTTATTTAAGTCCTCTACTTTAATGTGCAGTAATATTCATAAGTATATCTGAAAGTGTCATACCAATCAAATGAATTTATGAGTGAGTGATAATATCAATAAATAAAATCTATAAAACTCCTTGATGTCACATTTTATAGATAGTAGTCATGAAATAGTTTACACCAAGTAATTTAAAGTAGTTTGTCGCATACCTACCACTTTTCTCATCGGTTTTAATCTCGAATCTTACATGTAACAGGAGTTTGGTGGATTCGATCTATCACCTCAAAACTTTATTTCCTTAAGAAATTCGTAACACCCTTGTCTCTACCTTAGCCAAATTAAGTCTAACAAATGATTTTGCTTACTACTATTCCCAAAATTATTTGTTTATTTATTTTTCGATCCATCTTTAAATATATTCTTTCGTGTTTTATTATTTTTCGACCTTTTACTATGTAATCTTCATAGCTTCTTATGTGTGCTGTTTTAATGTCTATTTTTTCAAGTTTCCGGTCTACTTCCTATCATAAAACATTCATTCAGGTCTTTATTGGTTTTACCATAATTAGTACACTCGTAATCACATTACTAATTTGTATCTTTTGCTTATTGCGTTTTTTCATGTAATCTATTTCCTCGTTGTGACTTAAATTACTTTGATTAGCTTGATATTATTTCATATATGTGTATATAAATATTACCGTATACTCGAGTAAAAATTGAAAGGGATGTAATTTAGGAGAGTATTATTTATTAAGATCTGTCGTTCGAATTGAATAGTGTTGCACGATGTTAGAGCCTTGAAGCAAATTATATCGTTCTACATTGTTGGATTTTAAAAACCATCGAGTTTGAAATCGAAATCAAAATGAAACACAAAGCAGATATTTATCTATCAGCTGGTAAGTCATTTAGAGTGTAGAAACGCGGCACTTATATGGGTCAGTTCATGTTATCACTCCACTTTAACACATCAAGATGAGACTAACACGGCATTTCCGAGAGTATTAGGATCAGTAACAGTATAAATAGCGGTAGTAGAGACTAGATATAGAAAAAAAGACTAAGGGGGTAGTTGAGACTGTGCACCTGGTATAAAATAAATGGCATGTACGCCTACACCATTGCGACCGATTTTAGCCGTGGCATATAGTGTCTTTATTTTTCAGTTACTAAACTAGGGTGGAACTCAACCACATAATCTGAAACTACCTACATGGCAGTCAATAACTGATGTTTTGTCTCGAAGTTCAGCAAACGAACCTTTGTCATTATATACATCAATAATTATCGACTAAACGTTATTCGGCGGACTCAAACTAGACAGTTGTCAGAAATACCAATCCTCAGTCAACCGTGTGGGCTTTAAGGACTCATACACTTAGATAAGCATAAGATGATCGTAAAAATATAATTGACGTGTGATTTATTGACTAAAGTATTAAGTATTCGTTTGTTCGAGTTTTTTTTTTCAATTTCTCTTTATAGTTGTTTGACAATGAATTATACAGGAATGCAATTATTTCAAAGCTGTGAAAGAGGAGAGTTTGTGTTTAATTCTAATCATAAGAGCTTTAGATTGTAAGTAATTAACGTAGTTAACACAAAACCTAAAGCGCTGTACCACATTTAAACTAAATAATAAAAATACTTTCATGTTTGATTAACTAAGTCAGTCCGTAAACGCAAAGTACACCATGGCACATAATTACATTGTTTCGAATTTCCATACCACATTAAATCACCTAACTAGATGATACTATTTTGAGATCGAAATTCTCTATCATTAGTAATACATATCATACTATCAATGTGGTTAAATTCAACCAGCTGCTAGAATGTAAGATTTCTTCTCTCAGTTCAATATGAATAAATAAACACGACATTGTTAGGCAGTGTATAGGATAACCAACTAATTTAGATGCAAAATTACATTACTGATTACTTTGTTTTTCGAAAAAGCATTCTTAGATCTTTACTTATCTTAATTCTAAAAGTTATGAATTTGTTCAATCATTAAATCAAGAAGTTATTGGTTCAATCTTTGTTAGTAGTATAAAATTCTTAATTAAAGTTTACAAAAATCATGATTTACAATATGAAAGTTTAAATGACTATCATTGACGAATAACTATAGTAGTAATATTAACATATTCATTTGATTTTCTCCCCTTAGAAATATTTGGTTTTAATGTAATTTTATAGTTTTCATTCGCATATTCCATTTTTAACCCTGGAACTGTTTTCGTTATTAATAACTTACTTACTACATACTTACGACTGTTACTCTCAATGGAGCATAAGCTACCCACCAACATTCTCCAACCCACTCTGTCCTCCGGCTTCCTTCCTAGTTCTATCCAGTTGTCGTTCATTCTTCTCATATCTGTCTCCATTTCCCAGCGTAATGTATTCTTCAGTCTTCCTCTTTTCGATTGGTTTTGAGGGTTCCAAGTAAGGGCTTGCCTTGTGACGCAGTTGAGTGCTTTCTTCAATATATGCCCTATCCACTTCCAGTGCTTCTTCCTGATTTCTTCCTCTATTGGAATCTGGTTTGTTCTCTCCCACAATAGGTTGTTGTTGATAGTGTTTGTCCAACAAATCTGAAGTATTTTGTGTAGACAGCTGTTAATAAACACTTGTATCTTCTGGATGATGGCTTTCGTAGTTGTCCAAGTTTCCGCCCCATACATTAGAACTATCTTAACATTTGTATTGAAAATCCTGACTTCGGTGTTGATTGACAATTGTTTTGAGTTCCATTATTAATACTATTATTAAATCAAGTCATTTACTACTTATATTATCAATGGTTAGTTGATGTAAGTTGGGGAA
This sequence comes from Schistosoma haematobium, assembly GCF_000699445.3. NCBI lineage: Eukaryota > Metazoa > Platyhelminthes > Trematoda > Strigeidida > Schistosomatidae > Schistosoma > Schistosoma haematobium. The sequence continues at coordinate 1,369,175 of NC_067195.1, forward strand.
TTGTGATCGGATACAAGTTTTATCTAAGTTTTCCTAAGTAACTGTTAATAAGAAATTAAAAAAAGCAACAGTCTATACAGGTATATAATACTTGTGTTAACAAGAGTATAATGTAATAAGCTTTAAAGATTTAATTTATGAAATAGATATCTAATTCACCTCTGTAAGAATTACATCATAGATCATGGTGAACATTAGAATTTTAGGCCAATGTTTATTCTGTTTTAAGATTCATTAGATAAGTTTTCCTTTTATTCCATTATTCAATGAACATGAAGACGTCATTTCATTAATTATCACTTTAGAAGCTTAAAAAGTAATTCATTATGCTATCCAATTATTTGAACTACTATTTTGGTTAGTGTCTTTTTTAGCGAGTTAGTTTTCTATGGGATAGGGTCGCTAACTCAATGCCCAACCCTCCCCCTTTATCCGGGCTTGGGACCGACAGTAGCCCCAGAGGGGCTCCAAGCGGAGTTATAAGTACCATTCATTTATTTATTGAACATAATATTTATATGATTAGATCTCAATGCTAGATCAATGTATCTAATATTTAATATCTAATAATAGTATGATAAGATATTAGATACATTGATCTAGCATTGGGATCTAATCATATAAATATTATGTTCAATAAATAAATGAATGGTGCTTATTACTCCGCTTGAAGCACCTCTGGTGCTACTTCCGGTCCCAAGACCGGATAAAGGAGGAGGGTTGAGCATGAGGTTAGTGACCTCATCCCATAGAAAACTAACTCGCTAAAAAACCACCGACTGCCTCGACATGCGATGTTTAATGGTATAGGAGTAGGTTGGAAGAAAGCTAGGGGCGGCCAGACCAAAACATGGCACAAATCCATGAAGTCACTGACAAGTGGATTGAGCCATGTTGGTAGGTGTAGATTACCTGGTTGGGATCTGCGAGATGATAGAAACCGATGGTTAGCGACCCTGAATGGTATGGCTCAAAATCGTTTGCGATGGCGCAAGTGCATCCACTCTTTGTGTTCCCCCAAATTCTAATCTTCTGAATTCTTTGTGTCCCTTCTTTTCTCTTTTCAAATTTATTTCACTGGATTATACTGATTGAATAGCATCTTCAAACCCTAATGTTTCCGATTACTGCTCATACTTTTACTACCTCTATCATTATGGGATTTGGGTCGACAACTGCATCTCTGTGCTAATTCGGTGTGGCAACTCGAACTGATGTACTTACGTACGAAGTTCTATGTTGTTACTGACTGACTGATCTTAACATACCTTGATCAAATTTAATCCTGGAAATCAATCAATAACACGAATACCCAATATATACATATACAAGGTCCTATCAGGTTCCTATCATTTCTTTCCCTTTTTCAAATCATGAAGAAAGAAAACAAGCAAAACGAAATGGATTGAAAGAAAAGAGAACGTAAATTGTTTACAAGATTATTTTGTTTTCAAATTTTCAAATAAACTACATAAATATTCGGGAAAAAATATTTGTTGTATGTAGACATACATTATTGACTACTGATATGAAAGATCTAATCACCTATCACTTGATGCTTTACTGTTTTCAATCAATGAGATCATGAGTCAATGGGAAGCTAGACCATCGTAGAAAACTTGGAAGCACTGAATGGCTGTCTCATCCTATTGTATGACTCTTTAGCAGTGCTTATCCACAATCCCACCTCGCGAGATTTCAACCCAAGACCTATCAGTCTGACGACTGAGACAGTTATCTAGTTCTTCAAGTTAGATCATTCTGTGATGAAGACAACCTAGAAATTAAACTAACCCATATAAAATCCCTGTAGAAAGAGACGTAATTTACTAAATTTCATTGTATTAAATACAGAAATAAGGAATGTGAAATAAAGATTTAAGGAGATAATTTAAACCTTAATAAAACAGTTAAAACACATTTCCAAAATGTATGCACAAATTATAATAGTTAATGTAATATAATCTGATCTTTTTATTTAGATTCACTAGGTAGCTATCAGGACTCAGTAACTAGGTGGTCAGTGCGATAGCGTTTAAAGTGATCGGTACTGGGACCGAGTTCTAGAGTGAACATCAACTTAAGATACAGGCACATCCAGCTGACGAGTCTTAAATAGGACGAAACGCGCGTTCTGGATTATACTGCTAGCAACTATCCACCTTTGCTTATAATCTGTTTATTGTTTATCAGCCCGAATGTCACGCAATTTCGTGGATCGGTTGCGATTAAACATTAACACCGTTAGATTCCGGCTTAGTGGTCTAGAGGTTAAGCGTTCACGCGCGAGACTGGCGGCTGTGGGTTTGAATTTCGCGAGAGGGATTCTGGATGCGCACTACTGAGGAATTCCATGGCAGGACGAAACGGCCGTCCAGTTCTTCCAGGTTGTCAATAGTGGTCTAACATCAATCGGTTCATGATCTCAATAAAAAAAACTTAATAATCTCCATAACCCCTATATTGATAATCTGTTTATTCTTTATCAGTCAGATATCTCATAAGCTATTACTTATCAATAAATTAGATTAAATAAATAATCAGTCAGTCAGTAACAACGTATAACTTCTAGCCATGTCATTCAACATCTCTAACCATCGGTTTCTGTCATCTCGCAGATCCCAACCAGGTAATCTACACCTACCAATATGGCTCAGTCCACTTGTCAGTGACTTCATGGACTTGTGCCATGTTTTGATCTGGCCACCCCTAGCTTTTTTCCAACCTACTCCTATACCATTGAAAATCGCACATCGAGGCAGTCGGTGGTTGGTCATATGATAGAGATTTATAATGAAATCATATATTTTACTTGAATGAATCTAAAAATAATAATGTTTTTAGCTAATCCTGGTAACTATCACATTTCATACCATACTGTTTTAATCCTTTAAAATTTAATCATCTTTACATTCTTAGAAATAATAATAACTAAATACAACAAAAGATAACATCTGATATAATGCAAACTGTACTGAGTCTAGCAAAGTGTTTACTAACAATGCCTACTTATTAGGAAGTAGGGATGATAATGAAATGGAATGATACATAAAGGGTTAAATATGAATAAGCAAATGATTAAGTTGTTTAATATCACTATTAGTATTAGTTTTAAATCAATACTATTTGAATTATCATATTTTTAATAATTGAATTCATCAGTCGAATAAAGCTGGACTACAATAGAATACGTGGAAGCACTAGACGGCCGTTTCGTCCTAGTTTGGGACTAGAACTCCTCAGCAATGCTCATCCACGATTCCGCACCAAAGTGACTCGAACCTAAGACTTTCAGTCTCGTAGGTGAACGCTTAAACATTAAAGCACTGAGCCGGTATCCAACGGTGTTAATGTCTGACTTCAACCAATCCACGATATTGGGTGACCATCCACCATTGTCTTCAGTGAGTAATTGCCTCTACATCAGCAACGGTTGAGCTCTATTGATTATGGCTTGTCAATAGAACTCCAGGAAGCCTCTTATGAAGTCAATCACTAGTGAACAGTAATTTAATGATTGAATTCATGAATCCTAGGTTCAAGTCCTGCATAAAGGATCGTAGAGTCCTATCCTAAGAAAAAACGGTCATTCAGAGCTTCCAGGTTTTCCATGATAGTCTACCTTTAATCGACTCATCATCTCAACTATTAAAAATTACTACAATATCCACAAAACCTCCATACTGTTATTAACTATCATATGTTATCAAGTATTGTTTTTATTTTTAGTTTCGTAAAGACATGAATAGACAGTTTAATGAAAAGTGAATGCCAAGTTAATGAGATACATGAATAAAAAGTAGAGATATGATACATGTCTGTTAAGATGAAGTAGATCCGTTTTTTAATCTTCCGTATATACATGGTATCAAACAATAATAGGCATTTTTCCATTCATTTAATAGATGATTATTGAATATGAAAGTATAAATTTCATTGATGATTTTATTTCCAGCTATAACTTTTTATTTACTTTTTCCTTTTTTACTTTTTCGCTCAGTAAATAGGAATATTTTACAGTTAAATATTTATAGAAAAAAAGTAGATAAGTAGTTTTAGATGACTGAAATGAAATCCTCCTCCCTTTAGTAATTTTTTTCTTGTTTTTTTATCACCCCTACAACTAAATGAATAAAATAATCTTTGAAAATGTTAAATATTGAACTTTCATTCAACAATAAAATTCTAAGGAGGTTCACGTATCGACTTAGAATACGCAGATGACATAGTCCTGTTTGGTGAAGACGCTGATAAAATGCAGAGTCTTTTGGTAGCTCTAAGCAACAATGCCAGAATGTTTGGGATGCGTTTCTTCCCCTCTAAATGCAAGTTGTTGCTCTAGGACTGGTCTGCGTCAACATCTGAACTAAGGATAGGAAGTGAAGTAGTCGAACGCGTTGACAACTTCACTTATCTTGGAAGTCTGATCAACCTTAATAGGTTGGTGTCTGACGAAATCTCAGCACGGATTCGAAAAGCTCGTTTGGCTTTTGCCAACTTACGTCACCTTTGGCAAAGGCGAGATATCCGTCTACCAATAAAAGGACGAGTATACTGCGCGGCAGTTCGTTCTGTTTTAATTTACGGCAGCGAAACATGGCCTTTAAGAGTAGAAGGTACTCGTCAGCTACTAATATTTGACCACAAATGCCTTAGAAATATTGCTGGCGTCTGCTGGGATCACCGGATAAGTAATAGTGAGGTTAGACGCAGGGTATTAGGGAATGATGGTAAATCAGTTGATGAGGTTGTTAATCTTCATCGACTGAGATGGTTGGGCCACGTGTTACGTATGCCTGAACACCGATTACCACGACGTGCAATGCTAACCGGTGTTGGAGATGGTTAGAAGAAAGTTAGGGGTGGCCAAACCAAAACGTGGCATCAGTGCTTGAAGTCACTGACTTCTGTTCTGAACCATGTTGTTATATGCAGACTACTTGATTGAATAATAATCCTAGTATAATTAGCTTCATTTATTCCTATGTATCCATAGTGTTTAATTTCAGTCATATTCATGTTGTTCAATGTTTAAGACTGTAACTGATCCTTCTTTTATCGGTATATGTGCATCCTGTTCACTCTTAAACATCAATAAGAAGATTCAAACCCTAACCAGTACACCCTATTGTACAAGTTAGTGACCACCTGGACTCAATAGCTTTGTGGATAACACAATGGCATTTGAAGCGAATGGTGCTAGGTTCGAGTCCCTGAGTAATGATTAAGTCTAGCATGCAGGCGTATCCAACTGAAGAGTCCTAGATAAGACTAAACGGTTGTCCTTAATTCCATTACTGACCATCATTCCTTTCTGTTTATAAAACATTGTTTTTTTTAAACATTCTCATTTCGTCAAAACATAAAAGGATAATGGTTTTGTGCATAACTGCTTTCATGTGATCATATTTATCTTTCACAATTTCGACTAGCTATCTGGGCGAGACTCTAATTTATGAACGAGCCAATCAGAAGCGTTTCGGAGATTTCAAGGTTACGGCGCCAACCTCAGTGCTTAATGCTAACGTACGATGAGTTCACAACGAATTTTGTACAAAACATGATAATTGAGCGCCTATAACAAATAAAACGGCAAGAATATAATTTGTGAACGATTCAATCCAGTATAAGATAATAGATCTCGGATTTTAACACGAAAGCCTTTCATCCATTTGGCTAAATCAATTTCCGGCATTATAGCTGATTTCAGTTCGTGATGAAAAACGCATATATAATTTCTAACTAAGGCGAATTATGACAACTATCGCGAACTGGATAATAAAAGCACCACTAACACTGGTTGCAGCCAGGTACTACAATATATTCGGATGTTTGGAGAGTGTACAGACTCCTACATAGGCTTGGTTATGTGCATCGTGTCGTTATCCACAAGTAGCATTTTGTGCACTCAACAACCGGAGTGCACATAAACAATATTGAAGGTATGTGGTCGAGGCTGAAAGAGTTTTTGAGACTTTATCATGGCTCCAGAGGCCGACTATTCTGTAGCCGTATGGATGATTTCCTCTACTGTATGCATTACGGTTATAGAACCCCTGAACCTCTTTCTAATCATGACAAGTTTTTGAACCACGTTAAAGAAATGTATCTACTTTATTTCCTTGGTTTTGTATAATATACTTTTACTCTACACTGACTGTTTGCTGATTGGCTAATATTTCACAAGGTCACTTAAGATTCGTTGAAAGGTCGTCCATAAATTAGAGTCTCGTCGCTATCTGAAAAGAAAATTAAGTTCAGACATCTGGGTGAAAAACTGGAATTATATGTAGTCGGAATCACTAGCTTCAACCCACATGGATCCTTGGATTCCCACTACTTATATGTCCCACATCAGTATTGAAACAGTTACCGTAATGAAATTCATTCTAATGACTGTAATATATGTAGTGCAAATTAGGAAATATTGTAAATTCCTTCGTTCAAAATCATATTACACTAATATTTAAAAGAAAATGATAATAATTTCCTTTTCATTAATTTTTCTCATTTTTAACATTCAACGATAGTTTAGATTCATTTGGATAATTCAATAGTATTTCATTTTATTCCATGTTTTAATGTATTCATCTCTTTGATTGAATAGTTTCATGGTATTTAGGCGCCAAGTTGATGTGAGACATCAAAAAAAGGGAAGAATATGTATTTGTGAAAATCACAGTGAAACAATTTGAAGTAAATTCAACGTTTTCGTCTAGTAATCTGATTCAATCTTTTTCAAGGAAATGTAGAATCAGACCTCGACACGGAATACAATGGACAGCTCAGAACCAATTAGAGGATTTGGACTTTGCAGATGACGTAGCTCTCTTATCGCATACACATGAACAAATGCAGATAAAGACAAACGGTGTAGCAGCAGTCTCTACATCAGTAGGCCTCGACATACACAAAGGGAAAACAAAGGTCTTCAAATACAACACGGAGAACAACAATCCAATCACACTTGATGGCGAAACTCTGGAAGATGTAGAATCCTTCACATACCTGGGAAGTATCATCAATAAACAAAGAGGATCAGATGCAGACGTGAAGGCGAGGATTGGTAAGGCATGGACAGCATTCCTACAATTGAAGAACATATAGAACTCAAAACATTTTTCAACCAATATCAAAGTTAGAATCTTTAATACGAACGTCAAGACAGTTCTACTGTACGGAGCTGAAACTTGGAGAACTACAACAACCATCATCAAGAAGGTACAAGTATTTATAAATAGTTGTCTATGCCAGATATTCAATGTCCGTTGACCGGATACCATCAGCAACAGCCTTCTGTGGGACAGAACAAACCAGCTTCCAGCTGAAGAGGAAATGAGGAAAAGACGTCGAAATTGGATAGGACATACATTACGCAAATCATCAAGCTGCATCACGAGGCAAGACCTAACTTGAAATCCTGAAGGGGAGTGGAAAAGAGGAAGGCCAAAGAACACATTACTTCGGGAACTAGAATCAAATATGAAAAGGATCAATAGGAACTGAAAGGAGCTCGAAAGGATTGTCCAGGACAGGGTTGAATGGAGAATGCTTGTGGTCGGCCTATGCTCCTTTGCGAGAAGTAACAGGCGTATCTATCTACCTACCTACCTATAGAATCAAAATGATCGAATATAAATAAGGTACATGGTTCTCCGGTTCACTTTGTACTGAACAGATCATCAAATCAACGTTAACAATGTTTAAAGTGGGTATTTGCATTAGTGTATATAAGACATATGGTGTGAAACAAAAAAGTGTTAAGATAAAATGTATGTATACGTAAACATTGTTAACATTGATTGGATGATCTATTTAGTATACAATGAACCGAAGAACCATGTACCTTATTTATATTCGATAATTTTGATGTTTGATTCTATATTTCCTTGAAAACGATTGGACCAGATTACCAGACAAAAACGTTGGATTTACTTCAAATGGATTCACTGTGATTTTCACTAATACATATTCTTCCTGTTTAATGTCATATATATATAACATCTAAGAAGTGAATTATGTGTTGCATAAGAGCCCATAGAGTCTTCAAGAAAGTTGATATGATCGATATTCTATTTTTGACAATCAATACCGTACAGAATATTGATTATTGATAGTCATTACTGAAAGTGTTTTACATTTATTGTGATTATATGTATAAATATATGATATGGATACAAAACATTTGATATAATTGTGTTCAAAATGTTCCATATGTTTAGGTATACCTTTGTTTGTTATGGTATGTTATGTTAACAAAGTTCAGTGAAACTGTAAAATCTTGAACTAAGGCTACGATCATAATAAATGAAACTAAAGTTTAAATGTAAGCAATGATGGATAATGGCTAGCAGTGGAATCCAGGACGCGCGTTTCGTCCTAAAGTGAACATTAACTCTCTGAGATTCAGGTACATCCAGCTGACGAGTCCTAAATAGGACGAAACGCGCGTCAAACTGGATTCCACTACTAGCCACTATCCATCACTGCTTACAAATAGCTTGTGAATTAAGGTAATATCGAGGCATACGCACAGTATGCACATATGCCAATAACAAACTGATCAATTGTAGTCTTATACCTCAATGGTAAGATACAAGCCAAACAATACCAAGTGAATTTAAAGTTTAAATGATTATTAGTTTTTAGGTTGAATGCTGGTTACGAGAACTAAAGGTCATGTCTTTGATCCCATGTGGGATTGTAGTGACTCATATTACAGCGAATCAGTAGTTCATTACTTCCTGGTTCCCATTGGTTATCCCAGTTTGTGATATTAACTATAAAATTCAACTATCTTCACATACCCTTATATAAACTAATAAGTAAACTGAACTTGTCAAAGTACATGTATAATGAATATCATCTAATTGTGTGTGCGTTCAGTGATCATGAAAAGAAATTGGAGATAAGTGCAAACTTATCAGTTCATTAAATAAAGTAAATGTCCTTTATTGATCTCCTTGTTGTCAGGGCTAAAATTAAGAGTACATGCTATGAATAATTTTTTTACATAGTAAACAACAAATATCATAGTGCCAATAACCATACAACAGCCGATCTTCTAAGACTGTTACATTTTCCACATTACTCACCACTTTGGCTGTTCATCTTCTGTTGTATGTGGCGAAATAGTTTATTTCTTGTAAATTATGACTGTTTTTTCAAGTACTTCTGTGGTGATTACTACTTATACTGATAGACATAAGTAATAATGTAGATGACTCAGCGAGTCTTTGTCGAGCTGGCGTTGGACGTCCAGGGTACTGGGTTGACATCAAGTTTAGATGGCCCAATAGATCAACAGAGCTACGGTGGCCAGAGCTCCAGAATACTCGACATTTCGACGGGGAGCGTGGCACAAACTACGAAAAACAAGAAAGTGGCATGGCAAGCAGCACAACTGCAGAAGCGACCGTTTAAAAGGAGGACGAGTTTGGTGTATGCTACTTATACTGACAGATATAAGTATTATGTAGCAGAAATCGGAACGCCTGCAAGCAGGAGATTGTATTGAACATAACAGGAAGAGAAATAGAGAACAATCATAATAACAACAGAATTGAAAGAATCATGAAGCATGTACAAGACAACTGGACGAAATTGTACAAATACTGTATTTAATGTATGATTTTCACTTTTTAGTAAGTCACTCGGTAATTTTTTATTAAACAATATCTATTGGTTAAATTCACGTGGTGTTGTTTACTTGTATCTTTCTATTGTTACTTAGGACTCCAATTGATCAGTCTCTTGTTGGGATATGTGCATACTGTGAGGACTGCCTCGATATTGCCTTACGTCACATGCTATAGAAGCAAAGATGGGTAGTGGGTAGCAGTGGAATCCAGGACGCGTGTTTCGTCCTATTTAAGACTCGTCAACTAGACGTGCCTTCACTCCGGGACTCGAACTTAATATCGTTTGCCTTAAGGAAACAATACCAAGTGGAATTCAAACTTCACCACATTGCAGAAGAAGGTGGCTATCACGACTCAGTAGCTAATGGATAACGTGGTGTTTTTTGATGTTAATGGTATTGGGTTTGAGTTCCAAAGTGAACATCAACTCTGAGATGCAGGTACCTCCAGCTGACGAGTCCCAAATAGGACGAAACACTCACACTTTATTCCACTGCTAGCCACTATCCATCTTTTCTTATAATATCTATTGGTTTTCGTTACTTTAGCTTTAATTGTTCATTAGTAGTGTAGAATAATCACACATATATCAGATATACATTTTCTACTGATATTTCAGTTGACTATGTTGATGAGTATTGACTTCTTTAAAGCATTTTATTTAGGTATTTTATTATAATATGTTTCTTCTTTAATGGTAACTCATTCATTGAATACAAATTTATCTATTGAACTTTGAGAAATACTGTGTATTTATGTATTCGTAAATCAGGTTCCACGTCTGTTGAAACCGAACTAAATGGAAAAACGTTAGAATAAATAACTTACTAGTGAGAAGTTAAAGGTGCCGATAGAGGTAGTTTTCTAAGCGGGTCAGACGCTAAGCCTTCGACCGAAAGGTCTTATCCACAAGGCAGTGGAGCAATGTAAGGAGAAACAGTCCCATGGTAGCCGGTGAGCAACAAATGATTCATATACCATTTGTTTCCTCAGGATCGTAGAGCCCATGTTCACCATTGGTTTGGAATCAGGATTTTCTAACTACCCTATGTGGATCCTCCGTATCCACCAACCCGGTTCATTCGCTTTTCATCCTCTCAGTTTCACAAACGACAGCCCTTACGCGGGAAGGCAATTAGAAGGACTTCCCTAGTAGTGGCTGTATAGGCGTGGCCATGTGAAAGCATTTTGAGAGGGAGAACTAACTCTCTCCACTCTTGGCCGTACCAGGGCATGTATGGTGTTGTGATTGAAGCACTTGGCTTACAAACATCAAGTTGTAAGTTCTAACCCTACATACATCCACTTTTAGTGGAATACCAAAATATTAACACCAGCCCACACATATATAAATATATGAATAGTATGGCTTAAAGTTGCACTTAATGAATAGGAGTTATGTTTTGGTACATTACGGTTATTGGTTGCAAAATGAAAAAAACACAACATAATTTACTACTGAAAGATTTAATGATTAAGAAATGTAATAAAATGTCAATATCGATACATACTACTATGTTATTATTCATAATGTAGATGAAATGAAATCGTTTATTTGCTGTCTGAAAGCAGTCTACAAAGTACATATATTATGTATTTGTCGTATAACTGTTTATATTTGGTTAATTTACTCATTGATATTGATACATGAAATCACTGGCTACTTCTTAGTGGATTCTGTTAACATCTTCAAATATTCTGCCTCAAAATGCCCTGATACGACCGGGAGTGGGGAGAGTCCCCTCTCCCTCTCCAAATGCTCTCACATGGTCACGCGTATATAGCCTCTGCCAGAGAAGTCCTACTCACTGCCTTCTCGCAGCGTTACTGTTGTTCACGAAATTGAGAGGATGAAGAGTGAATGTCCGGCGCTTTAACCGGGTTGGTGGACATAGAGAGTCCACCTAGTGTACATGGGCTCCATGATCTTAAGGAAACAAATGGAGTATAAACCAATCGTTGGTCACCGACTACCATGGAACTGCATTTCCTTACGTTGCTCCACTGCCTTGTGGATCAGACCTTCAGGACGAAGGCTCCGGGTGTGGCCCCCTAAGAAAAGCACGTGCTTCGGTTTGGGCACCCGGGTAGTATCACAGCCCTCACACATATCAAATGAGATTTGTGTAGGGCATATGTATTTGGTGCCTCCTTGTACCAATATCTGTGTTAAAATAAATAAATAATTAAATCCAAATATTCTAGATAAATTATATGAGATACTTACTTTTCTACTTACGCCTATTACTCCCAATCGAGCATAGGCTGCCGACTAGCATTCTCCAATCCATTCTGTCCTGGGTATTCCTTTCTAGTTCTATTTAATTGTTGTTCATTCTTCCCATGTCTGTCTTCATTTCTCGGTGTAATGTGTACTTTGGTCTTCCTCTTTTCCTTTGGCCTTGATGATTCCATGTGACGGCTTGACTTGTGATACAGGTGGGTGGTTTCCTCAATGTGTGTCCTATTACGTGAGATAGATGAGATGAAAATCTTTGCATATTGATCATAGTAATAATTAGCTGCTTGTGTGTTGAATCTAAGTAAGTTGACTTACTTATTAAATTAATTACATTGAAACTGTAATGAAGGAAAAGTTTTGATTATTATCAATAAAAGGGTTTTGTGGATATTGTAGTAATTTAATAGTTGAATTCATAAGTCGATTAAAGTTAAACTACCATGGAAAACCTAGGATCTCTGAACGACCGTTTTGTTCTAGTATAGGACTCCTCAGCAGTGCGCATCCATAATCCGTTATGTGGGACTCAAATCCAGGACCTTTGGTCTCGCACGCGAACGATTAACCTATAGACCACTAAGTTGATATCCAACAGTTATAATGTCTATCTTTAATTAATCCACGAAATCGCGCCACCGTTCACCATTGTCTTCAGTGAACTCCACTAGAATTCGCTGAAGACAATGACGAATAGTGGCTCAATTTCGTGGGTTGGTTGAAGTTTTGGTTGTGTTATGATTATATTGTTAAAACAATGAATGGACTGTTAATTGACAAATGATACATAATGATATGATGAGGATAAATACTAACTAATGACTACTCTAAATTATCAACTTATGCCCCCGTACGTACTGATTTCATAAGATAAAACAACTTATCAATATAATACATTTCACTCTTTCATAACGATATGTTTATCATATTGAGCACTAAACATTAAAGCAAACATAAATCACAGTTATCTGAATAAAGGCAATTGAATAATATGTGCTTTTTATCTAGTTAACATATCAATGAATTTATAACCTGACTACTGAGCCTCTATGTTAACGTTATCATTATTCGTCGAACATAGTACTAAATGATGTAAACACTGTATTCATATTAATTACGCATCAGTATTTCAACATTAATGTATCATCAGTTTAGGAGTTATGGAGATTGTTAAGTTTTTGATTGAGATCATGAACCGATTGATGGTAGACCACCCTTGGAAACCTGAAAGCACTGGACGGCCGTTTCGTCCTATTGTGGGACTCCTCAGAAGTGCGCATCCACGATCTCGCTCGCGGGATTCGAACCCAGGGTCTTCAGTCTCGCACACGAACGCTTAACCTACTGTTAATGTATCAGATTGTAGTGACAATAAGAAAATTGGAAATGACTTACAATCAAGATTACTTACTTACTTACTTATGCCTATTACTCCTCATGGAGGATCATAGGCCATCTACTGGACAATTAAAATAAAGCTATTCAATTCATTTGTATATTTCTTCATTATCTAATTTCATAAATCAATTACCGTGAAATTTTATCACGAAAACTAGATAATTGTCTTTTTGTTTTTATCAGAAACCTATTCAAATGTAACTCAATCAACTTGTTTTGTTTTTTTCTTTTCAATCAAGAGATTTTCAAAATCTATTATTTTTACTATTTTTTGGATTGAATTCACGAGTTGATTGATGTTAAACCACTATTGAATACCTGGAAGCACTAGACGGATGTTTTATCCTAGTGTGGGACTCCTCAACAGTGTGTATCCACGAATCCGCATGTGGGGTTCGAACACAGGATCTTTGGTCTCGCGCGCGAACGCTTAGCCTCTGGAACACTGAGTTGGCATCCAATGGTGTAAATATCGAACTTAAACGAATCCTCTATATGCTCACTAGTGACTAGTTTCGTGACGAAATTCTCATAGTTCTAGAGAGAGACCGTGACCAGTAGAGTTAATCCGCGTCAGGTAGAGACAGATATCTACTTCACACAATGGAAGATGGTGGATTAGTTGAAGTTAGACATCATTAACACTGTTGGATATCAGCTCAGGGGTCTACTTGTTAAGCGTTCGTGCGCCAGATCGAATGTCCTGTGTTTAAATCATTCGTACGGGATCGTGTATGCTCACTGTTGAGGAGTCTGATACTAGGACTAAAAGAATGTCCAGTGTTTCCAGGTTTTCACTTGTGGTCTTACATCCATCAGTTAGTGATCTCAATAAAAATTCAACAATCTCTAGAACTCTATACAAGTTATCAGCTCAAATATGGAAGTTATTCTTATTCTAAGTAAATTTCTTAAAAACTAAACCATATTCATCAGTCAGGTTCCAAATATCTAAAATACTCTGATAGTTTATTACAGAAGATTCTCCTCGAAAAATTCCAACAACCAGGAATTACTATTGAAAATAAACTTTGTGTTTTCTTCTAATTGTTAGATTTAGTCGGGAACTGAAGATAAAAAAATTAAACAATAACGATCAGTCATTTAGTTATAAGCTATGTGAAAACTGGCTCATAAATACACTGGTTTACGTTGCCATACTACATCAACACAATGAGCTAGATAGTATTACTAGTAGTAAAAAAGGATTAGATATAAACAATATGGTTCAAGAAGAAAGAATAAAGGTGAGACTAAAATTTATGGACAACCTTTGAATGACGCTTGACTGACTGAGAGGGTTCGCCTACTAACTAGAACCAAATGAGGGTTATAAAACCGTATGAAGAATTAGAATTATGAGTCAAAGCAACAAATTTGAATGTAAATAGATAGTTTACTTCAATAAATCATCAAAATGATGAACAATAATTCAAACAATCAAGGATTTTTAAGTATTATAGTGCAATAACAAAATAAACGGGGAAGTACAAGAATTAAATGAAATCCTGGAATATTCAAAACCCAAGATCTAACCATATGCTTCGTTACTAGTATAGGGGTTCTGGAGATTATTAAGTTTTTGAATTAGATCATGAACCGTGGATTGGTTGATGTTAGACGCTATCATCATTGGATGCTGGCTCAGTGGTCCAGTAGGTTGAGCGTTCGTGCGCGAGACCGAAGGCCCTGGGTTTGAATCCCACGAGCGGGATCGTGGGTGCGCACTGCTTAGGAGTCCCACAATAGAACGAAACGGCTGTCCAGTGCTTCCAGGTTTTCAGTGGTGGTCTAACATCAATCGCTTCATAATCTCAATCAAAAACATATGCTTCAATTTTAAATTTTTATATATATTACTGCCTCGTGTTATTCCTGTCAGAATAATGATAAAGTTTTATAGCTAATGACGAACAATTCAAAGGTATTATGTTTTTTAATCTAGAAGGTTTAATCCTGAAACCCCTCATCATCTTTCTAGAGAATATCATCTGATCATATCTGAAAAGGGTGATCTACTAGTATTACTCTACATGTAATTAATAGCTTATTGTACTGAATTAGAAGTTGACTAGTTATTATTCATTATAGCGTTACAATTTATTTTATTTTAACACATAGATATTGGTACAAGGAGGCATCAAATACATATGCGCCACACAAATCTCATTTGATATGTGTGAGGGCCGTGATACTACTGACCGGGTGCCCAAACCGAAGCAGGTAGTTTTCTTAGGGAGCCACACTCCTAGCCTTTGACCTAAAGGTCTGACCCACAAGGCAGTGGAGCACCGTGAGGAGATGCAGTCCCATGGTAGCCGGTGACCAACGATTGTTTCATACACCATTCGTTCCCTCGGGTTACTGGAGCCTATGTGCACCTTTGGTTTGGGGTTCGGTTAAAGCGCCAGGCATTAGCTTTTCGTCCTCTCATTTTCGTAAACAACAGTGATGCCACGAGAAGTTTGTGAGTAGGACTTCCGTGGCAGATGCTCTATACACGTGTCCTTGTGAGAGCATTTCGCGAGGGAGAGTGGACTCTTCCCACTCTCGGTCGTACCAGGGCATCTGTGGGCGCGTTGTAATTATTGACATACTTATCCCAAACCTTCTTCCCCTGTTGTTGTCGTCGTCTGTAAGTAGATAATAGTTATAAATCTCTCAATTAAAAGGATATGATAAACGAAGGATACGTATTTATTCATTTAATTATTATTGTAGTCCTTCATTATCTTTCGAATAATCAGTTTATTCATTTTTCTGACTATAGCCTCCTTTAATAATATAAATTTTATTTGTTGTAAATAATTGGATATAATATATTGCTTTCTAGACTTATTACCCGCCTAATCCAGATCTATTTTTATCTTTGAATCATTATTATTATTATTATAACTTCTGACCTTGTGCCCTATTAATATATGACGTAATGATACTGCCATTTAGAGAACAGTGACTTATCGACCGGACCAATGACGAGCAGTCTGAAGTTGTTATCGGTCCTGCTTCCTGCCTAATCCAAACATACTGGATTTATTAAGCAAAATGAATAGTGGCCAGCAGTAGAATCCTGGACGCGCGTTTCATCCTATTTAGGACTCGTCAGCTGGACATGCCTGCATATCAGTGTTGATGTTCACTATGACACTCAAATTAAGTACCATTCACTTCAAACGTTATCGCATGACGTGTCCCAAATAGGATGAAGAGAGCATCAAACTGGATTGTACTGCTAACCACTACCCATCTTTACTTAAAAAATAGCTTATGATAAGAGGAACAGGAATATACATAGTTTAGCTACTTAACAATTATACAATACAAATATATGTAAAATACTCGTCTATAAATGGATCCCAACAATTACCATTCATTACTGTCATTAGGATATAACCATTATGATTGTTATTGTCATTATGATAAGCTTGAATTTCATGAAATTTGAGAAATTCCAATTTTGAAACTTTTATTTTTTTAATTTTCTCTATTCCATTTTTCTTTTTTTTTCGTATCTACTTATCTTTCTTGTTTGTCTTTTTGTTGTTGTTGATAATTTGATGATCCAATTGCTTATATAATAAATTTACTCATATTTCCTTTGTAAATACTAAAGGCAAAACTATACATACTAATAAGTCTTGCTAATTGTGAACGCTATATTCGTTTCCTAAACTATTCTTTAACCCATAAGCTAAAACTATACAGCGACCTGAACAAAGAGAGAGAAAACACAAAGTATGCGAGAAGTACTTTACTCCCAAGGTTCATTTCAATACAGAAAATATAGGGTTTTTATAAAATTTTAAATGTCCTTCTTGGGTTGCTAGAAGATTCTAGAATGCTACTAAACATAGTAGCAGTGTAGCAGCCAACCAATCAGAACCTCTACATATGACGTTTTGCCCCATTGATATTTCTGGTTAAAACTTCAAGTGAACGCTGATTCGATGAAACGCTTCTTAGTGTTTTTGGTGGAGTTTTGTTCTCTGAGAACGATGAAAGCTCCACGACCAAACCATCCGGCTCAGAGAACAAAACTCCACCAAAATCATCCATCTGAGCTACAAATCTTCCCCACCAGCTTCTTAGTGTTTTTCAGATCCTTGCTTGACCTTTTCGAGAAATTTTCTGAGTCACCCCAACATATACATCATAAGTATATAAGGTGTGAATAGTAACTATAAAATGTGAAAATTACTTACATGCGCTGTTCAATACTTACAAACTGATCGATAGAATTTGATAAACACTAACAGATCCATGTAAACCGATCACTGTTTATTACGTTGTAATTAATTCATTGTAAATATCTTAGCGTGTTTCGTCCTATTTGGAACTTGTCAGCTGGATGTATCTGCATCTCAGAGTTGATGTTCACTCTCGGATTCGAACCCAGTAGTTGAGTGGATAGTGAGGTGGTGTTTGAAGCAAAATGGTACTTAGTTCAAGTCCTAGAGTGAACATTAACTCTGTGATGTAGGCATGTCCAACTAACGAGTCTCAAATCGGATTCCACTACTAGACACTATCCATGTTTGCTTATATTGTCATATTTATTTCAACTTTTGAATGATGATCGAATTCCATCAATCAAATTACAGTGTTATTAATAACTCAAATGACTTCACAGCTGATTCACTGATGAGTTTCTACTAGTATAAATGACATCAAATAAATCATCCTGCCGATTGTATCCGAAGTACGTTAAATAAAATATACATCAACTGTAATGTATCATATAATTTCAATCAATTACATGACTGTTTTCAATCCTTAAAACAGAAAATCTTGAAAACTACTCAAAATATAACTTTCTATTGGTAGAACTATAAAACATCTATCAATATTGTATTACACCAGTCACTATGATGACAGGGTTATAGATTTATAAAAGTCATGATCAAATAATAATATTTGAAAATAGTGATGATTTCATGTTGATTACGTGTTAAATATGATTACATAATGTATCGTCTGAAGTCACAATATTAATATATTTTTGATTGAAATCATGAACCGATTGATGTTAGACTACCACTGAAAACCTGGAAGCAATGGACGGCCGTTTCGTCCTATTGTGGGACTCCTCAGAAGTGCGCATCCACGATCCCACTCGCGGGATTCGAACATATTAATATATATTGATAGGCTAAAAGTAATTCACTAAAATCAATATGATTTTAATAGAAGATATGAGCGGTCTACTCTTCACGTTGTTGACATCATGAGATGCAAACTACTACTTTAAAATCCAGGTGATTTAAAGAGACAATATTGACGTTATCTGTTCAGAAGGTAGATATGTTTTTAAAAGAAAGACTGATCAGCTGTGATGGGGAATTAAATTTTATCTATATTATGCAAACTGATGTTTTTTTGGCGGAGTTTTGTTTCAGTATATATTCACTATACACACATACTCTGTCTTTTATTCAATCTACTGCTATATGTTTTCAATTTAGGGTTGTAAAGATTATTAAGTTCTTGATTGAGATCATGAAATGATGAATGTAAGACCATCATTGATAAGCTGGATTCACTGAATGGACGTTTCGTTCTAATATGGGACTTCTCAACAGTGCGCACCCACGATCCTACACTCGGGATTCGAACACAGGACATTCGGTCTTGTTTGTGAACGTTTATGTAGATACCTATCTCTACTTGACACGGATTAGTCCCATTTAACAATCTCCACAAACTCATACTGATCATTACCATGTACTCACTAGTGACTAGCTTCTATAGAGACTTCTTAGAGTTCTAATGAAAAGCCATGACCAGTGGAGTTAATCCATCACAATTAATTGATCATTGGGTGGTGATCAATGTCATGCGTGTCTAGTCCTTATTAGTGCAGATCGAATGCTATCGACCATGTTGCAATGTGGCCACCAGTCTAGGTGACTCGACACTGCGTGCACTATATATTGAGATTTAGATGGTGGTTGGAGGTAGTCGACAGGAAACCCAATGATCAATCAATTGTGATTACATCTCAGTCCTACAAGAGGTCGGTCGCGGCTCGAATAGCTCAGTGGTAACGTCTGTGACTGTGAAGCTGGGTGACACGTGATCGAATCCGCCAGGGAGCACCAGTTCCCTCAAGATTACAGGTACACCTTGCTGATGACAAGTGTCAAGTAGCACGAAACCCGGGTCCAGGGTTTCCGGAGTTAATCCATGTCAGATAGAGACAAATATCTACATCAGACAATGGAAGATAGTTGGGCAATTTCATGGATTGATTCAAGTTAAACATTAACACTGTTATATGTTTATTTAGTTTTACATCATTCACAAACATTCATTCATATTTCCCTGTTTTCAAAAAATCGAAATACATATTACCTCATTTCTTTCCCTTTTTGTTTTGTTAACTTCTTTATCTATATTCTCATGCAATTTATTTTATTTTTTCTGGCTAGCGTTCTTTTTAGTGAGTTAGTTTTCTATGAGATGGGATTGTTAACCCTATGTCCAACCCTCCTTCTTTACCCAGGCTTGGAACCGGCAATAATTCTAATAGAGCTACAGGCAAAGTTTCGCATGCAATAAATGAATAAATATACATATACTTATATCTATATGTTCAAAATAATTAAACCAGTAGTAGTCAATTGTTAAGATGATATATAATTTCAAGAAAATAAATTGGCTTAACTATACACACGATTATCGATATATCTGTCTATCTACCTATATATATGGAATAGAGTTTTAACATTAGTATTCTCAATATGAATGTTGATTAATGAATAAAATAGATAACAACATTAGCAGCAACAACGAAACAAGTACTAAACTAGATGACTCTATCATAATAGCTCATAGTAGTTCAGGATATGAACTATTGTATAAACTATATTTAAAATTAATATTATTATTATTATTGTTACTAAGCATATTTTGAGGGGGGAGAGGGTTCAATTCATAATGTGGTGGTGAACTATTGAAATGTCTTAAGTAGTTATTGATTTTGGGATAATAGAAATGATTTATAGAATAAATGAATGAGTTTGATAAAGTTTTATTCATTGAACTAGATGTTTTATGCTGATGATGTTGTTTAGAATAGTGATGAAACGTTTAGGATTTCATTAAAAGTTATCGATTTTATTTATACTTTCATGAAAATAATGAGTTTTTTTGTTGTTGGTACGACGTGTTAATAACAATATAACTAAGTGAATTGTGATTGAGATGTCTAAGAACAATTCATTCCTGTGTTCGATCCTTTACTGAGATCATAGGTATGTTTATTTTTAAGCAGTCTTATAATTGGATATAATAGCAATTAGGTACTACCTAGTTTTCTATGGTATTTTAAGTGTCATCAGTTCATGATTGAGATATCAAATTCATTGATATTATTAATCAATTGATGAAGTAGTGAAACTTCATCAGTTGAGATGGGTGGGACACGTGTTACGTATGCCCAACCACCGATTGCCCCGACTTGCGATGTTCAATGGTATAGGAGTAGATTGGAAGGAAGCTAGGAGCGACCATATCAAAACATGACACAAATCCATAAAGTCACTGACAAGTCGATTGAGCCATGTTGATAGGTGTTGACTACCTGGTTGGGGATCGAGAGATGATAGCAACCGATGGTTAGCGACCCTGAATGACATGGCTCAAAACCGTTTGCAATGGCGCAGGTTCATCCACTCTTTATGTTCTCCCAAATTCTAATCTTCTCTTTCCAAATTCCTTTCACTGGATTATACTCATTGAATAACATCTTCAAACCCTAATCTTTCCGATTACTGCTTATACTCTTACTACCTCTATCATCATGGTATTTGAATTGACAATCGTGTCTCTGTGTTAATGTGGTATGACAACTCTAACTGATGTACATACGTAAGAAGTTCTACGTTGTTACTGACTGACTAACGATTTTTCACTATCAAATAATATAATTGAGAATCTGTAGGAACGTGTAATTTCAGTAATAATATACATGATATAAATCTTTGTTTATTACTTATAATACATTCATTCCTATAACTGATAAACTGAATTTAGAAAACTTGATTGTACGTATGATTCCAGTAAGATTTGAAATACTGATAATATTCTCAGGACATCTAAGGGCTGTTTCAAACGATAAATGATAACCGAGTTATGATGTAAATGTATTATTAGAACTTTCGTGATATTTTAAAGTAAGGTAACTTTTATACACACTGAAAATTGTAAACGTAAAACTTTGATTAAACTAAGTATTATTATTGTTATTATTTAAACACATAAACATTGGTACAAGGAGGCACCAAATAGATATGCGCTGCATAAATCATTCGATTTGTTTGATGGTTGTGATACTTCCCAGGTGACCAAAGTGAAGCAGGTAGTTCTTTTAGGGGGGCCACACCCGGAACATTCAACCTAAATGTCTGATCCACAAAGCAATGATAACCAGTGACAAATAATTGGTTCATACGCCATTTTTTCCTTCAGAATACTGGAGCCTATGTGCACCATTGATTTGGAATCAATGTTTTCCAAATCCCTTAGATAAACTCTCTGTGTCCATTAACTTCCTCGCCGCGAGAAGGCAGTGTTCACATAAATTCCCTGTCTATGAGAAAATAACTACTCCTTACCATTTAGCTTATTATTTTCAAGTTACACTGAATCTCAATTCAATAATTTATTAGATGAATGATAGATTGACTAGAAGAAAAGCATATTCTTTAATAATAAAATATAAGATGTGTTTAGTGGATATTATAGAAATTTCAATGGTTAAGATCATGGGTCAGTTGAAGCTAGACCAATATGGGTCACCTGGAAGCACTTGATAGCCTTTGCGTCCTACTGTTGGACTCCTCAGCAGTTCTCATCAACGACCTCGCCACCTGCGAGATTCGAACCCAGGATCTACCAGTCTCGCGCGCGAGCAGTTAACCACTAGAACACTGAGCCGGCCGGCATCCAACGGTGTTAATGTCTAACTTCAACTAATCCACAAAATTGAGCGACACGCCCACCATTGCCTTCAATGAGTTACTATCTCGCAACAGACCTGGTTGAAGTCCACTGATCACTACTTCTCAATGGAACTCCAGGTTATACTTCTTGAAGCTAGTTGATAAGTCTTGTCGATTGAACGCTATATTCGTTTCCTAAGCTATTCTGGCAACCCACAAGCCAGAACTACACAGCAACCTGAACACCAGAGAGAAGACGCAAGGTATGAGAGAAACACTTTATTCCAAGGTTCGTTCTTGTACAGAAAATCATGGGTATTTATAGATGTTAGAGTTTGTTAAATCAACATCATATTTCGGCCAATCCGTTAACGACAGAATATGCTACCGACCAATAGTAACACGCCACGTTGGAATTCTAGAATGCTCCATCATGCTAGGACTCTTCGGCTCCTTTTGGGCCTCTGGAGGCTCCGTTGAAGTTCTCCAAAAGCCGACTCAACACTAGTCACTTGTGAGCACATGTTTCTAGCTTCAACTGACTTAATACAACAACAACAACAAAATTAAAAAAAATTTTCTTCAATTAAGTAGTTTGTTTGTTTTCGTTTTCAATTTTTTTTTCATTTTTTTTAGGTGAATGTTGATTGAATTTGACAAGTTGAAATGATAATTAATATCCTTTAATACTTTATTATTAGTGACTAAACTGAGTTATATATATGCATATATACAAACAATATAGGTCAAGTTATAAATTACTCTGAATTATCAGTAGTTTAGTTTGTTTTTTTTTCGAAAAGAGATTTTCTAGAGATTCATTCAATTTGTAGGTTATTTAATAAGATTATAATTTATGAGCGACATTTGAGAGAGAGGTTAAAATCACTTTGAAAGTGTCCATCTAATATAACTAAGATTGAATGAGGGTTATAAACCAGTGTGTGAGGAATTAATATTATGATTTACAGTTGATGATTCAGGTTACTTACTTACTTACTTACGCCTGTTACTCCCAATGGAGCATAGGCCGCTGACCAGCATTCTCCAACCCACTCTCTCCTCCGCCTTCTTTTCTAGTTCCATCCAATTCTTGTTCATTTTTCTCATGTCTATTTCCATTTCTCGGAGTAATGTGTTCTTTGGTCTTCCTCTTTTCCTTTGACCTTCAGGATTCCATGTGAGGGCTTGTCTTGTGACGCAGTTGGGTGCTTTCCTCAATGTGTGTCCTATCCACTTCCATCGCTTCTTCCTGATTTCTTCCTCCGCTGGGATCTGGTTTTTTCTCTCCCACAGTACGTTGTTGCTAATAGTGTCCGGCCAATGGATATGAAGTATTTTGCGTAGACAATTGTTGATAAACACCTGTATTTTCTGGATGATGGCTTTTGTAGTTCTCCAGGTTTCTGCCCCATACAGTAGAACTGTCTTGACATTTGTATTGAAAATCCTGACCTTGATGTTGGTTGACAGTTGCTTTGAGTTTCAGATGTTTCTCAGTTGTAAATATGCTGCTCTTGCTTTGCCGATCCGCGCCTTCACATCTGCATCAGATCCACCCTGTTCATCAATGATGCTGCCCAAATATGTAAAGGTTTTTACATCTTCCAAATCTTCTCCGTCAATTGTGATTGGATTTGTGCATTCTGTGTTGTATCGGAGAATCCTGCTTTTCCCTTTGTGTATATTGAGACCTACTGCTGCTGAGGCTGCTGTTACACTGGTCGTCTTCTCCTGCATCTGTTGTTGCGCTAGGGATAGAAAAGCCAGATCATCTGCGAAGTCCAGATCGTCCAACTGCATCCTAGATGTCGATTGTATCCCGTGCTTCCCTTCAGACGTTGATGTCTTCATGATCCGGTCGATCACCAGGAGAAAGAGGAATGGTGAGAGTAAGCAACCTTACCTGACACCGGTCTTTACCTCGAACGAGTTTGTCAACTGTCCTCCATGCACAATTTTGCAGTTTAATCCATCATAGGAATTTTGTATGGTATTGACTATTTTCTGAGGCACACCGTAGTGTCGAAGAAGTTTCCATAGTGTTGTTCTGTCCACGCTATCAAATGCCGTTTCGTAGTCAATGAAGTTGATGTAGAGTGATGAATTCCATTCAATTGATTGTTCCACAATGATCCGTAGAGTTGCGATTTGGTCTGTACACGATCTATCCTTACGGATTCCTGCCTGTTGGTCAGGAAGTCGGGCGTCTACGCAGTCCTTCATCCTGTTTAAGAATACCCTGTTGAAGACTTTTCCCGGTATTGAGAGAAGAGTGATGCCCCTGTAGTTATCACAGTTGCTGAGATCGCCTTTCTTCGGTATTTTGACCAGAAGTCCTTCTTTCCAGTCTTTTGGTACTTGTTCCTCATCCCAAATCTTATTGAAGAGGTTAGCAATTAGATTTGGGGGGTTTTCATCCCGAACTGACATAAGCTATAATGCCAAAACTCTATTTATCTAAATGGATAAGTGAATTTCGTGCCATTATTATCTTACATCTGATTGGTTCGTTTATAAATTATAGTCTCGCCGGTTGTTTTAGTCAAATATCGATCCAATTTGAGGTATTATTGAAAGTCATGAAGTACTGGACAGTTATTCATTCTAGTATATAACTCTTGGTCAATACTTATGCAACAAATCTGTCAAGGGTTTGACTCAGGAACTTCAGGTACCATAGAGGAAGTTTAATCAGTAAAACAGTTTGACCGTTTTCTATTTGATCGATTTGTGACTCCTAATGCTACTGTTACTACTACTCCTACTACTGCCACGAAGGAATTTCGTGCTTATCATTAAGCAAACACAATATTCTTTATTTGAGGTGGTTTGTTTGATGAATATTAATTTGATTTGTATGTGATCTTTCTCATGAACAGACATCATTTGGGTTTACTAATGGAAAGCCATGGAAATATAAACAGAACAGAAGAGTATCATTCAGCACTTTGTATTTTTTTTTGTATTTCCCATAGTAACATAAATTCATATTCACAGATGAATGATAATATTTGTTTTGATGACAAAAGCAGATAATCAAATAATCCAGTTTATAAACAGAATTAGTTGATTAAAACAAACTTGAAATAAATAGAAAACTTGTTATAATATTCACATATTTTAAAGATTATGTATCCTAGATGGCGTAGTTAATCTATGAAAATCTTAATTTAAAATGTCGGTTAAAAACAATGATGGATAGTGGATAGCAGTGGAATCCAGGATGCTCGTATCGTCTTATTTGCGACTCGTCAGCTTGTGACTTAAGGTAATATTGAGGCAGTCCCCACAGGATGCCCATATGCTAACAAATGACAATGGAAAGATATGAGTAAATAATACCAAGTGAATTTAAACTTCACCACAATGCCACAAGTGAGTAGCTATGAGGACTCATTCGTCAAGTGGATAATGCAATGGCGTTTGAAACGAACAGTATTGAGTTCGAATCTCGTAATGAACATCAACTCTGAGATGCAAGTACATTACTTTCTGGATTCCCCTACTAGTTAATATCCATCTTTGCTTATAAAGCTTGTGATTAACGACAATATCGAGGCAGTCCGCACAGGATACACACATACAAATAAGAGATTGATTAATTGTAGTGTTAAACCTCAATAGTAAGATCCAAGTAAACAATAATACCAAGTGAGTTTGATTTGATAATTGACTAACTTTGATCCAAACAATTATATTCTTTGTTTGTTTTTTCTTTCCATTATTTTGTTGACATTTTAGTTACTTCTTATCGGTGATTCATGTGTTGGCAAAACTTCATTATTAATCCGTTTTAAAGATGGTATATTCATAAAAGGTAGTTATATTTCAACTGTTGGAATTGATTATAAGGTAAAGAAGTTCAATTTATTTTATTGTCATGATTACTGTTTTAAAATGGGTCTATATGTGTTAAAGAAGTAAATTAACATTATGAGCTCTTCTAGTTTTTTTTAATCAAGTACTTAATATTCAATGATTGTCATAAAATGTCATGAGTGTCGTAATTGACTCCATCAATATTCATAACTGTAAAGTAGAACTTCAAAAACTCTCCTTCTCTTCGCCCACAACGAAAGTCCATAATGAACATACAATTATTAATAAACTTGTGCTTTCATAAACATTTATCATTATTACTTACTTACTTGTTTACTCATGTTACTCCCAATCGAACATTCTATAACCCACTCTATCCTGGGCCTTTCTTTTTAGTTCTATTCAACTGTTGTTCATTCTTTTCATGTCTGTCTCCATTTCTCGACGTCATATATTCTTTGGTCTTCCTCTCCTTCTTTGCTTTTGAGAATTTCAAATGAGAGCTTCACTTGTGACACAGTTGACTGTTTTCCTCAATGTATGTTCTATCCACTTCCAGTGCTTCTTCCTAATTACTTCCTCTATTGGAATCTGGTTTGTTCTCTCCTACAGTAGGTTGTTGCTAATAATGTCTGACCAATGGATCCGAAATATTTCGCGTAGACAACTGTTTCCACCTCATACATTAGGACTGCCTTGACATTATTATTATCTAGATACAATTACATTTAATGCTGTATGCATACATTGTACTATATAGAAGTAATAATCAATTTCAATTTATAACAGACTTATATTGAGCAACATAATCTCATGAGAATAAACATAACCAGTTGATCAATGTATCATCATTTAATCTGATCATAATAAACTCTCAATTGAGTAAATACAACCCTTCTCCACCACCATCCCCCCCCTTCTGCAAAAAAAAAACAAACGAACAGGCAAACTAGGCGAAATTCATAGAAATCTCATCATCACCATCATAAAAAGAAGTCAGTAAACAGTAGAAAATGATAGTCCATTAAACTGTCACATTGATTGTTACATGTTAATTTATAATTGTTTATCCTATCAATACAACACACATGTGAAATCATATATATATATATTTTTTTTCTCCAAATTGTTGACCCGGTATCTAATTCTAGTTTGATTATATGAATGGTTACTATGACAATATATATGTTGCCAATGCTTGTACATTATCATCGACTAAAATCGCATTAGCCACTGACATGTGGATTGAGCCATGTTGGCAGCTGTAGACTACCTGGTTGGAATCCGTGAGATGATAGCAACCGATGGTTAGAGATATTGAATGACATGGCTTAAAATTGTTTTCAGTGGCACAGGTGCATCCACTCTTTGTGTTCTCCCAAATTCTAATCTTCTGAATTCTTTGTGTCCATTCTTTTCTCTTTCGAAATTTATTTCACTGTATTATACTCCTTGAATAACATCTTCAAACTATAATCTTTCCGATTACTGCTTATATTTTTACTACCTCTACCACTATGGGATTTGAATCGACAATTGTATCTCTATGGTAATGTGGTATGGCAACTTGAACTAATGTACGTACGTACGAAGTTCTACGTTGTTGCTGACTGAGTGTATAACGGAATTAAATTAGTCGTGAAAATACGAGAATGGATATTTAAAGATATATATTTTGTACAATCGTTGATCGGAACAATACAATCAAAGAGACATAGCGAAGGAAGCGAAGACAAGAGAACGAAACAATATAGTGCGTAATGGAGAAAGTACGTAAACGTAGGGTAAGATGTACACATATATATATATATACACTCAGTCAAGATTAACAAGGTCAGAACGTGATTCAAGAAGAATCGATAAATTGGCCGATCCAAAAGCGAGAATAAGTTGTGTAGGCTTAATATAGTAACCAACACTATAAATATCCTTTGATATCATAATTATTACAATTTTCTTTTATAGCATAAGCCAATTGAAATCAGCCAGACATTGAATCATAAAATTTCAAAGTTAGATTCACGAGTTCATCGAAGTTACGATAACTATTGAAAACTTAGAAGCATTGAGAAGTTCCATACTAAGACGAAACATTTATTCACTGCTTCAAACTTTTTAATAATAGTCTAGATTAGATTAACTTGTGAATTCAACTTTGTGGTTCACCCCTTGATTGATCCTCTTTGAGCGGATATCTATATTGATAAGTTAACTCTATTTTTTTATAAAAACTAATTACTAACATTAAATTCAAGAAACAACGTTACAGATCGATAAGCAGATGCTTCATCCTGGTATATGACTCCTTCATGGTGGGCATTCACAACCTCTTTATTAACAGAACCCTTAAAATTCAACTTACATAGCGAATACTTAGATATTAGAATTATTGAGTCAGCGTTCAGTGGTAAAATTCTAACTTCAAATGATTTACAGCATAACTTAAAGATTATCTAATTGTTATTGGTAATAACTGTTTTCATTGGTTGAAATCATGAGTTAATTGAAGCTAGACCACCATGGAAAACCTGGAAGAACTGGACGGCTATTTCGTCCTACTATGGGACTCCTCAGCAGTGCGTATCCACGATTGCTGAGGAGTCCCATACTAGGACGAAATAGCCGTCCAGTTCTTCCAGGTTTTCCATAATAACTGTTTTATTTCTAACACGACTAAAATCCACTACTCATAACTTGCTATTATAATTTTACGAACTTATCTCAAATTGAGCCCCTCTAGGGCTACTGCTGGTCCTAAGCCCGGATAAAGGAGGAGGGCTGGGCATGGGGTTAGCGACCCCATCCTATAGAAAACTAACTCGCTAAAAAAGCGCTAACCAGAAAAAACAATTCAAACCATTTAAACTCTGCCTTGGCAGTTAGATTTTTATTTTGAACAGTTATGACGTATCATGGTGGAAGCCTAGTTCTTTCAGAAGTCACGAGGCTGATGTCCCTTCTGACAACCAGAGCAACCATTAATTTAGGTACATGTAATGCTCGCACAATATGAGAGACAGGAAAAGTCTTCCAAATTGCTGCAGAAATGAGGAGATACAACCTGGAGGTGCTTGGAATCAGAATGAGTTGAATAATTAATTTAAATGATTTGGTTTTGTGGAAATTATTTTATCCTGTACACCCATTAATCAGTGAAAACCAAGGAGCACTAACACAGATGTTATTTAATATATCACTGAACAACAGAAACTCTCCAATGCGATGGATAGTCTGGTACATCCATCCTCTTTCATTGTTTCTCGTCATCTCATAACCGATCATTCTTTATAAAGCAATTACATGTTTCACGTCAGTTTATTTACATCACTAATGATTCCAAGAAGATTTTTACATGTCTACCACAGAAGAAGATAAGACATAGTTACTCAAAATAGTTTCATTCTTCACATTTACATAAAATCTATAATTGGATGTATTCAGTTGCTATATGCAATAGGTGCTAAGTACCATTCATATGTTTTATACAATAACAACATTTGTAACACTTATATATTAGAGGAGTGGTTTCAAGCGAAAAAAAATCGCATTATTCAATACATTTTTAGCTTGTTATGGTTTGAATTGAATCTATCTCCATGGCAGGCGGGCCCCCAAATGCCCTGGTACGGCCGAGAGTGAAGAGAATCAGCTCTCCCTCTCCAAATGCTCTCACATAGGTACGCGTATATAGCCTCTGCCAAGGAAGTCCTACTCACTACCTTCCCGCAGTATTACTGTTGTTTACGAAATTGAGAAGACGAAAAGCGAATGTCCGGCGCTTTAACCGAGTTGGTGGATACAGAGAGTCAACCAACGGGAGTTGGAAAACCCTGATTCCAAACCAATGGTGCACATGGGCTCCAGTATCCTAAAAGAACAAATGGCGTATGAACTATTTGTTGATCACCGGCTATCATAGGACTGCTTCCCCTGACTTTGCTCCACTGCCTTGTAGATCAGACCTTCAGGTCGAAGGCTCGAGGAGTGACCCCCTAAGAAAACCACCTGCTTCGGTTTGGGCACCCGGGCAGTAGTATCACAGCCCTCACACATATCAAATGAGATTTGTGTGGCGCATATCTACTTGATGCCTCTTTGTACCAATATCTATGTGCTAAAATCAATAAATCATAAATATCTCCATGGACATATATACATTCTGAATAGATTACTTGTATAGTACCGTTTAGTTACAAGTTTTTTTTCATATATGAAAATTGAATAGCTACTAATCAACCTCAATATAAGCTAATCTTCTTATTACTTATATTAAATAGTTTATTTCTATGTTTTATAGACAAAAACAGTAAAAGCTAATGATCAATTAGTTCGTTTACAAATATGGGATACAGCTGGACAAGAGAAATTTCGTAGTTTAACAAAATCATATTATCGTGATACTAATGGTAAGTAATAATTTAATGTCAAGATTATAATTTGTGAATGAACTAATCAAATATAAGAAGATAAGTCTCGAATTTTGGCGCGAAATTCATTCATCCATTTGAATAAATAGAGTTTGGGCATTATAAGTGATGTCAGTTCAGAATGAAAACCCATCGAATCTAATTTCTAACACACTAACCATCAACTGTAAATGATAATTATAATTCCTCACACAGGTTTACAACCCCCATTCGGTCTTGGTTATTAAGTGGGCACTATCAAGATCAGTCTAGCGTCACTGAAAGGTCGTCCATAAAGTATAGTCTCATCGACAGTACTTTTGAATAGTTGGTTGTTCATTTATCGACTGAATGGAACAATAAAGATTCCATTTTCAGCATTTTCATTCATCAATAATTGTGCTCGCGCGCGAAGCCAGTAGGTCCTGAGTTCGAGCCCCGTGTGGTGCGGGATCGTGGATGCGCACTGCTGAGGAGTCCCATACCAGGACGAAACGGCCGTCCAGTGTCCAGGTTTTCAATGGTGGTCTAGCTTCAACTGACTCATGATTTCAACCTGTGAAATTTCTAAAACTCTCCACAAAACCCATTCTGATACTATACATGTATTGGTGATTTAGTGAAATTTTGGATTTAAAATATCATCTTCAATGAAGGTTACATTCTAATACGCAGTAATAGGATATTGACAGAGTGGAAAAGTAAGTCTAAAATATTAGGTATATTATACTTTAATAATTGAATTTATGAGTCAATTGAACCTAGACTACTACCATGGAAAACCTGGAAGCACTTGACAGCCGTTTCATTCTGAGTTCGAATCTCTCGAGGCGGAATCGTTGATGCATACTGCTGAGGAGTTCCATACTACAATGAAACGGTCATCCAGTGCTTCCAGGATTTTCTTGATGGTCTAACTTCAATTGACTCATAAATTCAATCACATTAAATTACTATAATTTCCACAAAACTCTTGTCGGATTACATTATCTTTACTCCTTTTTCTTCTAAGTAATGATCATTCACGTAGTACAAACTAATTTATTGTTATTTTTTCAATATTATTCAGCTGTACTACTTGTATATGATATATGCAAAATGGATTCATTTAGTAATATAAAAGTAAGTCACTACTGTTATTTATAGTAATGAGTTTATTAAAGTTTTAATGAGAGGAATCATTTAATGGTTTATAAGATGAATGAATTGTAGATAACAATAGGTTTATTAAATGAAGTAACTTTATTTGGTGAAGACTTTGACAAAATCTAACAGTAGAATCCAGGACTCCGGTTTCGTCTTATTTGGGACTCGTCAGCTGGATGTACCTACATCTCAGAGTTGATCTTCACTCAGGTTAGGGACTTGAATCCATTAACGTTCGCTTTAAACACCATCGCGTTATCTTCCTAACTACCGATTCCTTTGATAAAATCTAGTATCATTTAATTTCTTTGAGTTTCGGATATATTATTCTTCTTCAAGGTACACAATTTCGCTTTAAGACAGTCTTAGCTACTGATAAGGAGTGAATTAGTTAAGCTCATCGACCAATTCACTTTCATTGGAAATCTAATCAACGATGGTTGGTTGATGTCCGACAAAATCTCAGCATGAATTTGGTTAGATGTTGCCAAATTATGTCATTTACGGAATAGATAAAAGGTTCTTATTCTAAGTGGAAGAAGAATTACACTACTAATGAGCTCGTTCAGTCTCACTTTATAATTGAAAAGTGGCCTTCAGCAATTGAGGATATTCGTAAGTTACTATTACTTGGCCTTAGGTGTCTTAGAAGGTTTGTCTGTATGTGTTGGGTTCACTGAGTGATGGCTTGTGAGATAAGTTATAATATATGACAACTAGGTTAAGAAAATAAATCTTCATTTACTGAACTGGCTAAGATATTTATTACTTATCCTTAACCCTGATCTAATTTCGAAGAGAGATGTTCACTGAAGCACTTAAGAACAAAGCTAAGGGCTATCAAACCCAAAGTATAGCATTAGTTCAGGAAGTTGTTGACTTTTAGATTGAGTAATATTGGTAGATGAAAAGATCCTAATTTTCGTATGGTTGATTATCGTGATGAATCCTTAGAAACATTGGGTGACATATTTCAAAATCAATCACAATGATATTGATGTATTCACTTTTTGTCTTTACGAAGTTCTTTTTACATCTTTTATATATGAAATAACATACTAATCCTGATAAGTATTAATTGTAGCAGTTCAATTCATGAGTCAATCTAAATTGGACCACTATTGGATGGTCATTTCATCCTAATATGGTATTCGTCAGTAGTGAGCTCAATGGTCTGGAGCTTAAGTATTCGCGCGCGAGATCGAAGGTCGTTTGTTCGGGTCCCGTGTGTGGGATTGACCTAGTTTAGATCAGTTCATGTATCCAACTATTAAACTTATTACAATCTACACAAATCCTTATTCTGATATTAATTCCCAGTATGGGACTCCTCAGTAGTGCCCATTCACGATCCCGCTCCCCGCGAGTTTCGAACGCAGGACCTATCAGTCTTGCGCGCGAGCGCTTAAACATCAGACCAATGAGTCGACATCCAACGGTGTTAATTTCTAACCTTATTGTTCGAAAATTTCCCAGAAATTCTCAGATATCATGCTTTTCTATGAAATATCATTTTACATTTTATGATTTATACATCGTTCAAATGTTAATCTCACTTGATTGACCATTCTAGGAACAAGAAGAATTTACAATTGACTAAGTTTGATGTGTACGAATGATAACCTAGTATAATGATTGTAGTTAAAAACTGTGCAGCTTTAATTAATCATCAGCAGCATATAGACATCCAACTACGGTCAAATTAATGAAACTTTGATCGTTCAGTTCACGTATTCGTTAGATTGACACTGTAAGTTCTTCTTCTTCTTCACAAGATGAATAACAGTTAATCCACACTGAATTCCTTAACAACTCCAATGAGACTGAGTCCACGTTTCCCAAGCATCTCACTTCTGCCAAACATATATATATATATATATATATATATATATATATATATATATATATATATACATATGCATTTATTAGTATAGAGAATTTGTGGAGGTTGTAGTATTTTGCACTTCAGAATCACGGATTGATCATAGCCAAACCAACATTGAAAACCTCGTTTCAGTGTGGGAATTCTCAGCAGTGTGCGCACATGACTACGCAAGCGAGAACGTTTTTTGACTTCAACAATGAAAATACTATAATCTCCACAAGTTCCTTATACTAATAACAACCATGTGCTCACTAGTGAGAAACCGTAAATAGTGGAGTTCAATACATGTTTGGTGTGAAATAGTTGTTCACTGCAAGGAATCTTTGAAGGGTTGAATAAGATAATGAATTGATTGAATTTAGATATTAACACCAATGAATGCCAGCTTACTGGTCTAGAGATTAAACTTTGGCGCACAAAATTGAAATTTCTGTGTCCGATTCCCGATTTCATGGTTGTCCATACGCATTTTTGATAAGTCTCATACTAGAACAAAATGGCCATCATTGATTTCAGATTTCAATTTAGTCTAGCTAAGATCAGTTATTGATTTCAATTGTGACAATTCATATTTATCTATTATTAAGCAATTGAATACAATCACTGAAAAGACACTTTATTGACTTCAATTTCACTTTAGTTTCCAGTCATCAGAAAAATATACCTATATTCTTGTATAAACTGATGTCGACAAGAATATAATTTATAGAAGAACCAAACACGTATACGATAACAAATCTTAGATTTCGGTGCGAAATCTGATTTCTAACCTTAACCATCAACTATAAATCATAATTTAGATTCTTCACTCTGGTTTGTAATATTCATTTGATCCTAGTTATTAAGTATACAATCTCAAGGTTAATCTAGCGTTTCTCAATGGTCGTCTCACCCTGATGTCTTCGATAAGATTTAAATCGACCTCATGTAGAATTGAATCCACAGACATTCTCATCGATCCATATAGTTACCAAGCTTATGAAATTAAAGGTCCCAATTTGGATAAGTTCACTTCAAAACCTATAAATTTATTCATATACATCGAAAGAAATAATTTATTACTTTTTAAAATTGTTAAATGTCACGTTTTATTCTTTGAAATTAGTTTCTTTTTTTTTTGTTGTTTTTTTTCTGCAAAAGAACAAAAAGTGTAAACCGTTATGGAGAAAAATATTTTTTTATTCTTTGTCTCTGTGTGTGTGTGTCTCCTACTCTCACCCCCCCACTCTCTCTCTCTCTTTCATTGTTTTTCCCTATAAAATGGGCTATTCCATAAATAATACAGTGGAATTGTCAAATGAGTTATGAAGACATGGCGGCAAGACTAGAATTGATGAATGAACCAATCAGATTTAAGATAATGGTTTTTTTTTATTTTGGCGCGAAATTCATTCATTCATTTAGATAAATAGAGTTTTAGCATTATAGTTTATGTCAGTTGATGATAAAAATTCTGAATCTAATTTCTTACATTGATTTCTAACCCTCATTTAATCGTAGTCATTAGGTGAAGACTCTCAAGAATAGCCTGGCATTGCTCAAAAAATCATCCATAAATTATAGTCTTACAGAAATAGCACTTCAGCTATTAAATTAATCTTTAGAATATATACTCAAATAAATGATTTTAGTTTCATTCGAATAATTAATAGAAAGGGAGAGAAAGATATTGATGACTATGAGTTTGAGTGTGAACATTAACACTAATGGGCATGTATATTTATTTACTTAATGTTATATTCGGTGGTCGCTGATTGCTGTGCCGGAAAAAGCTCTGATCACTTATACTTGGAATAAGGGACCTCTGCAATTCCCATGATGCGAAAGTAAGAACACAAAGACTAGTATACTTATTTATTTACATACACTTGTTACTCCTAATGGAACATAGGCCGCCGACCAGTATTCTCCAACGCACTCTGTTCCGAACCTTCCTTTCTAATTACATCCAATTCTTGTTCATTTTTCTCATGTCTATTTCCATTTCCCAGCGTAATGTGTTCTTTGGTCTTCCTCTTTTCTTTTGGCCTTGAGGATTCCATGTAAGGGCTTGTCTTATGATGCAGTCGGGTGCTTTCCTCAATGTGTGTCCTATCCACTTCAAGTGCTTCTTCCTGATTTCTTCCTCCGCTGAGATCAAAGATTGGTATAAGTGAAGATTTATTAGCCCCGAAACACTATGACGACAACGAATCAAAATAGTCTAAAATACACTCATTTATATATTGATTGTACACCCATTTTGATTAATAATTTCGATTAAATCACATACTCAGTTATAACAAATCACTTACTGAGTATAGTTCATGTCAACTGAATACAAGAATATCGTATATTATACAGAAGAAAGTACCATACTGGGAAAACAATCAAATACTACACTGAATGATCATCACATTGAATTAGAAGGGAAGTAGTGTTGAACAAAACTCATAATGAGTAAATCATCATATCACTTAATTACTCGTGTCCGTAACCCCTCATCGAGGAGCATAGGTCAATCACTAACGTTCTCTATTCCACTCTCTCTTAGACAATCTTTTCCAGTTACTATTCATTCTTTTAATGTATACTTTCGATTCCTGACATAGTGTGTTCTTCTTGTTCTTCCTTTTTTTCCCGTTACCTTTCAGAATTCCAAGTTAAATCTTACCTTATGATGTAGTTTCATGATTTCCACAATGTATGTCTTATCTATTTCTAAAGTTTTTCCCTAAATTTCCTCTTCAGCTGAAAGATTAATTATTTATTTAACAATTTCTAAATAGAATAATATATATCTGTTTAAATTTCACTACTACTTACTATCCAACTTCAATAGAAAAAAAAACACACGTCACAATTCAATTTGACAACTAGTGTTACAATTAGATCAGATACTTTTTTAATGACTGACTTTAAATCCATTGACATTCACATAATAAGACATAGAAATTTAGGATGAAATACTTGATCACTCCTAATCTCATAGTTTCACGGATGAATTCCTTCTATAAATGTTCATCAGAAAGAATTTCTCTTTGAATACTCTGCCTAGCAATTGATTATCAACTTATGCTGTTGCATGCAACAACAAGAAGTGATATAAAGGAAGGAAAAAAAACTGTGCTGATCGAATTATACTGTAGTTACTAATTGAACTAATTTAATTTCTTCACATTACAACTAGATCAAAGAAAGTTCCATTAACACCAGATAATTAATAAATATGAAATTAGTAACTATCAAAATTGACGAATATTTCAATTATATAGAAGGTTAGTCTTTGAACAAATAGGTCAGTGATAAAACGATGTTATATCTGATTGAGTTCAAAAAAGAGTATCAACGTCATCAAGATTTTACAAATGGTTTGTTATCTAGAATAACTTTCATTTCAGTAGTTTCCTGTCCTTCTTTCATCTACTTTATATTTAGTCATAGTACTAATTTCAGAAGGCGATTTGTGGATATTGTAGTAATTTTAGTAGTTAAGATCATGGTTCAATTGAAGCTAGATCACCATGGAAATACTGAAAACACTGGACGGCCACTTCGTCCTATTTTGGGACTCCTTAGCAGTGCGAATCCACGATCCGACATGGTGAGACTCGAACCCAGGGCCTATCAGTCTTGCGCGCGAACGCTTACTCTCTAGACAATTGAGCTGGCCGGTATCCAACGGTGTTAGTCTATATCTTCAACTAATTCACGAAATTGAACAGCACATCCACCATTGTCTTCAGTGAGTTACTATCTCATAACAGACTCGGTTGAACTTCACTGATCACTGCTTCTCACTAGAACTCCAGGAACTACCTCTTGGAGGCCGTCACTATTGCGCTTATATTGATTAATAACAGAATAAGTTTTATGGATATTATAATAATTTTAATAGTTGAAATCATAAGAACATATTAATCATCTAACGTTTATTTGTAAAGTAAATACTTTATTGGATTTGTATAGCTCTTAATTACTTTACTATGAACAGTTAGTTCACAATGTTAAAACTATATTGAATAATGACCATATATATTGAACAATATTATGTTTGGCTAATGCTTATTGTTGATTGAATCCTATTGATCAAACTGCGATGTCACCACTAGTCTAATTGACTCAACATCGTGTGCATTATATTTTGATATGATAGTCAACAGGAAACTCTACATGACTTAGCCTTCATGCTCTTTGGTAGCAATCAACAAAGTGATACGTATAATCTTGAAGCTACTAATGTTCCATGATAGATTCGATCTCGTGTTACTCAGCTTCATTATCAGAGATAGTTTATAAGATATTCCAGTTGACCTTGGTTTTTTTGTCTTAGTATTTCTCAACAAAGTTTATTTGTAACTTGGAGGAAACCAATACTCTTTGTTTACTTCGAACCTACTTATACAACGAAGTTACATTTTTCATCAATATAGAATCATATTCAAACTAGAATAACAATTCAAGTATACTGTATGTTGTAGCGAATATTCCAATAGAGTTAATGAGGTCATAAAAAAATAGCTTTTGTTTCGGATAAACAAAGTTTAGGCGAGAAAGTTCCAGACCATTGAACGAGTGATTAGAACTCCTAGAGTTAGATGAATATGTAATGAAGTGATTGGATATACATAAATGATATTGAATTGAATTCAGTCAGCTATGAATTGAAGAAAAAAGTTACAATGATGTAATATGAACTTCAGGAAAAGTTAGAATAATCAATGACGTAATAAATAAAAAGGGGGATGTAATGTAACCATAGCAAAGAAAGATTTATTACCGCCTCTTTATTATTTATTTATTTTAACACATAGATATCGGTACAAGGAGGCACCAAATACATATGCGCCACACAAATCTCATTCGATGTGTGAAGGCTGTGATACTGCCCGGGTGCCCAAACCGAAGCAGGTGGTTTTCTTAGGGGGCCACACTTCAAGCCTTTGACCTAAAGGTCTGACCCACAAGGCAGAGGAGCATCGTAAGGAGATGCAGTCCTATGGTAGCCGGCGACCAACAATCGCTTCATACGCCATTTGTTCTTTGAGGATACTGGAGCCCATGTGCACCATTGGTTTGGAATCAGGGTTTTCCAACTCCCGTTGGTTGACTCTCTGTATCCACCAACTCGGTTAAAGCGCCGGACATTCGCTTTTCGTCCTCTCAGTTTTGCAAACAACACCCCCGCCACGAGAAGGCAATGAGTAGGACTTCCCTGGCAGAGGCTGTATACGTGTGGCCATGTGAGAGCATTTTGAGTGGGAGAGCAGATTCTCCACACTCTCGGCCGTACCAGGGCATTTGGGGGCTACCGCCTCTTTATGGACATATAAATCGGGTTTTAGATATTTAATCGCTATCGCTTTGGCAAATTTCAAAAGATTGAAGTTTGATTGTTTATTAATCACCTTGAAAGACTTTAGTTTATCAACTTTATATCCTGTATCAAGGAGATGTCTTGAGATGGTACTGCTGAATGATTTTAATCCGTTAAGCCTTAAACGTTTTAGAATATATTCTTTAAATAGAACGTAGGCTCTCCTTTTTGTTCTACCAATGTAACTGTTTTGGCAGATACATATAAATTTTTTATGCACAGTTGGCGATAATATGAAAGGGATACCTATCGAGCTTTGATTGTGTTAAAGAACATATTATTTTGAACAAGACAATCAGTCTAACTGCAAGAAAAGTTCTTTTCAATAAAGCTTTTATTCTTATATTGATTGACCCTGGCCGATGGTGCACATGGGCTCCAGGATCCTGAGGGAACAAATAGCGAATGAACCAGTCGTTGGTCACCAGGTACCATGGGACTGCATCTCCTCACGTTGCTCTACTGCCTTTTGGGTCAGACCTTTAAGTCTAAGGCTCGGGATGTGGTCCACTAAGAAAACCACCTACTTCGGTCTGGGAACCCAGTCAATATCACAACCTACACACAAAATATAATGATAATGAATATTGATTGACCCTGAGACATCATCGCCTTTGAATTTAATTTGAATAAAAATAGGTGTTTTGACGAGACTAAAATTTATAGAAGAATCAATCATATGTAAGATAAAAGGTCTCGAATTTTGGAGCGAAATTCACTCATTCATTAGGATAAATAGAGTTTTGGCATTATATCTGATATCAGTTCGTGATGAAAACCCTAAATCTAATTTGTAACCTTAGTTATCAATTGTAAATCATAATTCTAATTTCTCACACACTGGTTTATAACCCTCATTTGGTACCGATTATTAGGTAGACACTCTCAAGATCAGTCTGTCGCTAACCAGCATCCTCCGATTCACTCTGTCCTGGGCCTTCCTTTCTAGTTCTATCCAACTGTTGCTCATTCTTCTCATTTCTTTCTCCATTTCTTGGCGTAATAAGTTTTTTTGATCTTGAGGATTCCAAATAAAGGCTTGCCTGAAGCCCTTCATGAGCTAATGCCAGTCCCAAGTTTGGATAAAGAAAGAGAGTTGAGCCACGGGGGTTTAGTGATCCCATCCTGTAGAAATCTAACACGCTAAAATAAAAACGCTAACCAGAAAACAATCATTCTAACCAATATTTCTTTCATATCCACTCTACATACTGTGGATTATTATTATTACCATTTGTTCTCTTGTCTTCTCTTTCTTTATGTTTATTTACATTCTATAAAAATTTGTTTACTTATCTTTTTTTTCCCTAAGAATAACGTAAACAAATTTATTTATTTATTTGATAATAATTTAATTTCATTAATTTCATTTAGACTTTTATCTTAAATAAATAAAGAATTATTACCATTACTATTATTAGTATTATTATTATTATCACTATCATTACTATTATTATTAGTAGTAGTGTTATTATTACCATGACTACTATTGCCATTACTGTTGCCATTACTATTATTATTATTACTATCATTATTATTATTGTCATTATTATTACTATTATCATTATTATTTCTATTACTATTATTATCATTAGTATTACTATTATTGGTAGTACTGTTATTATTACTGCTAGTATTACTATTACTATTACCATTATTACTATTATTATCACTATTAGTACTATTATTATTACTATTATTATTAGTACTATTATTATTACGATTATTATTATTATCATCGCTACTATTACTATTATTATTACTATTAATATTATCACCGTGACTACTATTGCCATTACTGTTGCTACTATTATTATTGTTACTATTATTATTATTATTATTATTATTATTATTATTATTATTATTATTATTATTATTATTATAGTTGATGTCTTTTGATGACAATAAACTGCCTCGACTCGCACCTCATATATGAGATGAAAAAAACCTAGTGTGAATATATCATTATCAATTAGTAATTTAGATTTGTGTTAACTGGGATTCTATTTACTACTTTTACACACACATGCACACACACATACTGTTTCCATTAGTACGTGTGTATGTATATATATGTTATGTAATTTTTTTAAATTTTTGTTCACTTTAATGCATCTAAATAATTATCAGAAGAGGTTTTGTGTAGATTTTAGAAATTTCACTGATTGAAATCATGAGTCAATTGAAGCTAGACCACCATGGAAAACCTGAAAGCACTGGACGGCCGTTTCGCGAACGCTTAACCTCTAGACTGTTGAATCGGCATCCAACGCTGAAAAGTCCCATACTAGGACGAAACGGCCGTCCAGTGCTTCTAGCTTTTCCATGGTAGTCTAGCTTCAGTTGACTTATGGATTCAACTAAAATCCCCACAAGATCTTTTCTGATTATAATTTTAGTATGATGACCAATGGTTGAATTCAAGAGGCATTTCCCGGAGTTCTAGTGAGAAGCCGTTACCAGTAGAGTCCAACCAGGTCTGTTGTGACATAACAGTTCACTAAAGACAATGATGTACGGTGAGCAATTTGGTGGATTGGTTGAATTTAAACAATAACACCGTTGGATGCCGACTAAGTGGTCTAGTTGGTTAGGCGCCTGGCACGAGACTGCTAGGTCCTGTGTTCGAATCTCGCAGGGTGCCGGGTCGTGGATGCGCACTGCTAAGGAGTCCCATACTATGACGAAACAGCCATCCAGTGCTTTCAGGTTTCACATGGTGGTCTAGCTTCAATTGACTCATGATTTCAATCAGTGAAATCTAAATAATTGTTAGTTTATTCTGTTGTGGCGTAAAGAGTTAACATTTAACTTTAAAAAATACCATATGTTTTCATTATTTATTTACTTATTTTTTTAATAATTTATTTTTAAAGAAAGTTAAATGAGACTATAATTTATGGACGACCTTCGAGCGATGCTAGACTGAACTTGAAACTGTCTACCTAATAACTAGGACCAAATGAAGGTTATAAACCAGTGTTTGACGAATTAGACTAATCATTTACAGTTGATTCCAAATGAATGAGTGAAGATTTGAACCTCATTTCATCTAATGTGGTTTTTTGTAACTGGGTTGTTTCACTAGAGTTTATAAATATAGTTTGACTAGAAGCCAAATATATTAATCGATAACTGAAATGGCTAAACGAGGTTGTTATTTAGCGTTATTTGACATAGATTTCATGTTCGCTGATAGTTATCAACGAAGAACATTTGTATATTTTAGCGGAATGATTCATTCACCAACCGACGGCATGACTAAAGATATTATTGCGCTCTTCAAGCCTCACTTATTCTATCATTACTTACCTACACCTATTACCCTCATCGAGGAGGATAGACCACCCATCAGCAGTCTGCATCCAAGTCTGTCCTAGACAGTTCTTTCCGGTTGTTTCCAGTTACTATTCATCCTTTTCATGTTTGATTCTGATCCTCAACGTAGTGTGCTCTTTGGCCTTCCCATCTTCCGTTTCACTTCAGGATTCCAAGTTAGTGCTTGCCTTGTAAGGTAGTTTGATGATTTCCTCAATGCGTATCCTATCCAATTCCTGATTTTTTTTCATCTGAAAGTTAGTTTATTTTCTCTCGCAGTGGGCTGTTGTTGATGATATCCGTTCAACAGATATTGAGTATCTTGAGTAGACAATTGTTTATAAATACTCGTACGTTTTTGATGATGGTTGTGGTACTTCTGCAAGTTTTAGTTCCATACAATAGAACTCTCTTGACATTCGTATTGAAGATTGTGATATTGACAGTTGTTTTGAGTTCCATATGTTCTATAACTGTAGGAATGCTCTCCTATCATAAGAGTAATATATTCACAATGATTGATAACTGCATAATAACTAATCTCATGTTTACTTAATTCCTAATGCTGAATAAATTCTATTGATCAAGCTTAAATGTGGTCATATTCCGTACATTATCCGTAAATTATGTTTGAGTGTTAGGTGTTTTAAGGAATCTGGAAAGAAATCTTCATTAACTTCGATTTGAAAATAATCACGACATCAAAGCACTGGTAATATCTGTGACTGTGATATACGTTTAAATCATTTGAAGAGAATCAGTTCCTTTAAGACTGAGGATAAACCTTAGTAACACATGCCATAATGTGGTGGTTGGCAATGACTTGTAAATATATTATTGATGGAAGTTCTACATCATGACAACAGAGTATAACAGATTTAAATCGATAATGCTGTTCATGAAACCTAGTTTTCTAGGTTCCCACTTATTATGTAATCACGTATAATCATCTGTTTAAAGTAACAGACTTTGATAAATCAATTATCAATTATTCTCTTAGGTATATAATACATGTAATTGAAGATTGTCTTGTAACTATGCCCAAT
The DNA here is from genome assembly GCF_000699445.3 of Schistosoma haematobium. Lineage (NCBI taxonomy): Eukaryota > Metazoa > Platyhelminthes > Trematoda > Strigeidida > Schistosomatidae > Schistosoma > Schistosoma haematobium. The sequence continues at coordinate 1,412,374 of NC_067195.1, forward strand.
CTTACCCACCCCCCTCCCGATCATACACAAATACATAGAAAACATTTTGTTAAATTATTAATTTTAATTTCATGTATTTGACCTTATTTCAATTTATTTTGTAAAAATGTGTAACATACTATGTTACATAACTTGATCTAATACAAAATGAACACAATATAATGCCTATCAATCATTTATATCAAATTGAATATATCATAACTAAGGAATCTCTCATACCAGGACTAAATGGTCGCCCCCAAATGCCCTGGTACGGTTGAGAGTGGAGAGAGTCCACTCGCCCTCTCCATATGCTCTCACATGGCCACGCGTATATGACCACTGCCACGGAAGTCCCACTCACTGCCTTCTCGTGCAGAGGGTGTTGTTTGCAAAAATGAGAGGACGGAAAGCGAATGTTCGTCGCTTTAACCAGATCCCAAACCAATAGTGCACATGGGCTCCAGTATCCTCAAAGAACAAATGGCGTATGAACCAATCGTTGGTCACCGGCTTTCATGGGACTGCATCTCCTTACGATGTTCCACTGCCTTGTGGATCAAACCTTTAGGTCAAAGGCTCTGGGTGTGGCCCCCTAATAAAACCACCTGCTTCGGTTTGGGCACCCGGTCAGTAGTATCACAGCCCTCACACATATCGAGTGAGATTTGTGTGGCGCATATATATTTGGTGCCTCCTTGTACCAATATCTATGTTTAAAAATAAATAAATAAGTAAAATGGCCGTCCAATGTTTCCAAGTTTTCTATGGTAGTCTAGCTTTAATTGACTTATGAATTCAACTACTAAATATCGTAACTTGTTCTGATTCCACCATATTACTATGAAGTAGCATGAATTCTAAATGAATCATGAATGATATTGGTTTCAAATCGATCACAGTGATGTAGATCTTTTTCATTTTGATAGAGTTTTGTTCTCTTAGCTGGATGATTTAGTCATTGAGTTATCATCGTTCTTTTGAATAATATCATCAACACAAACTTCAGGTAGAAGTTACATAACCAAACCATCCAACTCAGAGAACATATTCAGAATTAAGAAAGTGTAAAATAATAAATATCCAAATGTTGTTTACATAAGAAGCAAATGATGAATGAATACAAATAAACTGGTTCAGATTTACGGCTGTACCCTCTCCCTTTTTTTGGCATAATACAGGGAGTTAATCATTTAGACAAATATTCAAGTGAAACCATCCTTTCTCTCTTCCGTTTACAGACTAACACACATACACACATACATATTATCGAAGCATTACTTTGTAAGCATCAAAATCATCTATTTTTACGGTTTTATCTTTCTTGTGGAACTTTGTCAACGCATTCTCTGTTTATCATTTAATATGTAACTAGAATTCATTATGGATCCAATAAACAAACTTAATATTTACCTTGTTTCATGCACTGATAACAAAAGCTTCTTCATTATTCCCCAGGTAACTGTCTATCTAATAAAACTCAAAAGAGATAATAATTATAACACTTTCTGAGAGGTTTAAATTTCTTGAGATATATCATAGATGTTGATTGTGGGGATAAAACATTGTTAAATAGTTCTATATTAGAACGAAACTAGTATCTAATACTTCTTAAGTTTCACCGGTTGTCTAATATAGTTCATTCTACAAATTCATCAGCTTATACTATGAAATATAATTTACATAGTTTGTCACTACTATGTATACGTTTGAACATACATGATACTATGAATTGATATCACCTAAAACCTACTGACCATTGAATGTCTGTTCCTTGTGTTATGTACAAAACTTCAAAAGTGATCACTTATCATTCTATAGAGAGGACCGAAAGATTCTGGTCCCATATGTTTCGGCAGGGAAATTCCAACATTTCATATTTCACTAAAATAAGTAGATTTTCAGCCACGAATCTTTTATTCTTGGTAATTAAAGCACTTTTTTAATAGATATTTTCAGATAATTATTTCAACAATTGAATTCACAAGTCGATTTAAACTAGACCACCATTAAAAACTTAGAAGTACTGGACGATCGTTTCGTCCTAGTACGGAACTCCTAAACCATGACCAGTGAAATCCAATCCATGCCCCCAAATGTCTTAGTACGGCCGATAGTGGGGAGAGTCCACCCTCCCTCTCCAAATGCTCTAACATGGCCACGCGTATATGACCACTGCCACGGAAGTCCTACTCACTGCCTTCTCGCAGCATTACTGTTGTTTACGAAATTGAGAGGACGAAGAGCGAATACCCGGCGCTTTAACCGAGTCGGTGGATACGGAGGATCCACCTAGGAGAGTTGGTAAACCCTAGTTCCAAACTAATGGTGCACATGGGCTCCAGTATCCTAAAGGAACGAATGGCGTATTGACCAATCGTTGGTCACCGACTACCATGGGACTGCATCTCCTTACGTTGCTCCACTGCCTTGTGGATCAGACCTTCAGGTCGAAGGCTCGAGGTGTGGCCACCTAAGAAAACCACTTGCTTCCGTTCGGGCACCCGGTAAGTATCACAGCCCTCATACATATCAAATGAGTTTTGTGTGGCGCATATGTATTTGGTGCCTCCTTGTACCAATATCTGTGTTAAAATAAATAAATAAATAAAAATCCATGCCTGGTGTTAAACAGTTATCCACATACATAATGAATAAAGGCCTGCTCAAGATCGTGGATCGATTGAAGTTTGACATTAAAATCGGTGAATGCCAACTCGGTGGTCAACAGTTTAAACGTTCACGCGCGGGACTGAAGGTCCTAGGTCGGAGTCCCACATGCGGGATCGTGGATGCGCACTTTTGAGAAGTCCCATACTATGACGAAATGGCCGTCCAGTGCTTCCAAGTTTTAAATCGACTAATGAATTCAACTGTTAAAATTATTAATAATCTCCGCAATTCCCCAGTCTGATAATTATTTGAAGTTGCGATAAAGGTAGAGATAATGTATAGCGCTATGTGAATCATGATTCAGTAGAGGAATATTTTTTATTTGTGTATCACGAATTGACCGAAGTAAGAAATGCGGTCTATTGGATGCCGAACTATAGATCTGAAGATAATGTTCTTGATAAGAAGCCTATAATTCCCAGGTTTGATTCATAATCACAAAGTCATATATACAGGACAAAATCCACATTCCAAATTTAGTTTCAAGCCAATATGGTATACAAAACACTCACAATTGATTGATCACTGGGTGGTGATCAAGGTCATGTATGTCAAGTCCTTCTTAGTGTAGATCGAATGCGATCGATCAAGTTACGATGTGGCCAGTTCCCTTAAGATTACAGGTACACCATGCGGACGTGTGCCAAGTAGTACGAAACTTGGGTCTAGGGTTTCTTGTTGACTACCTCCAACCACCATCTAATAAAAAAACATTGTATATATCTATATATGTAGGTAGTAAATTAGTATTTATCCAGTTACCACATATGCACATAAAGACTGATCAAATTCTTTCTTGAATATCAACATAAACCTTCTATGAATAATAATTAGTTACTTACTGATCTCTTTATTTTAAATTCACAATGAATTAATTAAATCTGATTACATTTTCTTTTCTTATATCCTTATGAATAGAAAAATTGTACTTCTAATGTTTCATGATGAAATTCAATTAACACTATTGTAAATAGTATAAAGGAAACAATTTTGATTTAATTCAATTAGTTATTTACTCTGAAGAAATGGCTTATATTAAGTCACGAAACATTGTCCAGAAATACAGTTTTTATTAGAATTGAGTTGTAGAGATTTTAGTAAATTTATGATTGAGATTATGAACTATTTACTAACTAGTGACTAACGTCATGAGGGAATTCTTGGAGTTCTTGTGAGAAGCCGTGACCAGTAGAACTAATCCGTGTCGGGTAGAGATAGGTATCCATCTAAATACAATAGAAGATGGTTGTGCAATTTGATGGATTGGTTGGAGTTAGACATTAACACCGTTGGATCTCGACCGGCTCAGTGGTCTAGAGATGAAGCGTTCGCGCGCGAGACTGGAAGTCATGGGTTCGAGTCTCGCTTACAAGATCGTGGATGCACACTGCTGAAAAGTCCAACAATAGGACGAAACGGCCGTCCAGTGCTTCCAGGTTCTCCATGGTGATCTAGCTTCAATTGACTCATGATTTCAACCAGTGAAATTACTACAATATCCACAAAACCCCTTCTGATATCAAAAAAACATATATTGTAATATCATACACAGAAATATGACTTATAACAGAGTATACAATTGAGTTTAAAAGTGTTGTTAGGTACTCATAGTAACATTTATTGAGAAAAGAAAAAAACAAGTCTCTTGATCCAATCAAGAGGACAATACGAGTATTAAGATTAACAGGTCAAATTCGATGTGTCATATTTTGATATGAGATCTAGTTGTAATACCTGTTTAGAGGTTGAAATAAGTTGAATAAGTTTCAAATCTGCCCTATCCTAGTCATTGACAATCTACTAGTCTAATAATAAAATTGTCACTCTGAATAACACAATCTAAACGATAGATTCTTTAGATACAGCAGTCCTGTAATAGTTCAGGTGAGATTTCAACAATTCAGTGATAAAGACCATAGGGAGGATCAATTTGCTCAAGTTTCTTGGAACAATGTCATGGCATTAACTATGAAAAAAAAAACAGGTAACACTAATCAATAATCTTCAAACCGACTACTTTCAATCACGTTAAAATACATATTACATAATTCAAGTATATTTTGTGTATTATAAATTGGAATTCTTTGTGCTTATTAGTTTCTAGTCTGTGCACAAAATACTACGTATAGAACGAAATGGCCGTTCAGTGCTTCCAAGTTTTCAATGGTGGTCTAACATCGATCGCTTCATGATCAGTACATATTGACTACCTCTTTATAGGTCAATCAGTTTGTGTTAAAAAGTATTTTCAATTATGATTAATCTCTGCAAATTACTGAAATACTACAATATTCATTAGTGACTTTTCTATTAAAGATGATCCTACCACTGAATGCCCTATTACGGCCGAGGGTGAAGAGAGTCACCTCTCTCTTTCGAAATGCTCTCACATGGTCACGTCAATACAAACACTTATACGGAAGTCCTACTAACTGCCTTCTCGTGAAATTACTGTTGTTTACGAAATTGAGAAGATGGAAAGCGAATGTTCGTCGCTTTAACTGGGTTGTTTGATACGGAGGATCCACCTAGGGGAGTTGTTAAACCCTGGTTCCAAACTAATGGTGTACATGGGCTCCAGGAACCTGGAACAATAAATAGTTTATGAATCATTCTTTGGTCACCGGCTACCATGGAACTGTATCTCTTGACGTTGCTAAACTGGCTTTTGGATCAGACCTTTAGGTCGAATGCTCCGGGTTTGGCCCCCTGAGAAAAGCACCTACTTCAGTCTGGGCACCTGGGCAGTATCACAGTCCACACACAAATCAAGTAACTTGTATATGTATTCGGCAACCTGTTTATACCAATAGTTATGTATTCAAGTAAACAAATAAAAATAATACTACTTACAAATCATCAATTATTTTATTAAGCAACACCAAAACAACCAATGTTCCCTTTGCATTTCAAAATTGAATCATACTGTATCACAGTCAGAGACATTATTATTAAGTTATTAAGACAGTAATTAATCTCCTACTGTAGTGAACACGAACACCAGTGGGGAACAATCGAATGCATATGACACAAAATTACAGAACCTTTTAATAAAATCTAACAATCAAATAGTAAATACGTAATTTGCAAAATGTCCATCAATTGTCTCATAATGACTCAGACTTCATCGTTCTTGCATTTTCATAAAAATTGCATTCCGTTCCCATTCTTTACTGTTCGCTTCTCTTGTCTCTCTGCTACTAGACATTCTGTTCACGACTAACATCATCTACTACTTATGTCAATATAAGTAGCACACCACACTACTACTACTATTAATAATAATAATAATAATAATAATATGTGTACACTTACTTGTCCATCCATTCACTTGGAAAATACAAGTACTTTATGGATGTGTAAGACCAATTTTTTGGTGCCTTTATATTGTCATTTTCATTAATTTTGTTTTTCTATAGAACTTAATTTTTTGTATTAAAACGCATTGAAATGATTTCTCACTGTCATACATACATACGTACCAATACCCCCCCTCTTTCTCTCTCTCCCTAATACTTTTATTACATTTATCAGTATTATAGTAATTTCAATGATGAAAAGAATATGTCAATAAAAATTTTGTATTCAAATTCCTATGGTTACTATAAGTGGTTATATAAGAAAGGAAGTACTTTCATCAAATGAGTATTTTAACAAAAGTTAGACATGAACACCATTGGATGGCAATTCAGAGATTTAGAGGTTATGTGTTCGCCAGCTAGACCGAAGGTTCTGAGTCCAAATCATGCGAGGTGAGATCATAGATGTTCACTTCTGAAAAGTCCTATACTAGGACGAAACATCCATTTAGTACTTCTAGACTTTTTATGGTAGTCTAGCTTTAATCGATTCATGAAATTCAACTGTTATATTATGATCAAAAGGGGGTTTTGTCGAGATTTTATTAGACGTTTTCTTAATGGTAATATTCGAGAGTAAATTGATGTGTTAATGATTGAAATTATGGATCGATCTAAGTTATACAATCATAGAATATCTGGAAACACTAGATAATCATTACATCATATTGGAGAGTTTCAAGAGGAAATATCTGGAATTTTAGTACGAAGCTATGATCAGTAAAGCCCAATCATGTTAGGTGTGTAAATGGTACCCATAGAAGACAATCGAAGATAGTCACTCAATATCATGGTTTGATTAAATTTGGATTCGTATAAGATTGAACGTTAATTCAGTGGTGTAGGGGTTAAACGAGACAGAAGCTTCTAGGTTTGATTATCGGTTGAAGGGTCATAGATACTCAGTTCTATACTAAAATGAAACGCGTGTCCGGTGTTTCCAAATTTTTAAAGGTTAGTCAACTCAGATCGGTTCATGATATCAATAAACTTCAACAATCTCCATAATCCCATACTAATGGCATGTTTATGTTGAATAATTGACTAATTTGTTTGTGTGACTAACAATTACAGTCAAAAAGCTTCATTCTATCCTATTTGAAACTTATCATTTGGATCTACCTGTATAGTAATGTTGATATTCTAATTATATAAACTAATATTTCACTCATTATTATAGATAACACTATAGAGTTTGCGTTACTGGCTATTACAAATGACTTTATTGATGGTCATTTCATCGCTGGCTATTATCTATCCAAACTATAACCAGGATGTTATTGTGAACAATACCAAAGGCTGTTGTTTAATAAACTTAAATTCTAAAAAAAGATTTATGAATCCATCTTTGAACGCTAATACAGGGAAAATGGAATACCTTCATAGCTAATTGCATAAACCATTTTATTGGTACTTATCTATAATTACTTATTTATCAGAAAAAGGTTTTGTGGAAATTACAGTAATTTAATAGCTGACTTCATGGGTCAATTAAGGCTAGACCAGCATAGAAAACCTGGAAGCATTAGACGGCCATTTCGTCCCAGTGCGGGACTCCTCATCAACGTGCATCCACGATCCCGCACTAAAGGGACTCAAACCCAGCACCTACGGTCTCGCACTGGAACGCTTAACTTATAGACTACTGAGCCAGAATTCAACGGTGTTAATGTCTAACTTCAATCAGTCCACGAAATTGTGCCACCATCCGCGAGACCTATAGGTCCTAATTTTGAATCAAGGAGTGGTGGACAAATATTTTACCAACTCTGTATTCGATAGCTTGAATACTTACCAAAGACTTTGAAAATTTCAGATTTGATCCATGTTGACATTATAGATGCTTATCCTCGATGAAGTTTCACATTGAAATGAACCAGTTGTTCAGTACTCTCTCACATTCAATGACTATTATTATTATTATTGAATTAAAATAAATAGACATGTTGTTTAAAGTTGTTTTCTGATAAGACTTTCATGAATAGTTGCTAAGCAGTTTATATTTACACTAAATATACTGATTACTGTATAATCTTAGCAAATAAAACACAATGAATTTTTTCTGCTCTGTCATGCAGCAATTTGAAAAACTTTCCAGGTCTCCCACATTGTACAAGCATTTCACATACCTAAATTAATGATTACTCTGGTTGTCAGAAGGAGCATCAGCCTCGTGACTTCCGAAGGAACTCGGCTTTCATCATAAGGTATCATAGCTCTTCTAAATGAAGATCTTCTAACTGCCAGGGCAGAGTTTAAATGGTTTGAATTGTTTTTTCTGGTTAGCATTTTTTTAGCGAGTTCGTTTTCTACTGGAGGGGGTCGCTAACCCCATGCTTAACCCTCCTCCTTTATCTGGGCTTGAGACGGGCAGTAGCCCCGATTGGGCTCCAGGCGGAGACATCTTATAATGTTAAAGGAATTTTGTATTGTTTCGTTGAAATTAAGAAAGAAATAACGATTCAACAATTTATAGCCTACAACTATTTTCTATTCAATTTCAATCTTTCTTTTTTTTTTCTTTTTACTTTGATGTCATTTCTTCTTTCCGTTATCATCTCCTTATCTACCTCCCTCCCCCCTCCCTACCATACCTCCCTCTCTCTCTCACTCTCTCTGTATATATTTCTCTTTTGTTTTGTAGTCATGGATGAGTGAAATCAATGCAAATATACAATCAAATAATAATAATATACTTATTATATTAGTTGGGAATAAATTAGATGAAGAAAAAAATCGTATGGTCACTAAAAAAGAAGGTGAACGTTTAGCTCAAGTAAATGAATATTATTTTGTTGATAATTATATATTGTTTTCTTTAATCAAATTTGATTATTTATAGAATATAACTATAAATTTTTACAATTCATGTACTTACGCATGTTACCCCCTAATCGAGTAGAGGTTGCCGATCAACATTCTCCAACCCATTCTATTCTAGGCCTTTCTTTCTAGTTCTATTCAATTGTCATTCATTCTTCTCATGTCTATCTCCATTTTAAGGCGTAATTTGTTCTTTGGTCTTCCTCTTCTCCTTTGGATTTGAGGATTTCAAGTGAGGGCTTGTGTTGTGATACAATTGGGTGCTTTCATCAATGCGTGTCCTATCCATTTCCAGTGATTCTTCCTGATTTCTTCCTCTGTTGGAATCTGGTTTTTCCTCTCCCATAGTAGATTGCTGCTGATAGTATCTGGCCAACGAATCCGAAGTATTCTGGGTAGACATCTGGAGCCTCTCTGGGGCTACTGCCTGTCCCAATCTTGGATAAAGGAGAGGAGTTGGGCATGGGTTTAGCGATCCCATCCCGTAGAAGACTAACTTGCTAAAAAAAACGCTAACCAGAAAAAGTAATTCAAAGGATAAACATCAATGGGGAGGTTGAAAAAATACAATACAAATATGACATAAACCTCACGCTATTACACAAGCTAGTGGCTCTCTGGACTCAGTAGTTACATGGATAACTTGATAGCATTTGGAGAGAATGATGCTGAGTTCAACTCCCAGTGAGCACATTAACCCTGGGATGTAGGTACATCCAGCTGACATGTCCTAAACAAGACGGAACATAAATCCTGGATTTCACTACTAGCCACTATTCATCTCTGATTATGGAAGATGTACTATTGAAGAGTTCCATAATGTGACATAATAATTATTCCTTACTCTTTGATTCTCTAGCTAAAGTCAATTTTTGAATGCAAATCAAATTTAAAACATGAATAATAGAAAACTTACATAGTTGTTCAATGGATTACCTTTAGTTATATGACCATTAAAAATCGGAAAGCATTGGACTTCTTTTTCATTCTGTCATGAACCTCTATAACAGTGTTTATCAACGAACTCATCACAGATAGAACCTAGCACCATCATGTCTAATTGTGAGAATTTATTCTTTAGACGATCAAGCCAACGCTTAATTGTTCATATGTTTAACTTCAACATATTCAGTGAATTGGGTTTGAATCTTATGAGAACCTTTAGTTTCTTTGCTGACATTTATCAAAGCTCAAGTCATTTCAAATTTATTACTCAATCTCTTTATTCATGAAATACTTCATAAAATGTATTGCTGTCCCAAGTTACTCAGTAGGATGATTACATTTTGACTAGACTGAAAGAATTTAATTAACATTGTGGTCTAAACACCGTCCAAGATTGGTATATATTAATATCAGACATTGGTTTTGTTGATAGTATATTAATTTCAATAGTTGAGATTATGAATTAATTGAAGCTAGATCACCATAGGAAATCTGGAAGCACTGGATGGCCGTTTCGTCCCTTTGCGGGACTCCTCAGCAGTGCGCACCCATGATCCTGCCTCACGAGATTCGAACCCAGGACCTGTCAGTCTTGCGCGTGAGCGATTAACCACTAGACCACTGAGCCGGTATTCAACGGTGTTCATATATTAACCAATTATAAAGTAAAGAACTCAATACCACTATATAACTGTGGTAAATTGAATAGCTTTATAAAAATGTCATTGATCTATATTCTATGGTTAGCATACATTTTATCAAAATTTCAAAGACATGTCACTTGAAGGTATTAACTATCAACCTGTCCTTATCTATGGTTAGTACATTCGACTTTCATCCACTAAATTATGGGTTCGAAACCCGCTTCATCTACTTCAATTTGATTAACCTTGTAGTATCACTCGTCCGAATACTTAGAATGTGATTCAAAGCCACTTACTTACTTACTTACGCCTGTTACTCCTCGTGAAGGAGCATAGGCCGCTCACCAGCATTCTCCATCCAACCCTGTCCTGGGCAATCCTTTCTAGCTCCGTCCAGTTGTAATTCATCGTTTTCATATCTGCTTCTATTATCCGACGCAATGTGTTCTTTGGCCTTCCTCTTTTTCGCTTCTCTTCAGGATTCCAAGTTAGGGTTTGCCTCGTGATGCAGTTTGACGATTCGCGTAATGTATGTCCTATCCATTTCCATCGTCTTTTCCTAATTTCTTCTTCAGCTGGAAGTTCGTTTGTTCTCTCCCACAGAAGGCTGTTGCTGATGGTATCCGGCCAATGGATGTTGAGTATCTTGCGTAGACAACTATTTATAAATACTTGTACTTTCTTGATTGTGGTTGTTGTAGTTCTCGAAGTTTCAGCTCCATACAGTAGAACTGCCTTGACATTGGTATTGAAGATTCTCACTTTGATATTGGTTGAAAGTTGTTTTGAGTTCCATATGTTCTTCAATTGTAGGAATGCGACCCTTGCTTTGCCGATCCTCGCCTTTACGTCTGCATCGGATCCTCCTTGTTCATCGATGATGCTTCCTAGGTATGTGAAGGACTCTACATCTTCCAGAGTTTCTCCATCAAGAGTGATTGGATTGCTGTTTTCCGCCTTGAATTTGAGGACCTTGGTTTTCCCTTTGTGTATGCTGAGGCCTACTGATGCAGAGACTGCTGCTGCACTGGCTGTCTTCTTCTGCATCTGTTCGTGTGTACGTGATAGGAGGGCTAGTTCATCTGTGAAATCCAAATCGTCTAATTGATTCTGAGCTGTCCATTGTATTCCGTGTTTTCCTTCAGATGTCGAGGTCTTCATAATCCAGTCGACCACCAGAAGAAAGAGGAAGGGAGAGAGTAAACAGCCTTGTCTGACTCCGGTCCTTACTTGGAATGCATCTGTCAGCTTTCCTCCATGCACTACTTTGCACTGTAGTCCGTCGTATTAGTTCCGGATAATATTGACAATCTTCTCAGGAATTCCGTAGTGTCGAAGAAGTTTCCATAATGTACTCCTATCTACACTGTCGAATGCCTTTTCATAATCAATGAAGTTGATGTATAGTGATGAGTTCCACTCAACTGATTGTTCGACTATGATCCGTAGTGTTGCAATTTGGTCTGTGCACGACCGATCCTTACGGAATCCAGCTTGTTGATCTGGAAGTTGGGCATCTACTGCATCCTTCATCCGGTTCAGCAACAATCTGTTGAAGACTTTCCCTGGTATTGACAGTAGTGTAATGCCTCTGTAGTTTTCACATTTGCTCAGATCTCCTTTCTTTGGAATCTTGACGAGGTGTCCTTCTTTCCAGTCCATCGGCACTTGTTCCTCCTCCCAAATCTTTTTGAATAGAAGATAAAGCATGCTTGTGGTTGCTTCAACGTCTGATTTCAGTGTTTCAGCTGGTATGTTGTCGGGTCCTGCTGCTTTCCCGTTCTTGATTTGTCTGACGGCCATTCTAATTTCTTCCGTAGTTGGTGGATTGACATCTATAGGAAGATCTATGTGTGCTGCTTCGATGTCCGGTGGATTCATTGGAGCCGGCCCATTCACGAGTTCCTCGAAGTATTCTACCCATCTGTTACGCTGTTGTTGAATTTCGGTGATTTTCTTGCCTTCTTTGTCTTTGACCGGCCTCTCTGGTTTACTGTATTTCCCTGCTAGTTTCTTCGTTGTATCGTGAAGCTGTTTCATATTTCCTTCTCTAGCAGCTTTTTCTGCCGTCGTTGCTAGTTCTTCAACGTATTTCTTCTTGTCGGCTCTAATGCTCCTCTTCACTTGTTTGTTTGCTTCTATGTATTCAGCTTGTGCTTGGACTTTCTCTGCTCGTGTTCGGCTGTTGTTTATTACTGCCTTCTTGTTCTTCCTTTCTTTGATCTTGTCCAGTGTTTCTGTAGAGATCCATTCCTTATGATGGTGTTTCTTTAGGCCCAGAACCTCTTGACACGTTGAAGTTAATGCCAAGTATACACACATTTATACATGGTTAACAACTGACCATAATTATTCATTTCATTATACTCAATTTCTCTCTTTTGTTGTTGATTTATTCATAACTATCAGTTTATAAAATAAATGAGAAAGGTCTCACGTGTTGATTGTTTTTTTCTCTCCTTCTACACTGTTTCTTTTTTTCATAAATCAATCAATCAATCTTTCTATTGTCTACCAGGGATAATAATTATTGCTATAGGTGGATATTTTAGTGAATTGGTTTGTTTGTTTGTTTGTTCGGTTGGTTGTTTTTCTTTAGGCTATACAGAAATTTATCACCAACAATAATAAACTATAATCAGAGAGGCGTTTTGGGGATATTATAGTAATTTAATTACTGACGATTTGGGTCGATTGGAGTTAGACCACTATGGAAAACGTGGACTGGTTGAAGTTAGACATTAACACCAATGGATACCGGCCGTTTTTAATGGTATAGAGGTCAAGCACTTGCGCGCCAGACTGATAGTTCATGGGTTCTAATCTCACGAGGCGGTATCCAAGATGCGCACTGCTGAGGAGTCCCATACTAGGACGTAACGGCTGTCCAGTGCTTCTAGGTTTTCCATAATGGCCTAGCTTCAATCAACTCATGATATCCACAAGAAACCCCTTCTGATATTTATAACAAATTAACTGAAATGAATTCGGTTGTTTTATTAAGTAGTATGATAATAACCAATTATAATAACGACAAACACTATGACAACAATAATATATCCTAAAGAAGAATATACATTTTTCCTTTTCTTTTTTTTTTTGAAATTTATCAAATATTTTCGTTTTAAATTTGTCTCCCTATTGATTATTACAAAAAAATTGTTGAACAATCGATTAGACAGAGAGAAATCGGTTCGATTTTTGTAATTCCATATGACAAATGACAATAAATTACCTCTTTTTTGTTTGTTTGTTTGTTTGTTAATGTTTCGATTAACTTTGATGGCTTATATATCATTAAGGTAGGTTTAATGAGAAATTTTGAAAACTTTGGGGGTGTTATGAAGTTATGCAAAATTGTGCATGGAGAACAGTTGACAAACTCGTTTGAAGTAAAGACCGGTGTTAGGCAAGGTTTCTTACTTTCACCTGTTCTCTTTCTGCTGGTGATCAACTGGATCATGAAGACGTCAACATCTGAAGGGAAACACGAGATACAATGGAAAGATAGGATGCAGTTGGACGATCTAGACTTCGCAGATGATCTGGCCATTCTATCCCAAACGCAACAACAAATGCAGGAGAAGACGAACAGTGTAGAAGCAGCCTCAGCAGCAATAGGTCTCAATATACACAAAGGGAAGAGCAAGATTCTCCGATACAACACAGCATGCACCAATCCAATCACAATTGACGGAGAAGATTTGGAAGATGTAAAAACCTTCACATATTTGGACAGCATCATTGATGAACATGATGGACCTGATGCAGATATGAAGGCGCGGATCAGTAAAGCAAGAGCAGCATATTTACAATTGAAGAACATCTGGAACTCAAAACAATTGGTAACTAACACCAAGGTCAGGATTTTCAATACAAATGTCAAGATTGTTCTACTGTATGGGGCGGAAACTTGGACAACTACGAAAGCCATCATCCATAGATACATGTGTTTATTAACAGTTGTCTACGCAAAATACTTCGGATCCATTGGCCGGACACTATTAGCAACAACGTACTGTGGGAGAGAACAAACCAGATTCCAGTGGAGGAAGAAATCAGGAAGAAGCGATGGAAGTGGATAGGACACACATTGAGGGAAGCACCCAACTGCATCACAAGATAAGCCCTCACATGGGATCCTCAAGGCCAAAGGAAAAGAGGAAGACCAAAAAACACATTACACCGAGAAATGGAAATAGACATGAGAAAAATGAACAAGAATTGGATGGAATTAGAAAAGAAGGCGGAGGACAGAGTGGGTTGGAGAATGGTGATCGGCGGCCTATGCTCCATTAGGAGTAACTGGCGTATGTAAATTAATAAGTAAACGATAGTTGGGTTCAACCATGTCGTGAGCATGGCAGTTACTCATGAGGGGAGTTAGGTGGATGGTTGAACATTATCACAAATTGAGTCCAATTAGGCATATAAGCAAGTGAATTTCGACTCAGTATTTTAAAATTGAAATGCTATAAACGATATCAAAAGGTTCCAGGTTCGTTATCTGATAAGGTCATTGATGCGTATCTCTGTGAAGTCGTTAACTAAGACAAAACAACTGTCCAATACTTCCTGGTATTCAACGGTTGTCTAACCAAGTTTAATTCGCAATATGAGCTATAACATTCTTCTTCCAAGTTAGAGATTCTCTAGTGTGATGGCTCTATAATTCTATGAGTAGATTGAATGCAGAATATAATCAGGTCTCGCAATAAGTAATTTATAACCACGAAAAAGTAAGTGAATATCTTCAAAGTAGAATGAAACAACTATTTTGTTTCCATAGTTATAACTGATTCTTTAGTTAAATTAAAATAGTCTGATATTAAAATTACCTATCATAAGAACACTTGATGTAACGTCTACTTCATTTAGCACTGATCATAAAACTGTCATGATAATCAAGTGTATTCTTTATAGGTAAATAGTATTCATTACATTATGGAGGACTGAGTAGCTCTTTGGTTTTAATATAGGGATTCCTCATCAGCGTGCACCGAATAATTCCTTAGAGTATAAGTATGGGACCTTTGTATTTCATGACAAACACATCCAACAGTACAAATGTCTAACTTCAATCACCTTCCTAATTGATACGACTATGATCCAATCAATTTTCTAAAGACCAGTTCATTCCTTATATGGTTGGACTCTGAATAATTTCAATGACTAAATAGTGCAATAATACGTAATGGTGTTTAATGAAATGAGAACTTGTACACACAATACTATGTCTACATATTATGACACGCCATTCGTACGTTTTGTTCGTTAAAATTTGAGTAGCAGCTTTCGACGCGACAGTTATTGTCATCAATCAAATGATTAAACTGAGGCAACTAGCTTAGAGATTCATCACAGTGGTAAATTAGAGTTACTGTTTGGATTAACTGAGGAATCCTAACAATTGTAGTTTAACCGTGTTTGTTGTGAGGCAATTACTCACTGAAAGCAATGGCGGACGGTCACTTAATATCGTAGATTAGTTGAAGTTAGATATTAACACTATTGGATGTCACTTCAGTTGTCTAAGGGTTAAGTTTCCGCGCGCGAGACTGAAGGTCCTGGATTTCAGTCCCGCATACGAGGTCGTGGGCGAAAACTTTCAAGAAATCCCAGACTACGACGATATTTTCATCCAATGCTTCTAGTTTCTCAATGACGGACTAGCTTAGATTGTCTCATGAATTAAACTATTAAAGTATAGGGTTGTAGAGATTATGTAAGTTTTAGATTGAGATCATGGAGCGATTGATGTTAGGCCACCATTGAAATTCTGGAAGCACTGGACGACCGTTTCGTCCCATTGTGGAACTACTCGGCAGTGCGCATCCACAATCCCGCTCGCGGGATTCGAACCCATGGCATTCAGTCTTGCGCACGAACTTAGCTGTTTGTTTTTATGCTCCCACTAGTGGGGTATATCTTATGATCATGTAATTCAGCATATTAATCATTTGTCAATGTATGTTTAACGTCATTAATAATTCCAACTTGTCAGTGAGACGTTTTAAAGACGTTCATTATTTATCCAACCACACCTTCAGTAATTGTGATTTACAACATTAAATGTCTTAACATTAAAGATACTGTTTATTAAATTATCATTACGCAAACACATTACTAACAACTATGTACACCGATACAAATTGAAAATATTAAGAGTTAAAAATATGGGACTTGTACAGATTATTCACTATGAACATATTTTACACCATAGATCCATTTCATGCAGGTATTCATTAAAAACTAGATAGTACTGTACAATTCTTTTATTTATTATCTATTTATTTAAACATATAAACATAGGTCCAAGGAGGCACCAAATACATATGCGCTACATAAATCATTCGATTTGTGTGAGGGTTGTGATACTGACAGGGTGCCCAGATCGAAGTAGGTGGTTTTCTTAGTGGGACACACTCGGAGCCTTTGACCTAAAGGTTTAATCCACAAGGCAGTGAAGCAACGTAAGGCGATGCTGTCCCATGGTGGCTGGTGACCAACGATTGGTCCATACGCCATTTGTTTCCTTAGGATCGTGGAGCCCTTGTGCGCCAATGGTTTGGAATCAGGGATTTCCAACTTCCATTGATGGAACTGCATATCTGCTAAGCCGGTTAAAACGCCTGACATTCTCTTTTCTTCCTCTCAATTTTGTAAACAATAGTAATGTCGCGAAAAGGTAATGCGTAGGACTTCCCGGGTAGTCGTTGTATGCACATGGCCATGTGAGAGCATTCGGAGGAGGAGGAGAACGGACTCTTTCCACTCTCGGCCATATCAGGGCATTTGGGGGCAATTCTTTTAATGTAACATGGAATATTTTCTGTAATGTTTATCTTTGTACGTGATAAATTATTCAACACAAAAAATTCGCGTTTAGAATTCAATCGTTTAATAAAATGTTGATAAGTTCTTTTCAGATTTCTTAAAAAACAAATTCCCCCCTCTCGTCCTTCTCCTCCCAACCCACTCTCCGGGGGAAATGAAACCAGTAATCCTTTGAGAAAATCTCACTATAATGCAAAACAAATAACATCTAGAAAAATAGGTCATTTAATAACTGTCAACATTTGTGAACATTTTTTTCGCCCCCCTCCCAAAAAACAATTATCTAATATTATATTCATTAATTAAAGGTCATTGTTAGTTAGGATACTATTTTAAACTTTTATTTTTTGTATTTGTTACTAATCATCACAGAAAACTGTATCTGTTTCTATGTATCATTTCGAGTTATATTGATTATTATATTAGTCATTATCACTTATTGATCATGGTCAATTACCTCAGTTTTGGTAGAGATTTGTTTTATTTAGTTGAATACATAAATATTGGTACAAGGGGGCATCAGGTATATATGCGCCACACTATAACAATGAGAATGGGAAGAGATGAAGAATGTAAGATGTGTATGAGAAAAAAGGGAGAGAACAATAATGACCACAGGTTAGTGTAAGGTAGTGTAGAGATAATAATAATAATAATAATGGGGGAAACGGAAAGGCACAACCAAAAAGAATTCTTTCAGTTAAGGAAGATACAACCACTTTTTATGAAGAAAGTAAAAGAAGGTTACAGCAGGATCGCTACTGGCTTCTATTCTGAGCCATATCTGATAACGTCTATGGCCACTGTGTTGCACCATCTCTCGGATCCCAGCCAGGGAGTTGTGAAGGACCTCTCCACTTTTAACAACCAGTCCCTGTGTCGGCAAATAATGCACGACGTGGAATTCTCTGGGACGACATTCGTAGAACATGTCCAATCCACCGAAGTCGATGTTTCAAGATGGTGACACCTATTGGATTATCGGCTCTGTGCCCGAACACACGATGCCGAACCTCTGCATTACTAACATGGTGTTGCCACTGGATGTCAGCAATCCTTCAGAGACAACGATGATCAAACAGAGTCGTCTAACATCCTCAACTCGGAGAGGCCAGGGTTCACAAGCATAGAGCAAAACTGCTCTCACCGACGCGCTGTAGATCCGACCTTTTACAGCCAGACTAACATCACGAAGGAGCCATAGGTGGCCCAGATTGGCATAAGCTGCTCTGGCTTTCACTATTCGTGCATTGATCTCATCACTCACGCCACCACCAGCACTTATGCAGCTACCTAGATACACGAACTTCTCGACTACTTCTATCTGCTCACCATCCAGGGTGAGTACAGGCTTGGAATCCTGCCAGTCTTGTAGAAGTACTTTGCACTTCGAAGGTGCAAAGCACATACCCATACTTACGGACACTGATTGCCAACTGATTAAGTGCGGATTGCACGCCTTGGGCATTATCGCACAGTAAGACAATATCGTCCGCATACTCAAGGTCGAGAAGTCTTTCTCCACATCGCCATTACTTACATCCATCAGAGATGTTTCCAGAATGTCATCGATGGCAAAGTTGAAGAGGAATGTTGAGATTTGGCAACTCTGTCTAACCCCACTGCTTGAATGGAACAATGGAGAAGGGTGGTTGTATGCCCTCACTCTACCTGAGGTGTTTGTATATATGGCCTCTAAGATGTTAATGAACTTCTCAAGCACACCGTTCTTCAATAGACAATCCCAGATAACAGTCCTGTCCAACAAATCTAAGGCAGCCCCAATGTCAAGAGATTAAACATTGATTGATGAATAAACTTTAAACTGATCGATAGAAATTCTCTATTTTCATGATTGATGATGTAATTACGTAATTATGTGTTTTACTATGATTATAGTTAGAATATTCTTAATTCTACATATAAATTTTTTCACCTTACTTACTTACATCTGTTACTCCCAATGGAGCATAGGCCTCTGGCGCTACTGCCGGTCCGACGCCCGGATGAAGACGGAGGGTTGATCATGGGGTTAGTGACCCCATCCCTTAGAAAACTAACTCGTTAAAAAAGCGCCAACCTGAGAAATTATTCTTTCACCTACATACATCCAAAATAATCACAATGAACATTATCAATCCACAACAAATACGTCCCTTAATTTACGGGAAACTTGACATATGAATTCCTTTAAATTGCATTTCTTTACATACATTTTGAACCTAACCTGAAATAAAAAGAAAATGATTAGTACAATCAAAGAATAAACTGTTCAATAAGATTTTGTCGTGATAAAATCTCAGAGAAAGATTCGAGATACGCTTGTCATATTATGGAGATTTGAACCCAGGACCTATCGGTCTCGAGCACAAGCGCTTAACCACTAGTTTCGATTGACTCATGATCTCAACTATTGAAATTACTACAATCTCCACAAAACCCCTTCCGATAATAATTTTTTACGTTTGCACATAATGAGTTCTTTATAATGAGCTTTACTTCATCCTAACTGGTTACCACCGATCTTTGAAATATGCTAATTTACTATGCTTTTCTATGTTATGAACAGGCTGTGTATAAAAACAAATTGCAACTTCTTACTTACGCCTCTTACCCCTCATGTAGGAGCGTAGGCCGCTCAATAGCATTGTCCATTCAAATCTGTCCTGGTCAATCCTTTCCATTAGTTTCCAGTTGCTTATTATTCCTTTCATGTTTGCTTCTAATTTCCTGTGCAGTGTATTCTTTGGTCTTTCCGTTTCGTCTCAGGACTCTGAGCTAGTTCTTGCCTCGTGATACAGATTGATGATTTCCATAATGTATGTCCTATCCGATTTCAGAGTATTTTCAACTAGAACCTGGTTTGTTCTCTCTCACAGTAGGCTGTTGTTAATGATATCCAGAAATCGCACTAGGTGATTTCATTTGTTGAATTAACTAGTGAACGCTATATTAAAAACATTGTCTTTGTTCTAATCTGTTATGGTATACATGACATCAAATATGGTTATGAAGCCTCACAATTAAATCATATAAGAATTGATATAATGTAAGCGTTCACCTCTCCTTCTTATGTAACCAGGTTATGACAAGATTATTCACATGGTTAATCTATTTCTAACTTTGATTTATTGATTTAATTAGATACAAAGATTTTCTTTAAATCAAATCTGTTTCCTTATTAAATTGCTTTTCAGCAAACGGATGCATTATTCTGGGAGACAAGTGCTAAAACTGGGGCTAATGTCGATTCAATGTTTCATTGTATAGCTGAGTAAGATAATTCAAAAAAAATTTTGTTGTAATATTTTAATTACGTCTGTTTCTCCCCCCCCCAATGGAGCATAGACCACTAACCAGCATTCTCCAACTCAATCTCTCCTGAGCCTTACTTAATATTAGAGTGTAGTTTTCACTGGAAAAACTTCCTTAAAACATTTAAAGTTATTGTACTGAATGAGAACACAAGTGGAAATAATTTGAACACAAAATTACAGAAAATCTTAGTAAAATTTGAGAATCATACAGTAATCATCTGCTCATTAGTGACTGGAGTTCTAGTGAGAAGCTGTGACCAGTGGAGTTCAACCAGGTCTTTTATGAGATATCAACTCACTGAGGACAAATAGTGTACGGTGGCGCAATTTGGTGGATTGGTTGAAGTCAGACATTAACATCGTTGGATGCCGGCTCAGTGGTCTAGAGTTCAAGCGTTCACCCACGAGACTGAATGTCTTGGGTCCGAGTTACTTGGGTGTGGGATCGTGGATGAGCACTGCTGAGGAGTCCTAGTCCCATACTAGGCCGAAATTGCCGTCTAATGCTCCCAGTTTTTCCATGGTGGTCTAGCTTTAATTGACTCATGATTTCAACTATTGAAATATTTTATTAGCGAAATGTCAATGCAGATTAGACAGTAATCACTTGTATAATCTATCACTTTTAGACTGATCACATTCATCGCTATGTCAGTAGAATACATGACTATAAACACTAAAATTTACGAAGTTCAACTAGGAAATGATTGATACAAACTGGATAGTACATTTATAGTTATTAGACTGTAGTTCTTATAATCCCCGTCGCCACTATTATAATCCTCTCATATTACAATCCAGCTATTCCTATGGCTTAGTATTCTTGGATACAATTTCATTCGACAAACTCCCCAAATCAGAACATGGTTGAACAGGAACGAAATTATATTCCAAATAACAAAGTTAGGTGGACGTATGAAGCACAATAAGAGAAACGTTAGTATATTTATAATTTTTACATGAGAAGATTCTAGAATGTTCTCCAAGTATTGACTAGCGCGCTGATTGGCTAATTCTTAGCTACCAATTGTTGATTGAATACTTGTTAAATAGGTATAAAACGAGTCATCGGGGAACTAATATAACTAAGTTTTCATTTCAAAGCATTTTTCTCACCATTTTTTCCCAATAACATTGATAATAACCTATTTTACTATAATTTATTTTGTGAATTATGAACATTATATGCTCACTAGTAACTAGTTTCAAAATAAAACTCCTAGAATTCTAATGACAAGCCGTGACCAGTGAAGTCTAATCCATATCGGGTGTGAAATAGTTAACCATCCTAGACAATGGAAGTAGGGCAGCGCAGTATCATGTATCGATTAAAGTTAAACATTAACACTGTTGGATACTGGCTCAATGATCTTCAAGTTAAAGCATTCATGTGCGAAACCAAAGATCTAGAGATCGGATCCTGAGTATAAGGTCGTGAATCAGCATTTCTGACGAATCTCATACTAGAATGAAACAATCATACATTGCTTCCAAGTTTTCAATGATTATCTAGCTTAGATCCACTTGTGAATTAGTTCAATCGTATTGTATTAAGCTTTTTTTTCAATTTTATTTTTAACCTATTAATCAGTGGTCTTGATTGATGTTAAAGGTATAAAGGCGGTTATCACTTTCCGGTTGTCCACACTGTAGAGACTCTTGATGACATGACTCAAAGTAGATCACAATGGCGTCGGTGTATACATTCACTGTCCTTTCTTAAACTATGAGATTTAAATTGCTTCATATCTTTCTTTCTACGTACTTAATCTTTCTTGCTGTACTATATCCTTATACACAATCTTATTTTTATCCGATATCAGACAGTGGGTTTTAAGCGTTATTTAAGCCCTAACGCTTCAGGCTCGGCTATTTCGCTTACTACCCTATACATGTGTTGTATGCAGTATAAGCTATATGGCTATATAGAGCTGAAGGTCTCATATGAGGCTGGAGGTTTGCCATTGTTATTGTGGATGGTTCGGAATTGCTTTGGCAAGTTTTGCTGACTGTTCATGCAAAAAATTGGTTTGCTGGTTAACTGATTTCATTCATACTGGTGGTTGCTTTTCAGTGTTCCCGAGGGCCATTGTCATTGGGACATTGTAAGGCATGTCGCCATTGCTAACATTAACGAGTTTGACTGTCGTGTAAGCGGAATAGGTCAACTTTGGCCTGTTCGTGCTGTGCATACTTGATTCACGCGATCATTGATCGGAATAACTATACATGTGATGTGAATGTGTATATGAATGGTGTGAATGGTCCACCAAGGTGCTTGGTACCTGTGTGGTTGCGCCACAGGATTGAGCTGTACTATTCAGATTGTAGCGTTAAAGCCTGTACGGTGTCTGGTTCCCCTGCTAAACGGGGTTGAGCTGTACTGTTCGGGTTTTTATGTGAAAGTCCAGATGGTGTCTGGTTCTCTTGAAAACCAATGTATAATTACCCTGGCCCACAAGGGTATATTATGTAACTATATTATATAACTTATTTTTATATATTACTACCACCATTGAATTAACCACTTCTATGAATTCGGTGTTCATCTTATTGTGCTAATGAGATATGACAACTTGGATTGGTGTATATGTAGTGACCTATTTTTATGAAGAGAACGCGATTGGTTTAATGGGAACAACTATTATTATAACCAACTGCACTGCAGTGAACAGAACACGGGTGGGGACAATCGGATGGCACAAAATTACAAAGCATCCCAATAAAATCTGAGAACTATATATTAAATCGTTGATTTGCAAAATGTCCACCAATTGTCTCAAAATGCCTCAGACTTCACTGTTCTTACACTTTCATACAAATTGCATTCTATTCCCACTCTTGCTTTCTTGATCTTCCCTCATCTTCTACTGCCAGACATTACATTCCTGACTCACATAATGTACTATTTATATCAATATAAGTAACACGCACCACAGTACCAGTGATTGTGTTACTGGACTTGTTTTGTTTAACTGTACTAAAGACATCCATTATTCTTCTATTCTTCCTTCCGTTGATTGTGACCTTGTACGAACTAACGTTTGCTCAGTAAATCCGCTTGTACTCCTTTGGTACAATCTCGGTAATCTTTCAATACCACGAGATCACCAACAAATATACTTCGCTACAACCTTCAATTGCCTTCTGATATTTAGTACTCAACCTTCTTGTAGTGGTGATCATAGTCAACCGCGACTCGACGCCACACTATATATATATATATATATATATATATATATATATATATATATATATATATATGCCTGATCTCCTACATTGTAACTGATTGACTAACTGAACCTACTAATCACTTTATTTTTTCTTCTTTATAGACGTTTACTTGAAATTCAAACACCAATTTGTACCATTTCATCAACGAATTCAACTCAACAATCAAATGGTTATTCAACAACTATCAATGAAATTCATAATTCAATATCATCAAATCAATCATTTAAATTAAACCATTCAACCAAACCATTACGTAATTGTTGTTCTAGTTAAATAGAACAACAACAACAACGACAACAAGAACAACAATGTAGATTGAATTGAATTTGCTTAGTTTCATCTATACTGAATGTAAATGATTATTATCATTATTATTATTATTATGACTCTTATTACAATAAATTAAGTATAATTCAGGATGTTTCATTCAATAAGAGACTCCTATTTTTTTCACGGTTTATACAAAAAAAAAACAATAAAGAAAAGAAAAGAAAGAAAGAAAAGAAAAGAATAAACAAACAAACGAACAGAAATTGTACGTGGAGAATTAATTCAAAATTACCGGAAGTTTGTATTCAATGTTTTATTCTCATTGTTGTTGTTGTTGTTGCTGTTATTATTCAATGTTTATTGTAATTTAATATTCATTATTACGTTACTATCGCACACATAGGGGAAGAGACACACACACAGGGGGGGGGCGAGAGACACATACACAAACAAGCTATATTTATATATATATATATCTCTTTGCATTCCATAAGGAAATACATTCATTGAATGAAATTAGAGTTGATTATTACTCAAACTAAAGAGATGATATAATTATTTTTTGTTTTTCTTTTCTTTTCTTTTCTTTTTTTTTTAGGAAAAGTAACTTATAATACACTTTCTTATTTGTATATGTATAATTCATAGAAATACATAGCTGTGTGCTTAATGTATATTTTACATAAATGTAACTACTAATATACAATCATATTGTACTTTACAAAGTTTATCAACTTTTAGTTTAGTTTGAATCGAATGGTACTGGATTCGAGTTTCAGAGTGAACATCAACTCTCTGAGATCCAGGTACATCTAGCTGATGAGTTCCAAATAGGACGAAACGTGCGTCAAACTGGATTCTATTGCTAGCCATTATCCATCATTGCTTACAAATAGCTTTTGAATTAAGGTAATATCGAGGCATACGCACAGTATACACATATGCCAATAACAGACTGATCAATTGCAGTGTTAAACCTCAATAGGAAGATACAAGTCAAACAATACAAAGTGAATTTTTATTTTAGTGTTTCTCATCCAGAAAGATTGTATCATAATCTCCATAGGGTAGGATCGTGGATACATATTATTGAGGAGTTTAATATTAGGACGAAAGAGCTGTTTAGTACTTTCAGGTTATCCAAAATTGATTGATTACTGAGTGGTGGTGATCAACGTCATGTGTGTCAAGTCCTTATTTAGTACAGAACGAATGTTATCGACCATGTTGCAATGTGGCCATCAGTCTAGGTGACTAGACACTATGTGCATTATATATTGAGATTAAATGGTGGTTGGAGGTAGTCGACAGGAAACCCTGAACATCTTTGACTGTGAAGCTGGGTGACATGGGATCGAATGTGCCAGGGAGCACCAGTTCCCTCAAGATTACAGGTACACCTTGCTGATGACGAGTGCCTAGTAGCACGAAACCCGGGTCCAGGGTTTCATGTCGACTACCTCCAACCACCATTTACTTTCAGGTCTTTCACAATGGTCTAGCTTGAATTAATTCATGAAATCAACTATTAAAATTACTATAATCTTCACAAAACCATTTTTCTGATCACTAACATAAGTTATTAATAAATCAAATAACTGATGAATAACAAATGATGCTATGAGTAACACACTGATGATCAGATTTTGTTTTGTCGATACTTTTCAATTAGATCGATTTATTTTATAAGCGATATTTTTAATGTTGTCGTTATTGAGTTACTGTCTTATTTACATTTACTTACGTCTCTTACCCTTCATGGAGGAGGAGGAGGTTAGACCACAAACCAACATTCTTCATCCAACTCTGTCCTGGTCAATTCTTTCTAGTTGTTATTCATCTTCTTAATATCTGATTCTATTCTCCGAGGTAATGTGTTCCTTGGCCTTCCTTTTTTCCGTTTCCCTTCACGATTCCAAGTTGGAGCTTGTCTCGTGATACAGTTTGATGATTTCCTCAATGTTTGTCCTATCCACTTCCAACGTCTTTTCCTCCCTTCCTCTTCATTTGAAAGCTGGTTTGTACTCTTCTACAGAAAGTTGTTGCTGATGGTATCCGGTCGACGAACATTGAGCTTCTTGCTTTGACAACTGTTTATCAATACTTGCATTTTTTGATGATGGTTGTAGTAGTTCTCTACGTTTCAGCTTCCTATAGTAGAACTGTCTTGATGTTCGTATTGGAGATTACGACTTTGATGTTGGCTTGCAGACAGTTGTTTTGAGTTCCATATGTTCTTCAACTGTAGGAATGTGGCCCTTGCTTTGCCAATCCTGGCCTATACGTCTATATCGGATCCTCCACTCTCATCGATGATGCTATCGAAGTACATGAAGCTTTTCACATCTTCAAGAGCTTCTCCACCAAGTGTGATTGGGTTGGTGTTCTCCGTGCTGTATTTGAGGACCTTGCTTTCTCCTTTATGTATGTTGAGGCTTACTGATATAGAGACTGCTGCTACACTAGTTGGCTTTATCTGCATTCATGTTCATGTGTGTGTATGGGATAGAGGGGCCAGGTCATCTGCGAAGTCCGAA
Source organism: Schistosoma haematobium (assembly GCF_000699445.3). Classification (NCBI taxonomy): domain Eukaryota; kingdom Metazoa; phylum Platyhelminthes; class Trematoda; order Strigeidida; family Schistosomatidae; genus Schistosoma; species Schistosoma haematobium. The sequence continues at coordinate 1,438,992 of NC_067195.1, forward strand.
TCTTCTAACTGATTCCGAGCTGTCCATTGTATTTCCTGCTTTCTCTCTGCTGTCGAAGTCTTCATAATCCAGCCGACCACTAGAAGAAAGAGGAAGGGGAAAATTAAGTAGCCTTATCTATCTCTGGTCCTCACTTGGAATGCATCTTTCAGCTGCCCTCCATGCACGACTTTGCATTGTACTCATGATTTATTCGTCTCCTCAGAAGTGAGTATCCACGATACAGCCGTTCTTTGCTTCCCGAGTGTCAATAGTGATCTAGCTTAGATTGACTTGATTGAATTCAACTGTTAAACTAATACAATTTTCACAAATCCCCATACTGATATTGTTTAAATTTATTCATTAATGGGTTTAGTTATTAATCAACATTTGTTTTATTATTACTGTAAGCCAAAATATTCAACACTCAGCCTGAGACCAAGCCTAGAACACTCAAACATTATAATGAGTGACTAATCATAAAACTACCTGGTTAGAATCTAACTATTCTATATTTTCTTCTTAAATCAATTAACTAGAATTGTCGAATCACGTCAATTATTACTGTCACATTCCTGACAATATTGAACATCACCAGTCACTTATGATTAACTAGAAAATTTCGGAGCAAACAATCGTATATTAGACAGAAGTTTAGCTTATCAATGGATGCTTTCAATGAAGAATGAACATTAGTTGAAAAAAAGGTACAATTTAGAATACCTTTGTGATGTTTGATGAAATACATTCCATAGTTGATGTTCACTCTGGGACTCGAACTGAGTACTGTTCGCTACGATCACCATCGTGTTATTCATTTGTTATGACTTTATGTCCGAATTTTTATCACGGGATTTATCCACCAATCAAAATACGACATATACAATCTTAGCACTGTGCCAAACCAATGACGTTCAACTGGTATGAGCAGTCTAGCGTCTTTATTGGTCCTATGTCCGCCTAGCCCGTCCAATTGAGTCCAGAACACCAATACCAGCTTCCACTATGGGAATCATATATTTCGAACATACTGTGTTTATATATCAAACAAACAGACCTCAACGCAACATAAAATAGGAAATAACATTTGTACACAATAAAGCCAAAAAGTGTCTGTGAACGTGGGAGGCAGTAGTTAATCAACTGAACATAGCTTAACAACCGTAAATCGTACAATTGTGAACTATGGGTCAAAATAAAGCTTATAATAAGAGGAATATAAATATACATAATCTAGTTACCGAATATTTATACCATGAGAATATATAAATAATAATAGTTCGTTAATAAGCCTCAGACGTTACTCGTAATGTAATCTTCACTAGGACGTAACACCATTTAGCTACAGAGTCCTGTCAGCCACTTGCTTATGAAGTGAAGTTTAAATTCACTTGGTATTGTTTACTTGAATCTTTCCGTCGATGTTTAGGACATCAATTGGTCAGTCTTTCATAATTGGCATATATGCATCCTGTGCGAATTGTCTCGATATTATCTTGATTCACAAACATTCTAAGCAAAGATGGATATTGGCAAGCAGTAGAATCCAAGATGCGTATTTCGTCCTATTTGAGACTCGTCAGTTGGATGTACCTGCATCTCAGAGTTGATTCTCATTGTGGGACTCGAACCCAGTAGTATGATTCGCTTCAAACGCCATCGCGTTATCCACCCAACTACTAAGTCCTCAATGAGAAGATACAAGCCAAACAATACCAAGTGAATATCATAATATAAAAGAAAGACAATAAGACCAGAAAATAGTAACCATAGTAACCAAATTTATCAAATATAAACTCTTTTGTCATTGATCAATTATAATAATGAATGAATTGTTTAACATTTAAGTGTAAAACAATTAATTTTAGTTGATTATTCTCGTAAATATTATGGAACAGGGGCTAAATCAACAATACAAAAATCTTTTTGGAGACATTAAACCTTATATATTATGATGAAAAAAAGACTATTTGTTTATCCCCCTCCTCACACTTTTTAACGAAAAATGGGGGTGGTAATGAAAAACCGTGACCAGTGGAGTTCAACCAGGTCTGTTGTGAGATATCAGCTCACTGAGGACAACGGTGTACGGTGGCGCAATTTGGTGGATTGCTTGAAGCTAGACATTAACACCGTTGGATTACGGCCGGCTCAGTGGTCTAGTTGATTAGGCGCCTGGCGCGAGACTGTTAGGTCCTGGGTTCGAATCTCGCAAGATCGTGGATGTGCACTGCTGAGGAGACACATACTAAGACGAAACTGCCATCCAGTACTTCCAGGTTTTCCATGGTGGTCTAGTTTAAATTGACTCGTGATTTCAATCTGTAAAAAAATTGTTAAATCAAGTATTTTCTGAATGATAAACTTGTAGTATGTACTTTTAAAGTTTTGAAAATGACTAGTAAACCACTTAAAAAATTTACAGTTTTTATTGTAGATGTTATTCAAGACAAATAGTTGTCAGGTGAGATGATGGAGGAGATTTTTAGTTTAGGTAGATAGATGATTTCTATCTGAAGTTTGTATTGTTGATGTTGTTCAGAAGAACAATGAAAGATCCATGACTAAACCATTCAGCTCAGAGAACAAAACTTCATCAAAAAGTTGTAAGATGATCTATGTCTACAAGTCAAATGTATAGTTGATTTTGGTGGAGTTTAATGAAGTTCACATTTTTTCCTAATGTGAGTTGATGCAAGTTGAATCACCAACAAAAACCTGGAATCACTTCATTCCCGTTTTATCCAAGTTCAGGACTCCTCAGTAGTGCCCACTCACAATCTCGTACGCGGGACTGAAGTCTAGAACCTTCGATAACGCGCACGAACGCCTAACCTGTAGACTAATGAGTTAGCATTGAACAGTGTTAATGTAGATCTGTATTAGGTTAAAACAACTGTCCAGTTCTTCTAGGTTTTCAATGGTGAACTAGCTTAGAATAACAAGTGAATTCAACTAGTAAACTTATTACAATCTCCAAAACTCCCCCATGCTAGAAACTTATTCACTTACTTACGCCTTTTACTCCCAGTGGATCATAAGCTGCCAACCCATACCGTCCTAGGCCTTCCTTTCTATCTCTATCCAATTGTTGTTTATTCTTTTCATATCTATCTCCATTTCTCGGAGCAATGTGTTATTTGGTCTTCCATTTCTCCTTTGACCTTGAGGATTCTAAGTGAGGGCTTGTCTTGTGACATAGTTTAGTGCTTTCCTCAATATGTATCCTATCCACTTCTAGCATTTCTTCTTGATTACTTCCTCCATTGAAATCTGGATTGTTCTGTCCAACAGTAGGTTGTTACTGATAGTATCTGTCCAACGGATCCGATGTATTTTGTGTAGACAGTTGTTAATAAACATTTGTATCTTCTGAATGATGGCTATTGTAGTTCTTCAAATTAAAGTACAGGTCCATACAGGAACATAACTTCATAGATGTTTGATGAAATCAACTTACATATATCATGAAAATTCTCTTATTATCAATAATTTATTATCACTAACACTAATGATACATATCTATGATGTTTACAAGTTAACCACGCCTTAGTTTTTGGTGATAATTAACTATTCTATCATTCATCCTAATCATCATCATCATCATCTCCATCATCATCTCATATTGTTATAATATAAAACATAAATAAAGAGAATTATCAGTTGAGACTCATTTGTATCTTTATGAATATCTCATAATGAACTATTCAATTGTTTTTATGTATCTACTTAAGTGAGATATCCGTTTTCTTAAAAGATTTATGTGTTTTTTTCTTGTTTATAAATATAACTAGTTACTTCTTTCTATATCTATCAATTCATCAGACACCAATCCATTAGCGATGATCAGACTTCCAAGATAAGTGAAGTTGTCGACGCGTTCTACTACTTCACTCTCTATCCTTAGTTCAAGTGTTGACGCATGCCAGTGCTGAAGCAACAACTTCCATTTAGAGAGGGGAGAGAAGTGCTTCACAAACATTCTGGTATTGTTGCTCAGTGCTATCAAATAACTTTGCATTTTATCAGCGTCTTCACATTCAATTGATGATACAAACTACTTATATCTGTCGATGTTAGTAGCACACATCATACTAGACCATTGAACTGACATCCATGGATGTTAATGTTTAACTTTAACCAATCCACGAAATTGCCCAACCATCTTCCATTGTTTGAAATAGATACCTGTCTCTAACCGACACGGATTACCTTCACAAGTCACACCTTTGTTATGACTTGGGACCGCCGATTAGATGGCAGTGACTTATCGATCGGATCGAGGACGCGTAAAACACGTATGAGCAGCCTAGAGTTCTGATTGGTCCTGCTTCCTATCTAGCCCAGCCAGTTAAGTCCAGAACGCTTATCTCAGCCGCTGCAATATGAATCATTATATTTCAAACATACTGAGTTTATATATCAATCAAACAGACCACATCGTACCAATAAAATAGGAAACAACATTTGTACAAGAATTAGCCAGATATGGCTGTGAATGAGGGAGGTAGTAATTAATATACTGGGTATAACTCAAGAATGGTAAATCGTATAATAATAGTTTATGGGTCAACATAGAGCTTATAATAAGTGGAATATGAATATGCATAGTTTAGTTACTTAATAATTATACAATAGAAATATACGTTTAGTATTAGTCCATCAACAGATCCCAAGTTACCATTTATTATATTCCTCGGGTCCTAACAACTTTCTCATTAGAACTGCAAGAACTACCTCTCTTAGCTAGTCACTAATGCTGGCTCAGTGGTCTAATTGTTAAGTGCTCACGCGCGAAACCAGTAGGTCCTGAATTCGAATCTCGCAGGGGGTGAGGTCATGGATGCGTACTCCTGAAGAGTCCCACAATGGGACGAAACGGCCATCCAGTACTTCTAGGTTTTCTATGGTGGTCCAGCTTCAACGGACTCATGATCTTAAGCATTGAAATTACTACAATCTTCACAAAACCTATCTGATATTAAACGATCATTATCAATACTAGAATGAAACGGTCATCTAGTACTTCCAGGATTTTTTTTAATAGTAATCTAACATTGATCCATTCATAATCTCAATATCAGATTCAACTATATTTAATTATTTCCCTTATTATATATATATATATATATATATATATATATATAGTATGTCTGTGTGTGGGGGGGGATGTTAGCAACTAACAATTGGCTTCTAACATTTTAATTCCTTATTTATTACTTCAGGCTATTTATAAAAGAGAATAGAAAGTTTAACAAAATAGAATAATAAAATTTATTGTATACTATAAATCTTGTTATTTTTGTTATTGTTTTCTATTCTTTACTTTTTTTCTTTCTATTCTTTATTCATCTCATTCTTTGATGTCATTATTCTCTCTTTCTTTTTTGTGTTTTCTTTTTTCTTTCTCTTTTTTGTTTTTTTCTTTCTAAAATTTATTCAATGTGAAATAAATGGAATTATTATAGAAGAAAAAGAAGAAAATTAAAAAGAAAAGAAAACATAAAGAAAAATAGTACGAGAGAGAGAGGGGGGAATGAGAAAAAGAGAGGGGGGAGTGAGAGTAAAGAAAATACCAATATTTATGGATTTGTTTATTCAACTATTTAAATAGAATTAATTTTTGTTTGTTTGTTTTTTATTGATTATCTATGATGATATCAGTTTTATCATTATATTCCCATGGAAATTTAATACAAATTAAGTATACAGTTTAGTTTACTGATTGAAACCATGAGTCAATTGAAGCTATAGACTACCATGAAAAATCTGGAAGTACAATACGACCGTGTAGTCCTAGACATTAACACCGTTGAATGCCGGCTCAGTGGTCTAATTGGTTAAGCGCCTTGCGCGAAACTGATAGGTCATGGGTTGGAATCTCACGGGGGTGCGGGATCGTGGATGCGCACTGCCACTGAGGAGTCCCATACTAGGACGAAACGGCCATTCAGTGCTTCCAGGTTTTCCATGGTGGTTTAGCTTCAATCGACTCATGATTTCAATCAATGAAATTTCTAAAATCTCCACAAAACCCCTTCTGATATACAGTTTATTGTTGTGAATGATATTTGGATTAATTTTTGTATTGTTTTGTATGCTACTTATATTGATAGGTATAAGTAGTATATAACATTAACCAGAAATGAAATGTTTAATAATAGAACATAGAATTAAAAAGAATAAGAATGTAAACAGAGAGTAATTGTAATAACAACAGGAATGGATAACCAATGAGATGTGCAAAATATAAATTCACAGACTGCAATCATGAGTCAATTGAAGGTAGATCATCATTAAAAACCTGGAAGCACTGGATGGCCGTTTCGTTCTATTGTGGGACTCCTCAGCAGTGCGCGTCCACGATCCCGCATCCCGCAACACTCAAACCCAGGACCTATCAGCCTCGCGCCAGGCGCCTAATCAACTAGACCACTGAGCTGGCCGTAATCCAACGGTGTTAATGTTTAGCTTCAACCAATCCACAAAGTTGCGCCACCGTAAACCATTGTCTTCAGTGAGTTGATATCTCACAAAAGATCTGGTTGAACTCCACTAGTCACGGTTTTTCACTAGAACTCCAGGAAATGCCTCTTGAAGTCAGTCATTAGTGAGCAGATGATTATTATCAGAAGGGGTTTGTGAAGGTATTAGAAATTTCACAGATTCAAATCATGAGTATATAATATAATTGATGGAAGATATACAAATGAAGTATTTAATGTATGATTTTGATATTTCACGAAAGAACAAACGATTATACCTTGAATTCCGGTCACAAAAACCCCTTTTGATAATTAAAAATGAGTTTATGTGAGCAAAACAACCTTTGTATTAGTAGTAATGTGTAGTGCACAAAAACTCACATGGGCAAAACCAGGCAATTCACTTTTGATTGAGGTTACATAATACTTACATGTTAGCATAAGTGGCATACACCGTATATATAGGTAGGATTAAAAGAGAAATCTTAAACTATCGTCTTATTCAATCTTTTATGACTTTCATGAGTATATGGAACTCGTAATCGTAGATGTTAAACTAGTTTCACATGGATTAAGACTTTTCTCAACTAATGACTCTTGGTTTAGCCTCTAACAGACAAAAAGAATGAATGAATGAATGAATGAATGAATGGATGTATATGCCTCTCAATGAGATATATGTTTTTAAAAGCATCACTTAAAGTCTATAACTATAAATTATGATTATCGTATGAAGTGAGACTGGAAAGTTAGCAATTTCTCAACATAACATAGAACAACAATCAACAACCATATTGTTGTGACTTTTTGTCTATTAAAATACCATGTGATTGATTCACCAATCAGAATACGACTTATATGATCGTAGCACTGTGTAAAAACAATGATGTTCGACTGGTATGAACAGCCTAGCCTCCTTATTAGTCCTTCTTCTTACCTAGGCCTTCCAGTTGAGTCCAGAACACTATTGCCAGCTTCCACTATAAGAATCATTTATTTCAAACATACTGGGTTTATATTACCAGCTAAACAGACTGTATCACACCATAAAGTAGTAAATAATATTTGTACAAGATCTAGCCAAAAGTGGCTGTGATTTTGGAAGACTTTAATCAATATACACTGCGTATCCTTAAGAATAGTAAATCGTATAGTAATAGTCTAAGTCAAAATGAAGCCCATAATAAAACAAATATAGATATACATAATCCAGTTACTGAACAGGTATACAATATGTGTACCATATTAGTCCATGAATAGTTGTGAGAAGTTACCCGTAATATAATCTTCGCTAGGATATAACATACATAAACTGAGATTACATGTTGGTCAGATCATCTAAAACATTCCTCCAATATTTTCTTATGTTATATTAGTCCGCTCTCCCTCTCCAAATGCTCTAACATGGCCACGCGTATATAGCCTCTGCCAGGGAAGTCCTACTCATTGCCTTCTCGTGGTATTACTGTTATTTACGAAATTGAGAGGATAAATAGCGAATGTCCGGTGCTGTAACCGGGTTGGTGGACCCTGATTCCAAACCAATGGTGCACATTTGCTCCAGTATTCTGAAGGAACAAATGGCATATGAAACAATTATTAGTCACCGGCTACCATGGGACTGCATCTCCTTACGATGCTCCACTACCTTGTGGATCAGACCTTCAGGTCGAAGGCTCCGAGTGTGTCCCTCTAAGAAAATCACGCACTTCGGTTTGGGCACATGGGCAGTATCACACCGCTCATACATATCAAATGAGTTTTGTGTGGTGCATATGTATTTGGTGCCTCCTTGTACCAATATCTATGTGTTCAAATCAATAAATAATATCAATACATGTATTCAAAATGTCAACGATTAAAAGTAACAAGATTCGTAATTATCCTTAGCCTCATTTAAAAACAATTAAATTTCATCAGAAATAGGGTTTTGTAGAGATTTTAATCATTTAATCATTGAATTCATGAATTAAATGTTGGTTGGAGGTATTCGACAGGAAACCCTCGACCCGGGTTTCGTGCTACTTGGTACTCATCATCACCAAGGTGTATCTGTAATCTTAAGGGAACTGATGCTCCCTGAATTCACAAGTCTACAAAAAACTATATCATCATGATAAACATGATATCTAAAGGTTCTATGTTCGGATTTCACTAACGAGATCATTGAATACTTACTGTTAAACACTCCAATATGAGAACGAAACAATCAGGCATTTCAATAATAGTCTATCTTCAATTGACTTATGAATTGAACGATTAAAAAATTCATTTTTCTATTTAATAATAAATTGCGTGATGATAAAATAAAACGTGTTAAAATAATAAAAAGAAGAAGAGAAAAAAAAGGAAACAGGAAGAACCAGAAAAAAAAGTTTCAAAAAAAGTAAGAAAAGAAAAGAAAGAAAGAAAAAAAGAGGAAAAAATTTGAAGGTGAATAGATGAACAAGGTCAATCAAAGTTTGTTTTTTTCTTTCTAGAACTATGTCTTATTTCGATAATCAACTCAATTGACCTTTCATTGACCTACATTCTTCTTCTTCTTCTTTTTCTTTATTTTCTTCTTTATTTTCTGATTGCATTTTAATCAGGTATGTTATTAACACACACACACACAGAGAGAGAGAGAGAGAGAGAGAAAGGGAGATGGAAATAAGTTTTGATTGAAATTGTTATGCTTAATCATGCATGACAATATATATATAGAGAGGGGGGGAATATTGTTTTTCTTTTCATCTTTTTTTCTCTTTGATGATTTTCTTTTTTTCTTTTTTTCTTAAAAAAAGCATAAAGAAATTGATAAAGAAGGATTTGATAAGATATCACGTTGATGAATTGGTTTCTATATGAAATACTTAGTGAACTATTGAATCATTCAATTCACTTTGTTCCTATGTCATATATATATATATATATATATATATCACCTTCATGTCATGATTATACTGTAATTATAATTAAATTATTTCAATGATTTAAATGTTCCGTTACATATTAAATTGATTATTGATGTGGAACTACTATTATCAAAGTCATAATTGTGTTAATAAGAATAATAGATGAAACATTTATGATTTCCTAATGAACTAATCATAAATAAAGTCATGGATACATAAATATGTGTAGTTATCAAGATTGGATGGTGAATGTTGGTGGGTGGCTTATTCTACTCGATCAGGTGTAGCAGGCATAATTATGTAAGCAGGTAAGTCAGTCAGTCAGTAAGTAAGTAAGCAAGTAGATAAGTAAGTATATATATGTACTTAGTTATCAAGGTTGGATGGAGAATGTTTGTGGGTGGCCTATTCTACTCGATGAGGTGTAGCAGGCGTAAGGAAGTAATATAAGTAGTTATGCTTGATTTATTCTGTTATTCGGTATATATATATATATATATATATAACAGATGAACAGATAGTATACGTCACTTTAATTTCTTATATCAGTGGGTCAATTGATGTAATCCAATTATGTATTTTATCGATATAAACGATTAGATTTTTAAATCCAGATATGATATGCATAGGCAAACCTACTTATGCCTTTTACCCTCAATGAAACATAGGCAGACGACCAGTATTCTCCAATTCACTCTGTCCTAAAACTTCCTTTCTAGTTCTATCTAATTGCTGTTCATTCTTCTTATATATGTCTCCATTTCACGGCGTAATGTGTTCTTTGGTCTTCCTCTGGCCTTGAGGATTCCATGAGAATCCTTGCCTTGTGACGCAGTTGGGTGGTTTCCTCAATCTGTGTTCTGTTCACTTCCAGTGCTTACTCCTGATTTCTACTTCCACTGGGATCTGGTTTGTTCTCTCTCATAGTAGGTTGTTGCTAACAGTGTTCGACCAGCGGATCCGAAGTATTTTGCGTAGACCACCGTTAATAAACACTTGTATCTTCTGGATGATGGCTTTCATAGTTATCCAAGTTCCTGCTCCATACAGTAGAACTATCTTGACATTTGTATTGAAAATTCTGGCCTTAGTGTTGGTTGACAGACAGATGTTTTGAGTTTCAGATGTTCTTCAATGGTAGATATTATTAGATGAAATATAAACCATATTGGTTAGATGATGGTTGGAGGTAGTCGACAGGAAACCCTGGACCCGGGTTTCGTGCTACTTGGCACTCGTCATCAGCAAGGTGTACCTGTAATCTTGAGGGAACTGGTGCTTCCTGTCGAACTCGACCTCGTGTCACCCAGCTTCACAGTCAGAGACATTACCACTGAGCTATCCGAGCCACGACCGACCTCCTGTAGGACTGAGATGTAATCACAATATATAGTGCCCGCAGTGTCGAGTCACCTAGACTGGTGGCCATATTGCAACATGATCGATAGCATTCGATCTGCACTAATAAGGACTAGACACGCATGACATTGATCGCCACCCAGTGATCAGTCAATTGTGACCATATTGGTTAATTGTTTCTTTCAAAACTGAGATTTAAAAGTAAATTGTAAAATTTCATACATATCGTTTTATTTATTATCTCAAAGAGAGTAAACTCAAATTAATAAAAAGAGACATTATTAAAGTCTGTATCGAATCCTCTCTGTTCATCGATGGTACTATCCAAGTACATGGAGCTTTTCAGATCTTCCAGAGCTTCTCCATCAAGTGTCACTGGGTTGGTGTTATTCGTGTTGTATTTGAGGACCTTGCTGTCTCACACTCACGACTTTGCAGTATAGTCCGTCGTATGAATTCCGAATGATATTGACGATTTTCTCAGGTACACCATAGTGTCAAAGAAATTTTCATAATGTTCTCCTATCCACATTGTCAAATATTTTTGCATAGTCAATGAATTAGATGTATGGTGACAAGTTCCATTCCATTGATTGTTCAACGATGATCCGTAGTGACACAATTCGGCCTGTGCACGACGAAGTCTGACATGTTGATCTCGAAGCTGGACATCTACTGAATCTTTCATCCAGTTCAGCAACACTGTTCAGAACTTTTCCTGGTATCGATATTGGCTTGATGCCTCTGCAGCTGAGTTCTTACACTCGTTGAGATCTCTCATTGGTATTTCGATCAGTTGTTCTTCTTTTTAGTTTGCCGGCACTTTTCCTTCCTCCCAAATCTTTCTGAATTTAATGTGGAGCATCTTTGCAGTTACTTTTATGTCTTACTTCAGTGCTTCGACTGGTACATTGTCAAGTACTACTGCTTTCTCACTCTTGATTTGTCTGTTGGTCATCCTGATTTCTTCGATCGTTGGTAGAGCGACATCTATAGGTAGGTCCGTGGGTACTTCTTCGATGTTCGGCGGATTCAATGGAGCTAGTTTATTCAACAGTTCCCCAAATATTCTACTCATCTGTTCCTCTGTTCTTGAATCTCGGTGATTGTCTTGCTTTCTTTGTCCGTGACTTGTCACTTTCGTTTGCTATATTGCCCTGGTAGTCTCTTTGTTCTGTTATACAATCGTCTCATATTTCCTTCTCTTGAAGCTTTTTCCGCTGTCCTTGCTAGCTTTTCCACGTATTTCTGCTTGTCGGCTTTAGTGCTTCTCGTTACTTGTTTGCTTGTCTCTATGTATTCGGTCTGTGCCTTGACATTCTCTGTTCTTATTCGGATGTTATTAATTGTTGTCCTCTTGTTCTTCCTCTCTTTAAGCTTGTTCAGGGTTTACATAGGGATCCATTCCTTATGATGATGCTTCTTGCGGCCCAGCACCTCCTGACACGTTGAAGTTAATGCTTCTTTGATTATTTTCCAATTGTCCTCCATTGTAGTTTCTTCTTTCAATAGATCCTGTAAGGCTTGGAACCGGTTGTCGAAAGTTATCTTGAATTTCTTTGAGTTTGCTAGTATCTTGTAGGAAGGCTCTATTGAACCTTTGTAATGCTTTTTCCCAAGTCGTCCAGTGTTTCTTTAGATTCAGTTTCATCTTGGTGGTCTAAAGCTATGCCATTTACTCTCCTGGTTCTCACATCTTCCATTGTCCTTCTGAATGTTTTATTAATATAAATATGATCCATCTAGTTCTCCGTGGTGTAACCCGGTGAGACCCACGTAGCCTTGTGTATACGTTTGTGTGTTAATATTGTGCCGTCTATAACCATCTTATTGAATGTACATTTGCGAATCTCTCGTTATTCTCGTTCTTTCTCCCAGTCCTTGTCGTGCCACGATATCTTTATACCCGGTGTTGTCCATTCCGACTTTAGCGTTCTGATCTCCCATCAGGATGGTGAGGTCCTTTCCTTGGCACTTTTCCTCTCATAGAACTGATCTTTATTGTCGTCGTTGCTATCATTGGTGGATGCATGGCACTAGATAGAATTCATTGTGATCCCCTTCTTCATTGTTTTTGAAGGATGGTTTGATAATCCTAGATTCCTGAGATTCCCATCCTATAAGTGCAATTTGTGCTTCTTTCAATGGCATGAGAGCAACTGCCTGAGTGTGTGGAGCATTCTCCCCTTCGTGACTGGAGTACAGTAACATCTCTCTCGTACCTAGCCTTTATTATCCAGTTTGGATAAAATGAGTTTCGCTGATTTTGTGAACCACTAAGTTGTATCCCCTCATTTTCGTTTCTATTTGATTGGTCCTTCCGGTCTCCCACAAGCTTCAAATGTTCCATATACCTATAAAAATTGTTGCTCTGATTGTTAGAAGGAGCATCAGCCTCGTGACTTTCGAAGAATCTCGACTTACATCCTAAGACGTCATAATTCTTCCTTTAACTCTTATGACAGAGTTTAAATCGTTCAATTTTTTTTCTACAAGATAGGATTTCTGACCACCCCATGACCAACCCTCCTCCTTTACCGGAACTTGGAATCGGTAATAACTTTCGAAGAGCTACAGGCATAGTTCATGATTACTAACAGTGTTGCATTTCTAATAATTATTTACTTACGCCTGTGACTCCTAATGGAGCATAGGTCGCTGACCAGCATTCTCCAATCCACTCCGTCCTCCACGACCTTTTCTGGTTCCATTCTATTCTTGTTCATTTTACTCATGTCTATCTCCAAGTTGATGTAGAGTGATGAATTCCATTCAATTGAATATCCCACAATGATCCGTAGAGTTGCGATTTGGTCTGTACACGATCTATCCTTACGGAATCCTGCTTGTTGGTCTCGAAGTTGGGCATCTAAGCAGTTCTTCATCTTGTTTAACAACACCCTGTTGAAGACTTTTCCCGGTAGTGAAAGAAGACTGATGCCCCTGTAGTTATCACAGTTTGATCAGAAGTTCTAATCATTACTTAAATCATAATAATAAACTTTGATGAATACTTAAACAATATAAACCTTATTCTATTTATTTTCATTCAGTAAATAATAAACACATTCTTATTTACTTTTCATTCTTCTCATATTACTTATTGAATTAGTAGAACATCTGTTGATTAATTGCTTGTTTGTTTATTTTGTGTATCCATTAATAAGGTCAGTAAATAGTTGTTTTATTTAGTCACATATGGTAATGTTCAAATGATAATAACATTTTAATAAACTACTTATAACATGCCCTTAAATGCCCTGGTATGGCCGAGATTGAGAAGAGTCACCTCTCCAACTTCAAATACTCTCATATGGCCATGTGCATACAATCACTACCAGTGAAGTTCTAATTACTGCCTTCTAATGGCATTACTATTGTTTACGATATTGAGAGGATGAATAGTGAATATCTGGCATTTTAAGCTAGATCACCATTGAGAACCTGAAACTACTGAACGGCTATTTTGTCCTTGTATGAAACATATCAGAAATGCTCATCTGATATCCTGTATGTGGGACTCGAAACCAAGATCTTCGGTCTTATGTGCAAACGTTCAACCTGTAGACCACTGAGCTGACATTCTATAGTTTAATGTCTAACTTTCATTGACCCATGATTTTACACAATCATTTATCCATTGTCTGAGATAGATACCTGTCTCTGCCTGACACAGATTGGACCCCACTGATCACGGCTCCTTGGTAGAACGTCATGAAAAACACAAATAACAACAAAATTCATGCTTCAGTAAAACAATTCCACTTATCATATAAACAGTAACATCATATCCCATTGTGTTTATCAATTTACATGTGAATGTTGTAGCTAAAAGACACAACTATATATAAACAGATACAAAGAAACAATGATCAAAATACAAATCAATGTAGTTTAATAGACGAGACTATAATTTATGGACGAACTAATCAGAATAAAGATAATGGGTTTTGGATTTTGGCCCGAAATTCACTCAACCATTTGGTCAAACAGCATTTTAGCTGATGTCAGTTCGTGATAAAAACCTCCTAAATCTAATTTCTAACTCTAACTATCAAACATGAATCATAATTCTTATTCTTCAAACTGCTTTACAAACCTTATTTAGCCCTAGGAAGTAGGTAGACCCTCTCAAATTCACTTTGGCATCGCTCAAAAGTCGTCTATAAATCATAGTCTCATCGTCATTTTTATCCTGTTAACATCTCTTTAACATGGTCATTACGAATGAGATTAAGCAAGAAAACAATCTTTGTATTCGTTGTTAAATCAAAATCACAAAGTACCTTAGTAAAATATGAAAATCATACGTGAAATACAATAATTTAACATCTTCCTTCAATTGTCCTGTATATGCTTTATGATTCTTCTAGTCTTGGTGTTATTATAATTTCTCTTCTTATTCTCTTCAATTCAATATTCTGCTGACAAGTATTCTACTTCCGACTGCATCTACGTACTACTTATATCCGTCAGCATAAGTAGTATACACTACAACAGTGGTGTGAGTGATCGTAGTATTGTTAGTAGTAATGTGAGTAGTTGCGATACTGGCTGTGTGTATAGTCTTGGAAGTATAATGAACGAGGACACCAATGGGGACAATCGGATATATTTCAACATAAAATTACAGAATCTCAGTAAAATCTGAGAATCATACAATAAATACTTCATTTGCAAAAATTTCCATCATTTGTCTCACACTTTATTATTACTTTGTTTCTACACCAATCATTCTCTCTTCTCATCCTCATCCCTTCGAGCTTCTTAACTTTCTGACGCAAAATATTTCATTTTCGATTAATGATACATACTACTTATATCTCTGTCAACATCAGTAGAACACATCACAGTAGTAGTGTAGTGAACAAGAATACCAGTGGGAACAATCGAATGTATTTGACACAACATTACAGGACTTGTTAATAAAATCTAAATATGTAATTCGCAAAATATCCATCAGTTCTCTCAAAATGACCCAGACTTCATTGTTCTTCCATTTTCATACAAATTGCATTCTGTTTCGATCCTTTACTGTTCGATTCTCTTGTCTCTCTCATGTCAGACCTTCACTACTACTTACGTCAATATAAGTAGCACACATCACAGTAGTATTAGTATTAGTATAAGTAATTCGTTTTTTAAGGCGAATGGTTAACATTTAAGTTGTTCTTGTGTATTCAAAACATAAATAGTACTTTTCACTGGTTGAAATCATGAGTCAATTGAAGCTAGACCACCATGAAAAACCTGGAAGCACTGGACAGTCGTTTCGTCCTGGTACGGGGCTCCTTAGCAGTGCGCATCCACGATCCCACACCCTGCGGGATTCGAACCCAGTACCTACTGGTTTCGCACGCCAGCACTTAACCAT
Source organism: Schistosoma haematobium (assembly GCF_000699445.3). NCBI lineage: Eukaryota > Metazoa > Platyhelminthes > Trematoda > Strigeidida > Schistosomatidae > Schistosoma > Schistosoma haematobium. The sequence goes on from NC_067195.1 coordinate 1,455,089, forward strand.
CCGACCACTGAGCCGGCTGGCATCCAACGGTGTTAATATCTAACTTCAACCAATCCACAAAGTTGCACCACCGTACACCATTGTCTTCAATGAGTTCCTATCTCACAACAGACCTAGTTGAACTCCACTGAAAACGACTTCTCACTAGAACTTCAGGAGTGTCTCCTGAAGTCAGTCTAGCTTCAAATGACTCATGATTTCAACCAGTGAAATTTTTAAAAATCTTCACAAAACCCATTCTGATAATAATAGTACTTTTACTCATAAACATACCCTAGTAATATTGATTTGTTTCCTCAAGGTCATTGTAAGTAATATGTTGCTATATAGTTATTTATTGTTTATTTTTTTAAATGTTTTCACTTGTTTTGATTAGACCATTTTGTTTCTTACATCATAAATATATATTTACTTAGTTAATCTATAGAGACTCACTACTCTATAATAATAAATGAGACAATTATGATCAATATGATAAGGATAACTTCCAATCTTGTAGTTGAACGACAAGGATAGTCGTTGAAAAGAAAACGGTTATCATCGATAGTAGTCATATGCTTGATCATTCAAAAAAGTGGAGGTCTTTCATGCATGCACGATGCTGACTAATGGTATATATGCTGAATATCTTCTATAGTATTTGATTTTGATGAATGTTATTTATGTATTTGAACATATAAATATTGATACAAAGTGGTACCGAATACATATGTGCCACGCAAAGGTTACTTGATTTGTGTGAGGGCTGTGATACTGACCGGTTGCGCAAATTAAAGCAGGTAGTTTTACTAGGGTGGCATACTCGGATCTTTCGACCAAAAGGTCTAATCCACAAGGAAGTGAAGCAACGTAAGTAGATGCAGTCTTATAGAAGCCGGTGGTCAACAATTGATTGATACGCCATTTTTTGTTTCAGGATCCTGGAGCCCATGTGTACCAATGGTTTCTAATCAGGGTATTCCAACTCCCCTAAGTGAATCATCTATATCCATCATCAACCCATTTTAAACGCCAGACATTCGTTTTCATCCTTTCAATTTCGTAAACAATAGTAATGCTGCGAGAAGTCAGTGATTAGGATTACACTCTCAATAATCCAGTCCATAAATCACGTGTTTACATAATTAAAAAATTAAACCCGAAAAAAATCTCATTTGACACCATAATTTGTAATGTGGTGTGTGCTACTGATGTCGACGGGTATAAGTAGTATGTACCATGAATCGACAGTGCAGTGTCTGGCACCAAAAGATTAAGAAGATCAAAGAAAAAAGAACGAGAACAATGAATGATCAGTGTAGAAATAAAGGAACAATGAAGTCTGAGACGATTGATTGACATTTTGCAAATGAATTATTTACTGTATGGTTCTCAGATTTTACTAAAAGATTTTGTAATTTTATATTTTATTGTCCTCACTTGTATTCTCGTTCACTACAGTATCATGTAGGCGGCTAAACTGACTGACAAGTTTATTGTTAACTAATCTTTATTAATTTCAATGGTTAAAATCATGAGTCAGTTGAAGCTAGATCACTATGGAAAACCTGGAAGCACTAAACGGCCATTTCGTCCTACTGTGGGACTTCTCAGCAGTGAGCACCCATGACCTCGCCCCCTGCGAGATTCGAACCCAGGACCTACCGGTCCCGCCCTCATACCTCTACCAGCACTCAAGATCACTGTTAAGTGACTGGTTGACTAAAATCTTTGTAAGAAAAGATAAACATTCCATAGATTTACCCATTAACCATGTTGAGTAGAGACAGATATCTACCTCAGTACAATAGGAGATGGTCGGACAATTTCTTGGATTAGTTGAAGTTTAGAAATTAAGCATTTGTACGCAGGACCGAAAGCCCTGGGTTCGAATCCCGCAAGCGGGATTGTGGATGCGCACTGCTGAGGAGTCCCACAATAGAACGAAACAACCGTCCAGTGCTTTCAGGTTGTCAATGGTGGTCCAACATTGATTCATTCATGATATTAATCTAAATAACTGAAACTTGTTATATGTTAGTCAGAAACTGTTTGAAAAATGATTTGATTTTAGAGCTGAACAAACATACTATAGCTGTCTTAACCATATATATCTGTATTTTAATTAATTAGACTATTACACAAGGTCATATAAACTTCAAAGCAGTTGCTGATAAAGTTTGACAATTAGGACAAATTTGAGTGATTGGTGAATGACCTTAAGAAAAATTTCCATTCCGTTTAACCAATCAGAAAATATGTAACATGATTAAGTTATTATACAAGCAGTGTAAATTACTTACTTACTTACGCCTGTAACACCTCGTCGAGGAGTATAGGTCGAACACCAGCATTCTCCATCAAACTCTGTCCTAGGCAATTCTTTCCAGTCCTTTCCAGTTGCTATTGATCCTTTCCATATCTCCTTCCGATTCTCGACGTAGTGTATTGTTTGGCCTTCTTTTTTTCCGTTTCCTTTCAGGATTCTAATCTAGCGCTTCTCTTGTGATATAGTTTGATGATTTCCTCAATGTGTGTTCTATCCATTTCCAATGTCTTCTCCTAATTTCCTCTTCATCTGAAAGCTGGTTTGTTCTCTTTCACAGTAGGCTGTTGCTGATGATATCCTATCAACGGATATTAAGTGGCTTGTGTAGAAAATTCTGAATAAATACTTGTCCTTCAATTATGACGGTTGTTGTAGTTCTTTACGTTTTGGTTCCTCAAAGTGTAAATTACAGAATGTATAATTTTTTTAAATATTATTAACAACTGTTTTCAGGTTGTTATCAGAAGGGGATTTTGTGGATAATTTAGTCATTTCAATTGTTGAGATCATGAGTCAATTGAAATTAGACCACCATGGAAAACTTGGAAGCACTGGACGGCCGTTTCATCCTATTGTGGTACTCTTCAGTGGTGCTCATTCACAATCTCGTCTCGTAAAATTCGAACTCAGGATGAAACGACCGTTTAGTGTTTCCAAGTTTTCCATTGTTGATCTAGCTTCAATTGACTCATGATCTCAACCATTGAAATTGCTACAATCTCCACAATACCCCTTCTGATACTAAACGTTCATTTAGTCCTAATAAGTAGGTTGACATTCACAAGATCACTTAAGTATCACATCTATTTTCTCAGGAGTTTTTATATACTCATTATTCATTACCTAAACAACTCAAAACATTTTTTTATATATTTTTGGTACATACGGTCATACAAGCCTAAACTTTCTGAAGGCTTCTGTCTTTCATAATTACACATTACATCGATAGAATATTTTATCTTGTATCATTAATCTATTTCACACTCATCATCATCATCCAAATCATCATCATCATCATCATCATCATCCAAATCATCATCATCATCATCCAAATCATCATCGTCATGGGTGAGTAAATTCTTTAACAAATGCAACATTTTCTAATTATGACAGTGATAAATAGTAATAAAAGAGATAGTATCATCATCATCATCATCTTAGATATGTAATACACTATAACTCTTTAGTTGTTATCATCAACCTCATTAAACTTAACCTAGTAACTTACTAAAATGATCTCAATTGATAAACTTAATTGATAATCCACTAAAATGTAAATATATAAATGTTATATGTAGTTTTTATTAACAAAGATAGATGGTGATTAGCAGTGGAATTTAGGAATCCATGCATTTCGTCCTATTAGAGATTCATCAGTTGGATCTACCTACAGTTCTAAATAACAATGGGAAGATACAAGTATGTATATATATATATATATATATTACTCTAATAATCTCAATCTGCATGATCTTATTCTATAGCTTATGCTTCGTTATCAGATCACTAATCCTGTCAGCTTTGAATTCCATTTCATTTTATCAATAAACTGTCTTTATTCCCCTCTCTTCTCCCTTCTTCTTCTGCTATTTTACTGACATAGTCAAATTGAGGTGACCTTTTTCTCTATATATTTGATGAGAGATAAAAACAAAGTTCTTTTCTTTTCCGAACTATTAACGATTATTTCATGGAGTAAAAAGCAGTAAAATAACAGTTTATTAAAGAAATTAATGCCATGGTAACAATGACTTGATAATAAATCGATAAGAGTTGTAAATGGGAAGTATTGAATGGTTATGTTGTAAAGATACCTCCCCATCTTGTTCTAAATACCCTAGATTCAATCTTTAATGAGATTGTGAACATTTAGCATTGAGATATGTCATATTAGAATGAGATATGTATAGTCCTCTCCTGTTTATAATGGATTTCCAGTTGAGATCAGTCATTGATATAAACTGATGTACCGTACCTGGTACTTGAACGTTGACACTTTGTATAATGTATAATGAACATGTATTTTGATCTTGTAGGCGATCATATATTTTAGTATTTTAACAGTTAAAGTCACAAATCATTCCAAACTAGACCATCACTGAAGAGTCTGATACTGAGACGAAACGACCATCTAATGCTTTCAGGTTTTCAATGGTAGTGTTAGGATGTGCAGAAAAATATACCAATCATTATCATGTTAATTCTAATGGTGGCCTTGGACTTTAAATGTACACTCCCTATTGGTCAGTATTTATTTCACTTGTTAAATATTGTACAAATGTTGTTTTCTATTTTATGGTACGATGTAGTCTGTTTGGTTAGTATATAAACAGAGTATGTTTGAAATATAACGATTCATATCTCAGAGGCTGTGACTTGTGTTCTGGACTCAACTGGCTGGGCTAGACAGGGAAGCGGGACCAATCGAGACTCTAGGCTGTCCGTACGTGTTTTCTGTGTCACTGAAGCGATTGATAAAACTCTTGACTCTAATCTGCAGTCACACGTCACAACAGGTAGTTTAGTTTAGATCGGCTCATGAATCCAATTGTTAAGATCATATATTTATTTCATTGGTATGGTAACTTAAATCTAATCAATTATTGACCATAGGTTTTGCGGGATTATTGAAATTTTATACTCCAACTTTTTATACACAAAAGATGATTTCACAAGTATTGTTAATTCATATTTACAGAAATTGTCATTAAGTCAGTGAAACTGTGGACGACTTTTGAGCGACGCTAAACTGACCTTAATGGTGTCCATCTAATAACTAAGAGTAGGGTGTAAGGATTAGAATTATGATTTACAGTTGATGAATAAGGTTAGCAATTAGATTTCAGGGATTTTCAACACAAATTGATAACAACTATAATGCCAAAACTTTATTTAGTCAAATGGATAACTGAACTCTGCGCCCAAATCGTAGACCTTTTATCTTATACCTGATTGGTTCGTCTATAAATTATAGTCTCGCCACTAAGTCAATGACATTTGTACAATGATGCACCAGATATATATGCACCATACAAAATATTCGATTTGTGTGAGAACTGATGATAAATCTTATAATTGAACACTCATTGTTATATCTGGTCGTCATTAATTGTTATGTCGGAATCACTGATTACTTGTACTTGTAAAACGAGGAACCACTCCCAATGACACTAAAGTAAGAACACAAAAACTGGTACAAATGATGGTTTATTAGCCCCAAAACACCACGACGACGACGACGACGATGATGAATCTAGTATACACATTTTGATTAATAATTAAAATAGAAACTGTTATGTCCTTTGGGTTTGCCTACCCACTTTTGGTTCTGAGGATACCTATCTAATCCAGATTAAGACCTTGGCGCGATAGGCTGACCGACCTAACCTTGAGGCTAGTACGCGTGAGTTTGAAATGGAGTGGAGAGAAGTAAACTATTCTATCACTTGATTGGCTGACAAGCACGTGAATGAGAGAAGACAAGACAACTGGAACACTACTCGATCTATTCCTGATATCCTGATTTCCCTGTTCACATCAGAATCACATACACATAAAATAGTCAATAGTTATAACAAATCACATGCTATATATCATTCTAAGCATAGTTCATATCCATTAAATACAAGAATATCGTCTATTATACAGAATAACATTACAGACAGGAAAACAGAAACAAACACTACATTGAATAATCACCATAAATTGAATTAAAAAACGGAAGTAATATTGAATAAAAGAATGTAATTTTAACTATTCATCCCATTATATCATCCCCCCCTTTTTGTATCTTTTGAAGACTCAAAGTTTAGTTGCTAACTTTAAATTATCCCCCCCCCCACGAAATAATATTACATCCTCATATTCCCAAGTTACAATTAATGTGATGACTTTATTTAATGTATATTTCTTGCATTGAATAGAGAATCTACTAAAAGTGACTAGATAGTAAAGATGAACGACATCACATTTTTTGAATATCTCATTAGTAGTAGATAATAGATCGCTAGAATAATCAGCATCTATCAAAATTGCATTACGCTTTTGACCATCATTTGATTCCACAGGTTGAAATCAAGAGTCAGTTGAAGCTAGACCACCATGGAAAACCTAGAAGTACTGGACGGCCGTCTCGTACTATTGTGGGACTCCTCAGCAATGCGCATCCATGATCCCGCACCCTGCGGGATTCAAACCCAGGGTTTCCATAGTGATCTAGCTTCAATTGACTCATGATTTCAACCTGTGAAATTTCTGAAAATCTCCACAAAACCCATTCTCATCATTTGATTCATCTGACATATTTGTAGATCATTAAGATAACCCATATCTGGTAAAACAACCAGATTCATCAGAAATTTTTTTCGCTGAATGATAAGCTTCGTTTGGTGCAACTGTGTTCGTTATACTGTTCTATTTATTTTCTGTTACTTTGTGCGCTGGTACTGCAACAATTTCATGAGCATTTAACAAGACACCGTTTTTCTATGAACTGGGCAAGTCACTGCTTGTATATTGTGTTTCGAAGATAATGAGAATTGAACCACTACGAAGAATGTCTCTAAAATAGACATTACTGGACCACTTGGCGAATCATGTATGGCTGCTCGTAAGTGTTATATCGAAAGCTGTATTTAACTGTAAGCGGGCATCTTACCCATTGATCTTGAAAGAAACATACTTTCTATGGTTATGGGAACCGGTTTTGTTAAGAGCTACCGTTACTTTGCCTGCTAGCGGCTTAAATTTATAGAATACACTTTCAGTTGACGGTGTTTTCGGGTTTTACAATGATTTTCTTTGTGTGCTTTTGTGGAACACATAGTACAAAGATGATGTCTAAACCTCTCGCATTCTCGGTTCACAATTCCTGCATGTTTCAATCAGTGATCTGCTTCTTTCGTTATCTTCAAGCACTGGTAACGGATAGTAAATAGAGATGACTTTTCTCCAAATGTTTATGACAGGGTTCTAGTTGTTTCATCAAAACTAGAGTCCGAGCGCCCAAACCGAAGCATATGGTTTTCTTAGGGGTCCACTCCCTGAGTCTTTGACCTAAACGTCTAATCCACAAGGCAGCGGAGCGACGTAAGAAGATGCAGCTCCATGGCAGCCAGTGGTCAACAACAGGTTTATACGTCATTTATTTCCTTAGAATCCTAAATCCCATTTGCACCACTGGTTTGGAATAAGTGTTTTCCAACTCCCCTAGATAAATTCTCCATATCCGCCAACCCGGTTAGATCACCGTACATTTACTTTTTGTCCTCTCAATTTAGTAGACAAAACCATCAATGAGAGAAGACAGTGAATAGGACTTCCCTGGTAGTGGCAGTATAGGCGTGACCATGTGAGAGCATTTCGAGGGAGAGCGGATTCTCCCCACTATCGGCCGTATCAGGGCTTTTGAGGGACCACATAGTCGTTTAAATAATATTCCACTTTAGTCTATACATATTTTTCTAGTCACTGTAGCAACATTTATTATGATGATTCAATATTTACAGTTTTATTTTACTGTGTATATATTAAAGTAAAAACACCGATCCATGACTTCATTACTAACCACAATCCAACAACTGTTCTATACTGAAATCCAGTACTTTCATATGTTGATAGAAAAAATAATATCGGATGGGTTTTGTGGATATTATAGTAATTTCAACGGTTAAGATCATGAGTCAGTTGAAGCTAGACCACCATGGAAAACCTGGAAGCACTGGACGGCCGTCTCGTACTATTGTGGGACTCCTCAGCAGTGCGCATCCACAACCTCGCCCCCTGTGAGATTCGAACCCAGGACCTACTGGTTCCGCTCGTGAACACTTAACCACTAGACCACTGAGCCGGCTGGCATCCAACGGTGTTAATATCTAACTTCAACTAATCCACAATAAGATGAAATGGCCTTCTAGTGTTTCTAGGTTTTCCATGGTAGTCTAGCTTCAACTGACTCATGATCTTAACCATTGAGATAGATAAAATAATCGAAATCCTTTTTTCTTTGAAGGATCTAACTTGGTTGACTATATTTCTTCAAAAGAAAGGAACTGTTAACGAACAAGTTTATACTACTCTTTGATGAATCAAACTCAATACATATATCAATTTGAATGTTAAATAGTTAACCAATACAGTTTCTTAATGATTAACATTATGTGTTACTTATATCAATATAAGTAGTATATAACATTAGTCAGGAATTAAAATGTCCGGTGGCAAAAATGTTGATAAGATCTAAGAAGAGGAAGAAGAAGAAGAAGAAGAAGAAGAAGAAGAAGAAGAAGAAGAAGAACAAGAACAAGAACAAGAACAAGAAGAAAGAATGAGAGCAGAAAGCAATTGGTATAGATATGCAAGAACGATGAAGTCTAAGACAATTCATGAACATTTATCGGATGATGTATTGAACTATAGTTTTTCACCCTAATTCTTATTATTCGATATGTCTTGCGGATTGAGAGCTGTATTCGTCTCTTAAGCTATTCTGTAACTCCCAAGCTAGAACTATACAGCGACCTGGACAACGAGAGAGAAGACTTAAAGTACTCGAGAAGTAGTTTACTCCAAGGTTCATTTCAATACAGAAAATATAGGGTTTTTATAATATTTTAAATGTCCTTCATTGGTTGCTAGAACATTCTGGAATGCTACTAAACATAGTAGCAGTGTAGCAATCTGCCAATCAGAACCTCTTCATGTGACGTTCCACTTCCTTGATATTTTTGGCTAAAACTTCAAGTGAACGCTGATTGGATGAAACGCTTCTTAGTATTTTCCTGATCTTTGCTTGTCTTTTGCAAGAAATCTTCTGGATCACTCCAACACTATTGTCCAAATGATGTATCTTTCTCATGATCAAACAACATATCAGTTCATCATTCATTCAATAAGAACATAAGTCTATCTGAAAGATAAAAAATATCTCTAATTTATCAGTGTTTGTGTATATATGTGTATGTATCCATGTAACTGTACATGTAATTCATTAAATCCATGGTAGATACTTGATGGGAGAGAGAAAAAAAGACACAGGAGCAAAGAGAAAAGCTTCCGTATCTGTAACAAAATCAAGACATTTTCAACGAGGAATCAATACAGATCATCAAATGTATCCAATATCTACTAGAAATTCTAGGACTTGGAAGAAAAGGTCAGAAAAATATGTGAATTTATCTCATATGTCATATACTACTTATTGATTTATTTATTTGAACACATAAATATTGGTACAAGAGGGCACCAAATATGTATGTGCCACACTTTATTTGTGTGTGTGTGGGCTGTGATACTGCCCGGGTGCCCAGACCGAAGCAGGTGGTTTTCTTAGGGGACTACACATCGAGCCTTTGATCTAAAGGTCTGACCCACAAGGTAGTGGAGCATCGTGACGAGATGCAGTCCCATGGTAGCCGGTGACCAACGATTGCTCCAGGATACTGGAGCCCATGTTCACCATTAGTTTGGGATCCGGTTAAAGTGTCGAAAATTCACTTTACGTCCTCTCAATTTCATAAACTACACCCTCTGCACGAGAAGACAGTGAGTAGGACTTCCCTGGCAGAGGCTGTATACGCGTACCCATGTGAGAGCATTTCGAGAGGGAGCGCGGGCCCATCCCACTCTCAGCCATACCAGGGAATTCGGCGGCATACTAATACTACTTAAACAGTAGTCTTTCACTACTAGAACTATCCTAATTTGTTGTTTCTTTTGTATAGATTATAATATAGAAATAAAAAAAGGTTTCTTTTTTAAGAAAATGAAATCGATGTATAAAATATCGATTACTGAATGTATCCAAATTTCTTAGAAATATACCAAATCAATATTTTCATGTAGGTAGTGTAAAGGTACTTAACTATACCTGAAGTGTCTCTGAGGTTACTGCCGGTCCCAAGCCTGGATAAAGAAAAACGGTTGGGCATTGGGGTTAGCGACCACATCCTGTAGAAAACTAACTCGCTAAAAAAAACGTCAACCAGATGAGCATCGTAATATATAATACTTGACCTAAACATTATCATTGATATTGTGTTGTTTAATTAGTTTAAACTAGAGTAATGTTTGTCTTACGAAGAAAATGAATAAGAAATAGGTTACAAAACTATGTTGGAATTTGTAATTAGTCATTGTAACTATGTAGTTTAACTATTGTGTTATACGTGATACCTACTGGTTTCACAATATCTATTTAGATTAAATATACAGAATACATTTGGTTGGGGTCCATTTGACCATTGTAATCAATGGTTGGAGACTCTGGGTGACATGGATCAGAATCGATCACAATCATGTTGGTGTATACACTCACTGCCCTCAAATGCCCTGGTATGGCTGAGAGTAGGGTGGGCCCGCCCTCCCTCTCGAAATGCTCTCACATGGCCACGCGTATACAGCCTCTGCCAGGGAAGTCCTACTCATTGCCTTCTCGTGGCACGAGTGTTGTTTACAAAATTGGGAACAAAAAAAGAAGGTCTGATGCTTTAAACGAGTTGCTGGATATGAAAGATCCACATATGAGAGTTCGAAAACCCTGATTCCAAACCAATGGTGCTCATGGGCTCGAGTATCCTGAGGGAACAAATGGCGTATGAACCAATCGTTGGTCACCGGCTTCCATGGGAATGCATCTCCTCACGATGCTCCACTGCCTTGTAGATCAGACCTTTAGGTACAAGGCTCGGGGTGTGGCCCCCTAAGAAAACCACCTGTTTCGGTTTGGGCACCCGGACAGTATCCCAGCCCTCACACAAATCGAATGATTTATATGGCCCATATGTATTTGGTGCCCTCTTGTACCAATGTTTATGTGTTTAAATAAATAATAATAAATAATAAACTATGAGATTAAAATCACTTCATATCTTTCTTTCTATGAACTAATTGTTTCTTCCTTATATGCAATCCTTCTTTTATATGTACTACCACCATTGAAGTAACTGGTTCTATGAATCCGGTGTTCATCTTGTTGTGCTAATGTGGTGATGTATAGCAACTTGGATCGATGCATATATGTGCCTGGTCCTATGATGTATCAGTTTGTGCCCCCAACAGAATAAGCAGTTTTTATATGAACATGTATTAAGCTATGTATAGAAATGATAAGTTTTTATTATTGTGAATTATTATAAGAATTCTATACTATGGACTGATATCAACTTGAAAATCACGAAGTGATTGGTAGCTAATTCAATTGTTTCTGTATTTCCAATAGTGTGTGCAACCACGACACCATATCTCTTTGAAGCAATGAGGTTTACATTTCACAAACAATATAATACCTCTAAAACCAGTGAATAGAAATCCTAATCGACCACATTTATTCTAACTTCAATCAATGAAAATGTACGATCCATATGCTGAAATAACGTAAATCCAATCACGAACCAACTCCAATTAGACAACCAATGAAAAACAGGAACTAATGGACAGATATCTTATCCTAGTATATGGACTCGGAAGTGTGTATACATGACTCCATCTGGAATCAAACTCAAGAACCATCAGGTCTCACAAAGCATTCTTAACATTCAGCTCACTGAGTCAATATCCGGTGGTTTACATCTCTAGTTTCAACCAATTCGTAATATTCCACAACCATCTTTATATGCCATTAATGTGTAACTAACTTATTCGTGGAACAGTTCAACGTCTTTGGTTATGGCTTCTCACTTCAGGAATTACTTTTCAAATCAAATCGTTCTTGAAATTTCCTTCCAAATAGTAGAAATTACTTCTGAAATAATAATCTCCTTGTTATCAAACCTTTGATTTCTCGTTCTTAACTTATTCAAAGATGAAAACCCTTGACATATCTACAATCTAATCTTCAAACAACAAAGTTTACTAAGTAGATATTTTCTGAGAAGTCTCATTCCTACTCATAAGTAGCTCAAGTGAAGATCCAATAAAAACCTATTCTCGTGATATATTATTGTTAATATTTTTATTTTTTTTGATTGAGATCATGAACCGATTAACGTTAGACCACCATTGAAAACCTGAAACACTGGATGGCCGTTTCGTCCTTCAGCAGTGTGTATCCACGATCCCGCTCGCGGGATTCGAACCCAAGGCCTTCATTCTCGCGCGCGAACGCTTAACCTACTGGATCATTGAGCCGGCATCCGATGGTGTTGATGTCTAACCTCAAACAATCCTGTTGGAATATTCAGAAAAATATCCTGTTAAGTCTAATGCTATCCTTGAACGTGAAATGGTGTCATTTCCCTATTGGTCAATATTTATTTCACGTGTCGGTTCCCTACTGGTCAATATTTATTTCGTGTCATTTTCCTGTTGGTCAATATTCACGGTAGTCCTAACTGTATAAATATGCATTTGTCTGTAAAGTATTATTCTTATTCTCATTCTTCTGGCCTCATAAACAATTTTCATCTACGGTTCATGTTCTGATATATTGGAGATTGGGGAACAGTATTGGGGTCGTACTGGGATATCTGAAGTTGATCAGTCGGTAGAAATTAGAGTAGCCACCCCGCGGTCCACAATAAATCCACGAAATTGTGCGGTGGAGGTTTGAATGTACATACGTTACATCTAACCTTTTTCAAAGCATCTGGAAACCAATGAATAAATATCGCATCTGTTTTGAATTTTGTTCATTTCAAATGACTACTATATTGGAGTATGATATGAAGTCGCATTCCCGTAAATTTCACTATGAAGAATTTAGTGTCGACAAAAAACTGACATTCAATCTAAACCATATAATTTAAAAAAGAAAGACACCTTCTTCCGTTCAACTGTTATAGGAGGACATATTACATTTTACTAAGTCACTCACTGCTGCTGCTTTGATTCTCTTCAGATAAGATAAGACAATGAAATCAGTTAGTTGTATTACAGAATATCTTGAACAACCCTATTAACTCAAATATAAATACAACTTATTAGTGTTCTTTTTTAGTGAGGTTCTTTATTACAAGGTTGGGTTAACAGATCTATGTCCAACTCTCCTCCTCCTCCTCCTCCTTCATCCGTTTTTTTTTGGGGGGGGGGTGGAGCATAGAAACACTAAGCGAAATCAAATACAACTCATAGCTATCATAAACTGAAGATACATCTCAATACAAAGAATTATGATCATATTTTCATAGGATTAAGTAGTATACAATTGAAATGAGGATGATTTAATTCAGTTACATTTTTAGTTGCCATACAAAATGTTGTTTAGAAACCAAAAAAAAATTAATAATCAATATCAATCATCTGAATGCTTGTTACATAATGATACATCATTGTCATTAAATGAACTGTACAATTTTACATTCATTATTTATCAAAACCTACTAATACTACTGAATTGAGTCATTGATGAAAGTAGTAATAACAGTAGAAGAAAAACAAAGAGAGAAAAAACAAAACCCACAACAGAATAGGCCTTGACTACATCTAATGACAAACAAGAAGAAGAAGAAGAAGAACAAGAACAAGAAGAAGAGGAAGAATAAGGACAGTCTAAGAGAATAATAAGCGTAAACATTTTAAAACAAAATAACCTCCAAAGGTGATATAAAGTAATTTATCCATGAATTGACGTCTAGATAATTCAAGTTCTATTTCATTCATACGAATCTCTAATAATCTAAGACGTCGTGTATCTACAACAATAGATTGAGTATTATTTGTTTGATTCGTTGGTGATGATGATGATGATATCGATGTAGATGAATGATTTATAACATTTGAGATATTCGATAAAGGAAGTGGAGAAGGCTGTTGTTCTGTTGGGATATGATTCCTTTATTTTTTGGTTTTGAAAATGAAATAAAATACAAATAGTACTTATCACATTACCATATACAAAGCAACAAATAAAATATATATATCGCATTAAAACGTATGCCCCCCAAATGCCCTGGTATGGCTGAGAGTGAAGAGAGTCACCTCTCCCTTTCGAAATGTTCTCAAGTGGCCATGTGCATACAACCACTGACATAGAAGTCCTACTCATTGCCTTCTCATGGCACGAGTGTTGTTTACGAAATTGGGAACAAAAAAGAAGGTCTGATGCTTTAAACGAGTTGGTGGATATGAAAGATCTATATATGAGAGTTCGAAAACCCTGATTCCAAATCAATGGTGAATATGGGCTCCAGGATCCTAAGGAAACAAATGACGTATGAACCAATCATTGGTCACCAGCTACCATGGGACAACATCACCTCACGTTGCTCCGCTGCCTTGTACTTTAGACATTCACGTCAAAGGCTCGGGGTGTGACCCACTAGTAAAACCATCTGCTTCGGTTTTGGGCACGCGGGCAGTATCTCAACCCTCACATAAATCGGACGATTTATGTGGCGCATATCTGTTTGGTGACTCCTTGTACCAACGTTTATGTGTTTAAATAAATAAATAAATAAAACGTATGCAGCCTCAACATTGAAGAGCTATCACTCAATGTTACAAATTAGCCGTAAATTGATGTAAATCATTTAGAAACCACATATTTGTTATGTAGTTGAATTTGAGTCTCAATTTCTCGTATATGAAAGGATAATTCCACTATTGCAAAACTGAATAAACACAAGGTGTAGTATAGCTCAGACCAGTTACGGAGAAGTCAAATATTTTAATCACCAAGTTACAACTCTAAATATGTAAACTATGGGGAAGGAAATTATTTTAAGAACTAAGACAAGAGTAATGAAGCTTCATCAGTTGAGATGGCTGGGACACGTGTTACGTATTCCCAACCACCGACTGCCCCGACTTGCGATGTTCAGTGGTATAGGAGTAGGTTGGAAGAAAACTAGTGGCGACCATACCAAAACATGGCACAAATCCATGAAGTCACTGACAAGTGAACTGAGTCATGTTGGTAGGTGTAGACTACCTGGTTGGGGACCGCAAGATGATAGCAATCGATGGTTAGAGACCCTGAATGATATGGCTCAAAATCGTTTGCAATGGTGCAGGTGCATACACTATTTGTGTTTTCCCAAATTCTAATCTCGTGAATCTTCCTTGTCTCTTTTTTTTCTCTTCCCAAATTTATTTCACTGGATTATACTCTTTAAATAACATCTCCAAACCCAAATCCTTCCGATTACTGCTTATACTCTTACTACCTCTACCACTACGGGATATGAATCGACAACTGTATCTCTGTGCTAATGTGGTATGGCAATTCGAACTGATATACGTACGTACGAAGTTCTACATTGTTACTGACTGACTGAAGACAAGAGTATCTGAATAGTTATTGTTTCTTTTTGAAACGAATTATCAAAAAAAAACATACAAAAATAACTAATTATTCTTACTGAGATTCGTTTGTTAATAATAGTGGAGTTGAGATGGCTGTTTCTATTTCTCTCTTCTCAATAGTTAATCGTTCTAGATCTGGATAATGAACTTCATTTAACACTAAAGAAGTAGGCAATGGATCTAAAGCATGTTGAAGTGGAACAGGATCTAAATTATCGATAAGATCATCTGTAAGAAAAAAAAAGCAAATTTAAAAAGTCAAAAATAATAAGTCATATAGTGAAGCATATGGATTTATCGATGGTGGCAATGTTGGTTACACCAAAACAAAAAAATGATTCACACAAGTTGCCATAGAGTAGATATTGTTATAGGTCCATATTATTATTATCATTATTATTATTTAAATAAACAAATAGGCATTCAACGATGTCCCCCAATCCCAGATGACTACTGGGTATGATTCAGTTACAAAACCTACGGCTCCTCAGCAGTCGGTAACTTCATGTATGGATGCCGTGATGTCTTGATTTGGATCCTTAAAGTCTTATTCTAAACTGATTCTAAACTAGGTAGTATCGCATACCAAGGTAGGTGACTGCTGGGCTATCATAACACACATTCAAACCATCTAAGTCAATGGACATCTATGGCCTAGTTAGTCAACTCACCGTTTCTACTAAAAACCCTAAGCTTGACCCCCATACATTGTCTATGGTATCACCTATGATCAAATGTTCAAAACTAATGTATTTTATAGTTTAATAGGCTGTTTCATAGCCGTACAGTAACACGGAGAGGACTGAGACGTAGTATACCCACCCTGTGATTAGAAAGTGGACATCTTACTTACACAACGCAATGCAGAAAACCAAACGCTTTTTTGTATTTATGTCAGCTGTTAGGACGTCCAGTCTTATGTGATTTTCAAAATTAGTAAAGTGGTCTACATTTTCGACTAATTCGATTTCTATAATGAAACTAGAAATCCCCTTAAGGAAATTTTAAAACAAAATTTGGAGAGAGGGACACAACACAAACACTCTTGAATTATTATTCAAGACGTTTAGAAGAGTATTATGAGAACAAACGAAGACTTTATAACACAATGACAGATAAGCTAGTTATTTCGATGCCTCCCAGCCCAGTTAACTAGAGACAGAGAAGTCCAAGTTCGGAAGAGGGAAATATATTCATTCCACTAACAGCCAGAAGCACGAACAGTCAATCAGCTACAACATAGGACCAGGCACATATATGCATCGGTCCAAGTTGCCATATCGCATTAGCACAACAAGATGAACACCGGATTCATAAAAGTAGTTAATTCAGAGGTGGTAATATATAAAAGAAAGATTGCATATAAGGATATAGTACAGGAAGAAAGAAAGATATGAAGTGATTTTAATCTCTTAGTTTAAGGGAAAACAGAGAGTGTATACACCGACGCCATGTCACCCAAAGTCTCTAACCATTGGTTACGATAGTCACGCGGACCCCAACCAAGTAGTCTGCATCTACCAACATGGATCAAACTAGAAGTTAGTGACTTCAAGCACTGATACCACGTTTTGATTTGGTCGCCCCTAACTTTCTTCCAACCATCCACTACACCGGTTAGCAATTGCACGTCGAGAAGCACGAACAATCACCACGACAACAAGTCTAATGGAAAATAGACTCGTTTATATATTGATTCATACATTCATTTTTGATTAATAATCAGAATAAAATCACAAATATATGAAAAATACTTAGTGCGGGGGGATATAAAAAATCACTTGCTGAGTATAGTTCATGTTAATTGTTAATACAAAAATATTGTATGTTAAACAGAAACGATAACAAGATTGAGTAATCATTACATTGAATTAGAAAATGGAAATAATGTAGGGCAAGAATCATAATGAGTAAATAAATCTAATTTTGACTTTTTATCCTATATCTCATATCAATAGTTTAGAATTCGTCAAACAGAATAGTTTAGATGATAGTTTACCTGACTCTTCGGAGAAAATAACTTTCAGGAAATTTATGTATGTTTTGGCCCCCAAATGCCCTGGTATGGCCAAGAGCGCGTAGAATTCTCCGGGACGACATTCGTAGAACATGTCCAAACCACTGAAGTCGGTATTTCAAGATGGTGACACCTATTGGATTATCATCTCTGTGCCCGGACACACGATGCCGAACCTCTGCATTACTGACATGTTGTTGCCACTGTATGTCAGCAATCCTTCGGAGACAGCGATGATCGAACACAGAGAGTCGTCTAACGTCCTCAACTCGGAGAGGCCAGGTTTCACAAGCATAGAGCAAAACTGCTCTCTCCGGCGCGTTGTAGATCCGACCTTTTACAGCCAGACTAACATCACGAAGGTGCCAAAGATGGATCAGATTGGCATAAGCTGCTTTGGCTTTCACTATACGTGCATTGATCTCATCACTCACACCCCCACCAGCACTTATGCAGCTACCTAGATACACGAACTTCTCGACTACTTCTATCTGCTCACCATCCAGGGTGGATACAGCATTAGAATCCTGCCAGTCTTGTAGAAGTACTTTGCACTTCGAAGGTGCAAAGCACATGCCATACCTACGGACATTGATTGCCAACTGATTAAGTGAGGATTGCATGGCTTAGGGATTATCGCACAGTAAGACAATATCGTCCGCATACTCAAGGTCGAGAAGTCTTTCTCCAGGCAACAGATCCACACCACCATTACTTACATTCATCAGAGCTGTTTCCAGAATGTCATCGATGGCAAAGTTGAAGAGGAATGGTGAAATCGGGCAACCCTGTCTAACCTCACTGCTTGAATGGAACAGTGGAGAGATGAAAATTCTTACTAACTAACCTTTCGATCCCTTTATTAACAGTAAAGAATAATACATTGTGCTTTGGAATGGATTATATATATATATATACGGTAGAAAAGAAAATGTAGCAAGCATATTTGATACCTACCTCCACGTCGGTTGAATGCCATAAGTGGAGATGATTGATTCTGTGCACCAGACATGACTATCCTTTCTGGCACTTTCATATTGTCATTCTCAGAAGAATCGAGCGATAAATTCGCCTGCGGTAAACTACTTGGATCTAATGATATTCTATCAGGAACTCTCATTTTTGAATTGATATCTTTGATAAAATTGGAGTCACAGCTACCTCGTGTGTAAAAATCATCTAGGATAACGGACCTATGAACAAAAAACAAGTTAGAGTATATCGCCATAAAATTTAAGTAACCCAAAATTTTAATGACGATTTCCATCAAGAAAAGCATTTAATAGAAAATCATAGAAGAGTGGGCCACTTTTTGTTTCAAAGTATGACTTCCTTAAGCAGGTTGCATTTTAGAACTTTAAACGGGAATCAGGTCTCAGTGATTATTGTTAGGTGTCTGTACTAATGCAATAAAAACATAACATCGTACGACAGAACAAAGGATATAAAGATCCAGGTCGCTACACTTTACGGTAGTATAATTCCGTTTGAAGACGCTGACAAAACGCAGTCTTCTGACCAACTTAAGCAATAATGCAGGCATGTTTGGGATGCAGTTTTCTCCCCTCAACTGCGAAATGTTCATTTAGGATTGGTCTGGGTCAGTGCCTAAATTATTGATAGGTGAAGTAGTTGAGCGTGTCGACTACTTCAACCACCTTAAGTCTCATCAGTCCTAGTGGTCTGGTGTCTGACGAAATTTCTGCACGGATTTAGAAGGATGGATTGGCTTTTACCAATTTGAGTCATTTGTGGTGTAGGTGAGATATTTGTATGCCAATCAAAGGAAGTTTACTGCGCAGCAGTTCACTCCATTCTACTTTATAGATGTGAAACATGGCTATTAAGAATAGAGGATATTCGAAGGTTACTGGTATTCGATCATGGGTGTCTTCGAAACATTGTTTGTGTATTATTGGACTACCAAGTAACGATGGTAAATAGATTTACAGGGTGGTAAATTCTCATCAACTGAGGTGGTTGGGATGTGTTACGCATGCCCTCTCACAGCCCACCTTGACGAGTTTTTATTTATTATTTATTTATTTGAACACATAAATATTGGTACAAGAGGGCACCAAATATATATTTGCCACACTTTATTTGTGTATGGGCTGTGATACTGTCCGGGTGCCCAGATCAAAGCAGGTGGTTTTATTAGGGGGCCACACCCCGAGCCTTTGACCTAAAGGTTCAACCCATAGGACAGTGAATCAACGTAAGGAGATGCAGTCTCATGGTAACTAGTGGTCAACAGCAGGTTTATACGCCATTTGTTCCTTCAGGATACTGGAACCCGTGTGCACCATTGGTTTGGGATCCGGTTAAAGCGCCGGACATTCGCTTTTCGTCCTCTCAATTTCGTAAACTACACCCTCTGCACGAGAACACTGAGTAGGACTTCCCTGGCAGAGGCTGTATACGCGTGGACGTGTGAGAGCACTTCGAGGGAGGGCGGGCCCACCCCACTCTCGGCCATATCAGGGCATTTGGGGGCTGATGTAGAAGTAGTCAGAGAGAAAGCTAGGGGGCGACCAAACCAAGACATGACATCAGTTCATGAAGACATTGGTAACTGGACTGAGCTATGTTAACAAGTGTAAACTACCTTGCTGGAGTTCACGTGATTATCGTAACCAATGGTTAAACTTTGGATGCTATGGCTCAAAATCGTTTGTCAGGACGCATGTGAATTTATTTTTCGTCTTCCTCCAAGTATTAAGCTTCTGAATCCCTTACAACTATTTTGTTTTTATTGCACTAACTTACATTTTCTTGAATTGTATCTTCGATTCCTAATCCTTTCAATCGCTACCCATACCAGTATTACCTCTACTATTCTGAGATTTGGTTTAACAATTTAATCTTTGTGCTAATGGGGTATGGTAGATTGAAGTGATATACATACGTACCAAGTTCTAGGTTATGACTGACTGAATGACGATGGTGTATAGATGGAAGACTGAATGGGACTAGATTGTCACCTTATAGTCAAATGCAAGGAAGTTATATCAGTCCCGGTGAGTTGGCGTCATGGATTTACAGTTCTATTGCCCTTCGGTATCTAGCAGGGAAGGTGAGATTCCCGTTTTCTGACTAAAGAGCGAGTCAACTGAGCAGCGATCCTCTCTGCGTTACTCCATGAAAGTAGAGGACTTGTATAAGCTGCAAGTTATTGATTACACGTATCTTTAAAGCACTCCTCTAGCATCACGAAGCGACTGAGTGAATAATCCTCAAGTTAGGGACAGCGTACCAACCGAATACCTTGAATCGGTTAAAGTTATGTATCTTTATTGATTGAGGTGGTCAGGACATATATTCTACCAGCCCCTATCTCGACAAGTAGCGTTGGCTGGTCTAATAGTAAGTCTAGGTGAGACTAAACCAAGGCGTGACATCAGTTCATGAGATCGTTGACTATGAATCCAAGCTCTGTTGGAAGATGCTAGCTGCTCGGTTCGAGCCCATCTCACCTTAAAAAACGGGGAACCATTTAGAAAATACAACTAAAGTGTCAAACTGTTTTTTATCCTACTAATATGAGGGTGGAAGGTTTAACTTCATTGGCTACTTTACCTTATTAAGAATACATATGGACTCCAGAATCCTAAAGGAACAAAAAAAATGTATGAACCAATTGTTGGTCACTGGCTACCACGGGACTGCATCTCCTAACGTCGCTCCAACGCCTTGTAGATTAGATCATTAGGTCAAAGTTTTGTGATGTGGGGCCCTCTAAGAAAACCACCTGTTTTGGGCACCAGGGCAGTATCCCAGCCCTCACATATATCGAGTGATTTATGTGGCGCACATGTATTTGATGTCTCCTTGTACTAATGTTTATGTGTTTAAATAAGTAAATAAATAGATGGTCAACTGATAGGACATGAAAAACTAGTTAAATCGGTTTTAATGCATCTAGAACTATTATAACTACCTAAGGCAATTGATACGGATTTACCATATATTAGAGGTTGCATCTACATTGATTCCCATACACAATAAAATCGAACTAATAACTTATAAATACTAGTTTGCTGAGAATTTACTTCCAATAAATAAGTTGATTTTCAGCTCTATTAAAAACCTCGATAAACTGAATCAAAAACATACTTCATAAGTTATACGTGAATGAACAATAACGGTTCTAAATATGTAAACTGAATACTGATAAAAACCGCAAGTTATGATAATCTGAAGACTTTTAGGAATTAGAACATCAGACAACATAGAAAGTCACGCGTTGGAAAGTTGGCTTCGAGGAAAACTTCACTTTCTTTACGACACTAAACAACCGGCGACTCTAATTTAGGGACGAACCAACCAGTGTTTGAGCAGATTCAAGGTCATGGAGCCAAGTTCAACACGTGATGCTAACATACGATCGGTTTACAGCGGATTTTAGAGAAGAGGTGATTATTAAGAGGCTACAACAGATGAGACTATTAATAAGTTCTTGTACTTGCGACTGCGGCTATCAAATGACTGCAGCAAAGTTTGCAGACCACCGTGGTGAGATTGTTTCGTTGTTCTTCATGTTGGAGGAAAAAGTATGCTCGAACGGGGACTTTCTTCGCTCGATCGCGACTAACACTAAGGCAGATCATGATAATAGTAGCAAATTGGGTAATCAAGACACCAGTGACACTGGCTGCGGCGTTTGCAGATGTTACTGAAACTTCAGCAGTCCAGTGGTATGAGTACTGCCGTGACATATGTGCAAGTAAAATGACACGTGACGCCAATCATTCGGAGGAGTAGGATGCATTGTGGAGATAGATGAAACGGTAGTAAGAAAGCGAAAATACAATAGAGGACGTAGTATCAAGGAAGAATGGGTAAGTAGCATTTCCGTAAATATACTTGACAGGTATTTGGAATTTATGACCGATCAACGCGAAAGGGATATTTTTAGAGGTCATTTAAGATTCGTTCAGAGTTCGTCCCTAAATTAGAGTCTCGCTAAACAACCTCCTGAAGGTAGTAAGTAGGTAAAAAGTAAAGATGCATACAGATATTTAATTCGGGATAAGCACATGATGACCAACTGAACATATGAGCCCGGAAGAGTTTATGTTCGGCAAGAGTGGACTATGAACCTGCGGTGATACTTCGTCACACATTGACAAATTCACTTCGAAATTTACTCAGAAATCATGATGACAGATCTTTGTTCAGGCTCAACCACCATACTCTGTGGTTCACCTCAAAGTTGTAAGGAATTTGGTAGTTTTCTCCAAAGTTTGGGGCAAAACCCCAGTGTTATAAGATTCTGGGGAATTATTGTGAAAAACCCTAAATTTCATCAAACATTTTGCAAATTTCCCCAAAACTTTGGAGATTCTCCCTAGAGCTGGAGAGCTTCTGGAGCATTTGCGCTATTTACCATAGGCTTTCAATTGCGGCTTGTCCAAAATTTACCTGAAACGTGCAGAACTCTTCCCAAAATAGAGAGACTGAGTATTCCATCATTTATGATAAGACAGGATTTTCCTAGAAAATCGGTACTAATTTCGCGCCGACACCATATATAATACGTTTTCAATACAGTCCTTGCTTTCTAGGACTTAAGAAAGAAATGAACTCACATGTGACAGGTTGATCGTCTTTCTCACCACTTGATCTCTAGCATGTGCCGCACACGAACAACACATCCGCGTAAAGCTTTTTCAATTCTCAATAACTTGGAATTTGATTGACATGAAAAAATGAAATGAAGGGAGTAATAACGTAAAAATATGGTTATTGACTAGCTTTTATAGAATTTAAAGGGATAGAATGTCACTTAACAATAGAAAAAGTGATCGTGGTAGACTACTTAAGATAAGTGCACTACCATTACTACAAACTGTATTTACATTGTCGACCTCGAGGGATGAAATAAATCGTAGGTAACACACTTAAAACAAGAGCGACATATGGATCTTAGGAATTTTTCAGGAGACATCCAAGGCATCGGGGCACACTGTATACATCAAAGTTAAACAGCGGCAAAATTCAACTACGTAAACATTAATTCTTTCGAAATAATGAAAAAAAACAGTTCCGACATCTTATTCAAGCACCTGCACACCCGTCTTGAGATACGGTATCTAGCCAGACTCGTGGCTCTCAGATATATCGGTTCAATTGTTCTGGATTTACCCAAGACTTGGTCTAGTGATTGTATGTTTCAAAGAAGTTCGATCATACTCATTCATTAATCGTTTAGAAAGATTTCACAATCTTATATTATATACATTGTTATTTCAGTCAAATTTACTTTAATGAAGACAGGACTTCTGTTGCCATTATAGTTATGCTGAACAGTAACAAAATCACTATATCGTACTGAAAATATTCTTGAGTAGGAAGACTGATCACTAGATGTTTAACTTGTAGTGACCTACTTTTATCAAGAGAACGCGGTTAACGTAATGGAAACAATTATTATTATAATCACTTGTACCACTGATTGTTCTTCCGTACTTGTTAGCTTAACTGTACCAAAGCACATTCATTCTTCCGTTAATTGTGGCCTTGCACGAACTTACGTTTGCTCAGTAATTCCACTTGTACTCCTTTGGCACGATCTCGGTATTATTTCGATACCACGAGATTGCCAACAAATACATCTCGACCACAGCCATCAACTGTTTTCTGATATTTGGCTTACGGGGTGATGAGGTCACAGGTATTCAGTGTTTGACAACGCTTCTACCAGTAACACCTAATATATTTCGTTCCCACCCAGAGAAATCAAAAGACAGAGTCGAGGAGATCGGAAGAGTATATTTGGCGATGACCAATATATCGGAATTCTCTGATCTAATCTGGCTAGCGATTGCGGTTGATGTTGAGCACGGCGTTACTACACGTGATCTGGTGCGGATGCCTGACCTAGCGCCTTCAGCTAGATGAGTCCACTAAAACATACGGTCAGCATCCAATGTCGAAAACTTACAGAGCTATTTATTTTGGGGATTTATTTACCGCTATAGATCACTCCCCCTCTAGTGGGGCAGTGACGACCCTAAGACGTGGCCAGCCAGAAGTTTAAACCCAACGAGTTTGTCGTTGGTAAACACTCTTCTGATAGCTTACTAAGTGTAGCAGCGTCTGGTCGTCTTTCCTTACTATATGGGACCGAGGTACAACATAGTAAAAAAAGAAAGAGTTACAACGAAAATTTCGACTCCTCGTAAACTGCATCGTTCTTTTCCAGTCGTCCTGGAAAAGAAAAAAGAAAGTGTAAGTGCATGTCGAAATACACTCGTATGTGCGTAAAAACACAATGTCGGCGAAAAAATGGAAAATATACTCAAGCACACGTAATAGCGTTAAAAAAATGTTTTTTATGTTTTGTTTTGTTTTTTTTAAATAAAAATATAAATATATAGGCATAATAAAATTGTCTTTTTTTAAAAAAATTATATATCGCAAAAAGAAAGATCGAGATAATATAAAATGTCGAGTAGTGCCTTACGTGCAGTAGTCGTTTAAATGTTCTGGAAATCTTACTCTTCTTCCAGAACGCGTCGTTTTAGGT
Source organism: Schistosoma haematobium (assembly GCF_000699445.3). Lineage (NCBI taxonomy): Eukaryota > Metazoa > Platyhelminthes > Trematoda > Strigeidida > Schistosomatidae > Schistosoma > Schistosoma haematobium. The sequence continues at coordinate 1,480,184 of NC_067195.1, forward strand.
ATATTTTCAGATACATTCGAAGTATCATCGCTAGTGTTGGTTGTCGGTTGAGGAATTATGAGTGTAGGAGTCGTGTTGTGCGATTGTACCGAAGGAAAATCGACGTGAATAGGATTTCCTTCTAAATACGCTGCTTTTAAGCGATCGATGCTGATGCTATCGTTTGTTCCGTTCTTATCGATTATATAGTACTTAGATTCACGTTGAAGAACTTTGAAGGGTCCTTCGTATGCTGATTCGAATGGTCGTCGATGTGAGTCTCGACGAACGAAAACGTGTGTACTATATCGTAAGTCAGGTTGAACGAAAACATCAGTTGATTGAGGTCGAGTGGAAGCAGGTTTAACTGGACGCATTGCGTTTGTAAGCCTGTTCGTGTAGGAGGTTAGATCCATGTACATTGAAGAGGATGAAGGATCCACGAATTCTCCTGGAAGTCGAAGTGTCGTTCCATAAACGAGTTGAGCCTCAGTGTATCCAATGCCAGCTTTCACTGCATTGCGGATACCTAGTAAGACGAGTGGAAGAGCATCGGTCCACTGTGAAACGTTTGCAGCTGATAGTGAAGCTTTTAGTTGTCGGTGAAAACGTTCTACCAACCCGTTTGCTTGTGGGTGGTAGGCTATCGTTCGGAAGCGAGTGGTCCCTAACAGTGTGGTCAGACGACGGAAAAGTTCAGATTCAAACTGACGTCCGCGGTCTGTGGTGATGGTTGAAGGGCAACCGAAGTTTGCTACCCATCGTTCGACGAAGGTGCGGGCCACTGTTTCAGCAGTGATGTCCTTGATAGGTACTACTTCTGGCCATCGAGTGAAACGGTCTACGCAGGTTAAGAGGTAAGAGTATCCATTTGAATCTGGTAAAGGTCCTACCAAATCCAGATGAACATGGTCGAAACGAGCATCGGGAGTTTTGAACGAGCCTAGGGGACATTTATTGTGTCTGATAACCTTAGATTTTTGGCAGCTTACACAGGAGCGTGCCCACTCCCTCACGTCTTTATTCATGCCAGGCCAGCAAAACCGTTCTGCTATAAGCTTGATGGTTGCACGAACACCTGGATGAGAAGGTTCGTGCAACGTATTGAAGACGTTGCGTCGATTACGCTTCGGCATGATTGGGCGATCCCTACCTGTAGATGTCTCACACAGTAAGGTTTCCTTACCTGTTCCCATCTGTTTGATGCGTAGTTTAAGTGTTGTGGACGATAACTCGTGCTGAAGATCAGTGTCTTCTTTTTGAAGCTCGGCGAGTTTAAGAAGGTCGATTCCTTGGAAACTGTTCAAGGAAGTTATGCGAGATAAGGAGTCTGCGACTACATTGTTTGCTCCAGAGATGTGTTGAATGTCTGAAGTAAACTGCGAAATGTAGTCCAGTTGTCGAGACTCACGGGGAGAGTACTTGTCTGAAAGAGAGCTTAACGAGAAAGTGAGCGGTTTATGGTCCGTGAAAAGAGTGAATTCACGGCCTTCGATATAGTGTTGAAAATGTCGTACAGCACAATACATAGCTAAGAGTTCCCTACCGAGTGTGCTGTACCTCGATTCGGTGTCTAGCAACCTTCTAGAGAAAAATCCCAAGGGTTGCCAGGAGTTGTTAACCCATTGTTGTAAGACTCCTCCGATTGCCGAGTCGGATGCGTCTACTGCGATACTAATGGGTGCTTCGGTGTCCTGATGTGCGAGCATTGTTGCTTTAGCGATCAGTTCCTTAACTGTGGAGAATGCTTTTCGTGCGGTGTCGTCCAAATTGATGGATTTCGCATTTCCACGAAGTTGGTCGGTAAGAGGTTTAATAAGTAGTGCGCATTTCGGTATGAAACGTCTATAGAAACTTACGAGGCCGTTAAACGTGCGTAATTGCTTGACGGTGGTCGGTTCTGGGTAATCCAGAATGGCCGCCACTTTGGTTCTAAGGGGTCGGATACCTTGAGCATCGATAGTGTGTCCCAGAAAGTCTAATGAGTCGGTTCCGAATTGGCATTTCTGAACGTTTACAGTTATGCCATGTTTTTGTAATCGTTCGAAAACAAGATCCAGATGCTTGAGATGTGTTTCTCTGTCCGGACTTGCGATTAGACAGTCATCAACATATGCGTGTACGAAGTTGAGACCTCGAAAAACGTCGACTATGAATCTTTGGAATGTTTGAGCAGCATTCCTTAGACCGAAGGGCATTCGCAAAAATTTATAGAGTCCGAAGGGAGTTATGATAGCTGTTTTCGGTATGTCGTCAGTAGCCATAGGGATTTGGTTATACGCTTTAACCAAGTCGATTTTCGAAAAGACAGTTGTACCTTTCAAGGTAGCTGTCAAATCGTGAATGTGACGCAACGGGTAACGATCGGGAATGGTTTTCGAGTTCAATCGCCGATAGTCACCAGTTGGACGCCAATCGTTGCTGTCCTTTTTAGGGACCATGTGCAACGGAGATGCATATGGGCTACTTGACGGTCGTATGATTCCTAAGTCTATCATATGGTCGAATTCGTTTTTCGCTAACCTTAGCTTTTCGGGAGCTAGTCGTCGTGCTTTAGAAAATACAGGTGGTCCTGTAGTCGTGATGTGATGTGTAACATTGCTGGTTACACACGGTAGTTTCGGTTGAGTTTGTTGTATCCCAGGGTACTTATCGAGAAGTGGCTGATAGAGTGGGTCTATCATATGTTTAACTGTGACTGGGGATAATTTGCAACCAGTAAAAGAAGTTACGCAAACGGATAAATTAGTGTTTCCGTCTACTAGCCTCTGTTTGCGCGTGTCGATGATCAGATTATGGTGTTGTAGAAGATCCATACCAATGATTGGCATAGAAACATCAGCAACAACGAAGATCCAGTGGATGGGTTTGCGTAAACCCACGTTAAGGTAAACGTACCTTTTGCCATACGTAGCGATCGGTTTTCTGTTTGCCGCCTGTAAGTTTAGGGTCGATTCGTGTAGTCGGTCGTTAGGATTTGCTGGGAGAACGCTAACTTCTGCGCCAGTATCGACGAGGTAGCGAACTCTCGTTGTCACATCTGTGACGAATGACAGACAGCTTTGTTCGCCGGCTACGGTTGCCGTTAACGCGTGCCGCCTTGGAAGTTTCCCGAATTGCTTTTCGAATCAGTCGGTTTCGTGTTGGGAAAATTGCAGGGTTTTCTGCAATTTCTGGAAACCTTTCCATACTGGTTATGATACCAGCACCAATCGGGGTTATCTGTCTCTCGTGGTCTAGAGACAGATCGCTTACGTGAAATGCTTCTGCGTGGTGTGCGCGATCTCTTACGGTCGGTACGAAGACTAAGGTAACGCGTGAGTGTGTGACATATATCATTCTGAGTCGTGTGAGGCTTTTCTTTGACTGAAAATACCTCGGTAGTAGGTTTCGTAATTTCTAGAATGCGGTCGGCAGATGCAGCTAGCTCGTCTAGGGCGTTGTTCTGGAACGAGACCAGAACTGCTTGCACCAGTTGGGGAAGTTTTGACAAGAAGAGTTGTTTGAATAGACCTTCTTCGAAAGTTCTTGGGCCTATAACCTCTCTCATCCGTTGCAACATGTCTGTCGCAGAACCGCGTTGCAGGTCGATGTTATTGAAGAGTTGATCTAACCTTTGTCGATCGGTCAGGTCTCCTCGTTTGAGAATCGAGCGTTTTAAGATTTCGTAAGGATCGGAAACGCGGTGGTGCCTTCACTACTGCGAGGAATTGTGCACGTGTGTCGATCACGCCGTGCTCGGAGAAGTCGGCTTCTGCGTAGCAAAACCAGGCTTCGATGTTGTCGGGCCAGAAAGGCATCAGTTGAAACGAAGGTGGGGACAAAGTCTTAAGCTTGAGTACTTTAGGTATCTGTTCAGTCATGATGAAGTATTGTAAGATCCATTTGGAAGGTTTTATGTGTTGGTGAAAATCCCTCCATGTATATACTTGTACTTTGTTCCTATTGATCTTCTTAGTTGTACATTGTTAACTTTTGGACTACATTTGAATTGTTAATATTTGTATTTTATTATAGTTTTTGTTTTTACCACACCTTCACTAATTCCCCATGTTTCTTCCCGAACTGCACTTATGTTTTACTTTATACTAAGTCTGAGCGGCAGCCATTTTGGTTTATCCCTGCTTTTGATTGCTTGACCTGTGTTGACTGGAATTGTGCATTTTGATTGTGGATTGAAGCACTCTTCCAGAATTGAAAACACTCTGTGTTATAGAGCGACCAATTATTACCTTTTGAACGAATCTGTACGTGATCTATCTAGACAGGATAGAATAACATTTATTTGTGGTGATTGGTAATTTTCTTGCATTCTTTATCAACTTTCTTATTTATTGTAGTTTAGATTTGATCAATTAAACAATTATTGGTTGGATAGCTGTGTGGTTATATTTGTTTAGGTAATAATGTATACTTAAATTTATGATAAATTATAGAACCGCTATCTTACCCAATTACCTTGTTTTGGTTTCAAACGGACGAGGGCGCGTATCCAACTTATCCAGGCAGCTGTCCAGCAGTCCAAACGTGGTTTGGATCCTACAGTATGAAGTACGATAATGAACGAGGGGAAAAAAAATATATATCCAAGAAAAAATACGAAAAAAATCACAATGTTTAAAAAAAAATAAAAAATAAGGCAATGATATATAGAAATCCCAAAAGGGAACAGACTCACAGTTGCAATTAGGTGTACCAGATCACGTCGGTCTCACCAATGATGATGTCACAGGTATTCAGTGTTTGACAACGCTTCTACCAGTAACACCTAATATATTTCGTTCCCACCCAGAGAAATCAAAAGACAGAGTCGAGGAGATCGGAAGAGTATATTTGGCGATGACCAATATATCGGAATTCTCTGATCTAATCTGGCTAGCGATTGCGGTTGATGTTGAGCACGGCGTTACTACACGTGATCTGGTGCGGATGCCTGACCTAGCGCCTTCAGCTAGATGAGTCCACTAAAACATACGGTCAGCATCCAATGTCGAAAACTTACAGAGCTATTTATTTTGGGGATTTATTTACCGCTACAGGGGGAACGTATCGATTAACTGGCACCTAGTCTTTGTCACGTCTAAGTGTTTGCTCGTTCCCGTTATCGAAGTACGGCATGTCGATCAATTTGTAGATTACGAACCAAACTCCAAATTAGGTACCAAAGTTTATTCGCAATTTAAAAATAGTCAGCCCAAATGTCGTTCTTCAATTTTGTAGGTTCCCGGAACAAAAAATCCCAAATATCAAACTAATAACAAAGAGAAACCGGAATGATCGAAAACAATGATATAAACAAACAAGTTCAAACGTTACGTAAAACAAATGCATCCAAAAACAGTAATATTATCAATATACAATAAAAAGGTTATAATCAGCCAAATGTCTACAGTTCTCCTGTAACAGTCTTACTGTAGTGGTGATCATAGTCAACGGCGACTCGACGTCACACTACAAATTGAATACTTACTGTTGATTATAAACCACAGGTATCAAAAAGATCATCAGGTAAGCGCAAGGGATACTCATGAGTTTGTAGGGCCTCACTTATTCCGGTTGAGTGATCGACACATGAATGGACGATACTTATTCATACATAAAGTTGTAATAAATCCATCCTGGGTTTTATCACATATGCAGTCATACACATTGGTTTCAATAATATTTCCAAAATAATCAGTGATTTTAAGAAGAGGTTGATTTAACATACGAAGCTAGGTGATTATGAGTTACTCGACAACCCCTTATTAAGACCGAAATATGTCAGATAAAATAGGCATTCACTTCCTTGCTTGGTGAAGATACTTAATTTTTAATATTGCATTATGAAATTTTTATTTGATTCACACGCCTACCTCTCGCTTCCCCAGCTTCCCGTAGTGTATAATAAGCCACACAACGACCATCATAAATTATTCTGATTCCTTATATGAAGTGGAGCAAATATAAGCACTTCAAATACAACATGTCTGTAACATACATTACAAAATGGAAGCTTTTAGTCAGAATATTAAGGTACGAGAAACCGGCCGTTTAATAAATAGGTATATATGTATTTATACCTTAGAGAATAGCTTATAGGGGAAGATAAATGCCAATATAAAAAGTTCTCTGAGTCTTCGACAACGATACTGACTTCATTAGTTTTGCAGTACTCATCATAGCTGAAAGCACTCGGTCAAGCATTCCCATCAGATTACGAGGTGGTAGGCCGTGCTACACACTCCGTACCCCTACCAGCCATCTTAGATCAAACGCTTCTCGGTATATCAACAACTTTCGAATTATGTCTTCAAACTCCTACATATCTGACTTCTGACTTGGCTGGATTGGTTTCGTTCGATTATAAAGGCGTTACAGACAAAAGCGTTGTCAAATCCTGAATATCTGTGGCGCCTTTGGTTATGAGCTCTGTGTCGTCCGGTTCAACAAATGAAAAGTTGAAAATATTCTTTGTTGTAACATTACATGTCATTTTTAACTCTTACTCATCATGTTACTTTCTTATTCCTGTTTTTTTCGTACCATTTATATATTTCACGCCCATTATGGTGGAACAGACACCTGAACTTTTGAAAGTTGAAACTCTTATGCCCCGACTTTTCAACTCACACAATTCAAGCCTGATTCCGCTACGCAGATGCTGACACGCGTAAATACGGCGTGCTAAATCCACGTGGGCTATTCCAAGCAGTGATAAAGGCACAACGGCGTGACTGTAGAAAATACTTTACACCAAAAATGTTTACTAGTGAGGTTTCCCATCCTCGCGATACCTTAAAAACAGGGTATCTTTAAACAGAGGGATCAAATCGATCAACAGAAGTTGGACCAGCTCGTCCGAAACATGAAGTTGTAACACAGCTCAGCAACAAAATTTTGCTACATATGTGGAAGGTTAACAAACTTTTGACGAGGGCCTATCTTCTTGTCTAAGGTTCGCCAAAAGGTGCAAGCGGTTCATGTCACATTTCAAAACAGCACCATTAACGAAATGACTGCGTCTGCCAACCGGATACGGGAGATCGCTAGAACATCAAGCGCTGACGTTTATTCTGTAAATCAAGAGCACCATGCCATACGGAATGACATTGCAAACCTTTGTAATAATCTCACTCTTTATATTCAAATCCATTATAATCGTAGACGCTATAAACCCCCAAAAATGTATATCACGAAAAAGATATATCTTTAGACCATGAGGAACAGGATGTCTTCAGACTAGCACCCCTTCGAGAGATTCGACGACTAAACTACATTTCTCAGCTTTTATCCGATCTACAGCACATTTCTGGCGCAAACAATTTAGTAGCAGACATTTTTTTCATATAACTTCCTTGATCATTTTGCAAGGAGTCAGTTCTCTCGAACCCACTGAGCTTAAAAAAGAGGGCACTGAACCTCAGCACGAGTTAGCTCTCACAAACTTGAAACTGAATTTAACAGATAGAACAGGTAAGAAAACTTTGCTATGTGACACATCCACGGGTAGGGATCGTCCAAAGAGTTCCTTATCTCATTCACTGGATATGGATCTATATTTCTAAACTAGACAGCTTACAAACTCCATGCGTATAGTTAAGCCTGTTTCCACTGGAGAGCAGTCAACTGGTATTTTCTTCCAACCCGCCTTACGACCTGATAATCATTTTTGTACGCCGCAATCTATCACGTTTACCCGGCTAAACTGCATACGAAGGATCCTTCAAAGTTCTACATCACGAAGGTAAGTACTATACCATCCATAATAACGGAACTAACGGTGACATCAGAAATGACAGTCTTAAAGACACTAACTTAAAAGGAGATCACTGTAGATCGCCAACATTGGTGATCTGTGTTGATGATTTAGGGCTTAATGGAGCAAGAGTAGATACAAGAACAGAATGAGACCACTGAAGCGTGGGTCAGTCCATGGAGTGCAATCGATTGATGCAAGATGGTTGTCCTTGACACCTTCGAGGTTCGTAAGTTGTTCGATACTCAGTGACATGACTGCTGGATGGTTTGGTTAGGGACATTCCACTGGTCTTACAATGTCCTCATCAAAGCATCCGAAGGATTATCAACGCAGCTATAAAACTCTGCACTATGTTGCAGATGACAAGTTGTAGTTTATATTTCAGTTGTTTCTTTATATGTCACATCAACAGCTTTTACTAAGTTAATAAGCCTCTCCCGTTGCCTTAGGTATATTAGCAACATCAGTTGATATTAGTGACGATGCCACAGGTATTCGGAGTTTGACAGTGACACCAGTAACACCTAATATGAATCGTACCCACCAAGTTAAATGAAAAGTCAGAAGCGAGGAGGTTCGAAGATATATTTGATAAGCTATCAATATATCGAGGATTGTCTGATCTAGTCTGGCTAGCGATTACAGTAGATGTTGAGCACGGCGTTCCTACTCGTGATCTGATGCGGATGCATGACCGAGCGCCTTCAGCTAGGTGAGTCCATTAAAACTAATGTGGTCAGCATCCAATGTCGAAAACTTACAAAGCTATTTATTTTAGGGATTTATTTGCCGCTACAGTAGAAACTTCTTCAACTTCTTTTATCACTCCACTTTGTGACGAATCGTATATCATTTTCTAGCTGTGTTTAGTAGGGAGTGTGCTAACTTGGAACTGTTACTTTATCGATCTTCTTGACAATGTTACTAAAATTTTGATGCTTTGTGACTACACGTGAATTAAGAATTCCTAAAACCTACAAAACTGTTTTTACGCTCACAAATTAGTTGCTTTAACCATTTTTTAAAAATATAATAATCAAGTCTCAAATTTGTTATATTCTATAGAAATTTCGTAAAATACTGAAGGCTGGTGCTTTTTTAAAGCGCACAATATGGTTTTGTTTATCCCATCGTTGCCATAAGACATATGTCAACGTTTTATAGTGATCTAGCAAAAGAAATAGAAGACGAAGATACTCCAGTAGGTCTTTTTATATTATGATTATTCATCAACGTAGTTCAATTATAATGGAATTGTACATGAAGACAGTAGGTCTATATTTATAAAGTTTGTTAGTTCGTATTCAGATGATCTCGATGATCTACTAAATTCACTTAATCAGAAAGATGACTTAAAAGTTCGAAAGACAGGTAAAATTTTTAGGGCTATGTCTAATTGCTTAATTAGTTGTAAAACAGAATGGTGATCCCAATTCCAGCCTAGAATTCGGAAGACACACCGAAAAGACTAAAAGCCAAACAAAATCCTCAAAAACCATTCTTGATGCCCTTATAGACCCATTCGATGGTATTTTTAATCACCACATTGACCTGTTAAAGTTTCAGATCCTGTTTTTGCAAAGACAGAAAAACCTGCTTATAAATTAGATCCTGAATTTGTAGATGAATCCAAACGACGTCCTAATTCATTGACTCCTAAAAGAACAGTTCGATTTTTGGACGACGTTGGAAAAGAACACCAGGAGGTATCTGGTGATAGGCAGTTTGGTGACTCATCTGGTTTTGTAAGTTTGTTAACTTTTCGCTTAATACGAAGAATTTATTCACAACGTGTTTTTTTTTGAAACAGTACTATGCTCAAATATGAAAATAAATGGGTCATTATTATTTGCTGGTACTCATCTGACTAGCTCTCAAATTATCAACAGAGTGCTCTGATATCACTTATTTCGCAAACAAATTTCAGTAGTTGGTGACTTGATTTACATAAATTTTACCGACAAGGATGTTATGTTTATCACCTTAAAACAACGTTGAAGTTGGGGATAGTACGAGTAATATGGAAAGAATGCCAAATGTATCTTAGATTGTACCTTCCTGAAATATGCACTTCTTTATTTGCTTGGGATTAGCATACTTCGTGGTTTCATCATTGGTCTAGTCAACAAAAAAACTATTTACAAAGACTTCTCAAATTGATAGTATTAAAGTTCGATAAAAATTCTAAAGTTGGTCAAACTGTGATGGTAGATTTGACAGCACAAAACTGTCTTAACCTTGATAGAATCATCCTCACCTTTACATACAAGCTGTTCTCTCATCACGAGAAATACTACACCGAGTTTATCCGCTTAACTGATTTCAACTCAAAATATCGCTAACCAACCTTATCTACGGTTCTTAGTCAAACACTCTTTCATGAGATTTCGACAGTAATCTTTAGAATTCTATGTTTTGCAACCTACAGACAAAAAAAAGCTGAGTCGTTTTATGTTAAGCTATCACAAAATACCTATATTTCTAGGTTAAACATCCTCATCTAAACAGTTTAAAATTAACTAATTGAATGTACTTTTCGTATGTTTTGTTCGATTAATAAATTTATCACTACACTAGCTAGTTTTCTGGTAAGTACAGAAATTCATACTTATATGAAAAAACTCAATATTTTACACCGTGAAAGTTTTTCTTAGTCTCCTGTTAACGAAAAAATATATGAATATCTCATTTAAAATTATGTGACTAAATTATATTCGTCAGTCATTTAGATTGACTTGTTAATAATCATCCGCAAATTGAAATTGCGGTTTTTAGTGAGAAACATACCATGTCAGAGTTTGAAAACCAACTCAACTAATTGAATGCTAAAGTAGCTATGGTTTCAACTCTGGGTTACGTGCCAGTTGACATAAGACTTTGTCTCTATCAAACACAATTAACTAAATAGCAAACTTTGTAATTCGATGAAATTTTTTGTCGCTTATGATGGCGTGTGTACGCTTTCTCGATAATTTTAGAATCAAATCTTAACATTAAGTTTATGATGAATATAGACAAACTAGACGGTCTATGAGAACAACCATGGAATAAGGCTAGGAACCGGGGACTCCCAACCAACGAGTCCAGACTAAGATACATTGTTGGTCTTGAACTCCACTTCCCATGATTATCAAAGTTCATATTCAATACTCAACTATGAATATTGTAAATTTATCCATCATATGGCCTTATCTGTTGATAAAAATTGATGAATTTAGTCCACGTCCACGGGTATACTAAAATGGGTATTAATTTTCATGCATTACTTTCTTGATTCGTTGTCTTGTAACTTCATCTTCCTAACTCTTAAGTTAACTTGTTAGTTAGGATTTTGTAGAAGATAATGAATTTTCCCTAAAATGCCTGTGGCTACAGCAAAGATTCACGAAGAAGCCTTCAGTGTGAATATGTCAGCACTCATGTTAGTGAGGTTGGTGTGCGTCTTTCTATAATAATAATATTGTAAACCTCATAATCAAACATAGGGAATTAACAACGATTCTTAAAATACTATACTTTGACAGATTTAATTATTTCTTATGAATGACGCTCTTGATTTACACAGACTTCTGTTCATTCAACAAAAGATACCCTCGAAATCTAAAGGTCATATTAATGCTGCTTTCGGCCTTTCTCCATAATATCGTAGAAGTAATGTTGTAGGAATTTATACTTTCCCATTGTTTAGTTGAAGTCTGATATAGAGTGTTAAAAATAAGCCCGGTAATTAAGTCTTAGTTTCACAAGTTAATTAATAACTGTGTGTTTTTCTGAAATTATTTACGTCTAAAGCGAATTTCAGCTGTGTTTATTTCTATATTAACTATTTTTTTAATAAATGTGTTAATTCGATAGAGACAAAAACTTGCTTTTTTGACCAGCTGTTCTTTTTATAGATATTTATTCATGAAGGAGGGGCTATACTAAATAATTCATTTTCCATTGGAGATTCTCACTTGACCATATGAATTACACCAGTTTAAACAATTGGTACCAACCAACACAGTCCTTAAAGTTTCCCTGCCTTGTAACAATTTTAACACGTATTATTTGCGAGCTGACAACTCAATATTATCCATACTTACATAGTGATTATACTTTGAACTTACAGTGGAACTCGTGCCACCAAATGCCCTGCCACGGCCAAGGGTCGGGAGAGTCAGTTTTCTCTCTCTCTCTCTCTCTCGAAATGCTCTCACATTGCCATATGTATACAGCTACCGCCAGAGAAGTCATACTCACTGCCTTCCCTTGGAAGAGGTGTTGTTTACGAAATTGAGAGGACAAAAAGTAAATGCCTGGTGGTTTACCTGGGTTGGTGGATATGGAGAATTCACATAGGGCAGTTGGAAAACCCTGGTTTCAAACCACTGCTACACATGGGCTCCAGGATCCTAAGAAAACAAATGGCGTATAAACCTGTTGTTGATCGCTGGTTACCATAAGACTGAATCTCCTTGTGGGGCCTGATATTTTGTCGTCGTTTAGATCGATGTTGTCGAAAGGGCTCTCCACTTCACTGGCCCGTTAATCTGACTCCAATTAGACCGTATTAATGTTTGTTATCGTCTATCCTTGTATATAATCATCGACTTAAATCGCGTTAGTCAATAACGGAATTAAATAAGTCAAACAACGAGAATGGACTTTTGAATACATATATTTTCTATATGCAGCGAATAGAATATAGAGAAGCGAAACGACGTGCAGTGGAGATGGCAGGTTAGCCAACTCCCCTTTAATCAAGCGTTAATCAATATTTATAGTTACACAAAAATAAGTTACAGACATGTGATGAGTAACGGGATTAGAAGTGTACACATACCTACGCGCTCATATAAAAACAGTCAAGATTGATAAGCGAATAAATAACAAGGTCAGAATGTGACTCGAGTAGAATGAGTAGATCGGCCTGTCCGAAAGCTAGAATAAGGCATATGGGCTTAACATAATAACAGACACTACATCCTTACGTTGCTTCACTGCCTTGCAGATTAGACCTTTAGGTCAAAGGTTTGGGATGTGGCCCTCTAAAAAAACCACCTGCTTCGGTCTTGGCACCCGGACAGTATTACAGCCCACACACAAATCAAGCGACTTGTGTGGTGCATATCTATTTGATGCCTTATTGTACCAATCTTTATGTGTTTAAATATATATATATATATATAAGGACTCGTAGTACATGTTTTTCTCCTATTCAGGACTGAAAAACTGAATATACTTACTTTCAAGTAGTTAAACATTACAAAAACAGAAAAGTACAAGTCATTAGAATGGACTTACAAACCGTATCATTAACAAAACCTATCACTTTAATGGATGATGCTTACGCGTTTTAGGATCTATGAGTACTTGATCCCCGTTTTATGGTAGATATTGATAGTTGATGACTTCTCAATAAAATAAACTACACAACCTACATTCTACTGCTACTCAATATTCAAAAAAAAAATATGATCAACTTGAAATGATTAATCACTTTACCCACTTATTAACGAGTTTGTGCCTTACTGTTTTTTTTTCTTGCTATTATTTACAATTACTATAGGATCAATTCGATTTAGACATACAAACGACTAAAACGTTATGCAATAATAACAACTCTAGTTCAATTAGACCTCAAACAGCTCCAACGCCATCAGAATGTGGAAAATTCACATTTAAAAACCTACTTGATAATGATAATAATAATAAAAGGTTAGCTACTTATTCCATTGAATGATTATATTTCAAACAGATCAGTTGATCTCAATATATCTGAATTGTGTCTGTCAGTGAAATTCAGGATCTATGTTTCTTTCCATTTAAAACTTGTCAGTAAGATATGCTTGAATCTTTATGTTGACGTTCATATTTAGACTCAAACATATGAGGTATCACTCCAAACCATTTGGGTTCTACCATTTTACAGAAGTGGAAATATAAGAGAAAACTAACTAGGTCAAAAACAATTTATTTATACTAGTAATTTAATAGTTAAATTCATTGGTCAATTGAAGCTAGACCACCATAGAAGACCTGGAAGCACTGGATGGCCATTTCGACCTGTTGTGGAACTCCTCAACAGTGCCCATCCATCGTCTGGCCTCGCGAGATTCGAAACCTGAGCCTATCAGTCTCGCGCGCGAGCACTTAACCATTAGAAAGGTAAAGGATAAATACATCCTAGTTGAGGATTGTTTTTAGACACTTACCTAATTTATACGCATTTTCAGTTACAGATTTTCAGCATTTGAAATATCAATGAAAACATTCTATGAGTTCACAGTGAAACATTGAGTGTCCTTAGTTTAATCTCACACAGGTCACGGATGCACTCAGATAGAGAGAGGGACATTCCATGCTATGATGTAACAGTTATTCAGTATTCATAGTTTTCAATTGTCCTCCAAATGATACTTTACCTTAATAAAAACCATCTACAAATAAATAAATCCTTTTCACTTAGATCAACTTTGTAATCATGTTACCTATTTTCTTCCATCAGAGAGTGCGATTATATTTAAGATAAAAGTTAAAATGTCTGTACCGTTTCTACACAATTTAAATCAATGGTCAATGATACCGTAGACTAATCTCGTGTCGTGTGATATGAATGCTGTTAATCTATACTTGCAAACGGTAAAGAGGTGATTGCACATGTATATAACATTTTAAATTTGGTATAAACACTAAACTTTCAATGATTTACTTGCAACTTCCCATTCTGTCCTAACAACTTTAGCTCTAAGAGTTGGATTTTATTTCAATGGTCTTGTGCGATAGCTAGGAATAAAGCAAGTGTGTCAACTGACTGGTAACTTAGTAATAATAACTAGTATCATACCTTTAGTGGTGATAGGATTCCACCAATCAACTTACAATGTAGCCATTAATCTAAGTGATTTAACATCGTCTCAGAGTTATATGTGGAGTGATACAAGTTCTTCAAAATTTTAGATATGCTTTGATAACGTGTACCCACAATTGATTGATCACTGGGTGGCAATCAATGTCATGCGTGTCTAGTCCTTATTATAGTGCAGATCGAATGCTATCGATCATGTTGCAATGTGGCCACCAGTCTAGGTGACTCGACACTGCGGGCACTATATATTGAGATTTAGATGGTGGTTGGAGATAGTCGACAAGAAACTCTGGACCCGGGTTTCGTGCTACTTGGCACTCGTCAGCAAGGTGTGCCAGTAATCTTGAGGGAACTGGTGCTCCCTGGTGTGTACCGTCTGGTACAAAACCCAAACAAAGGATAACTTTAACAAAATGTCCTAGATAACTTAAAGTCAACTTTTCTTTGGCCAATCAAACACAATCATAATAAACACATCATAATTTATTTATATCATTCTTTATAGCGGTCTGTGGTTTCCTGTTTTTGAAATTCAGGGACGAATATAGTCAATTTTTATTTACACACATCCTCTTTGTCTAGATACCTCCGCTAGTTACAGATTTATTGTATTTTGGGTATCATAGCTAGTTATGGAATGGTTAGTGAATTTGAGTCTTAATGTAAGTTTATACTTAGATTATGGGTCCTGAATAGGATGAAATGTGTATCATTCAGTCTACAAAATATATGATAAGCCTGTAATCCCTCTAGGGTTACTGCCGGTTCCAAACTCGGATAAAGGAGGAGAGTTTGTATCATTATATAAATGTAATTGAAAAAAAACACTACTTTCTTCTATTCATTTTACTCTGTTTGTACTTTGTTTTAAAGCTCTTCAAATCAAATTCTTAATCTTTTATCCGATGATAAATTAATTGACAATTCAAAATCAATGAAATCTACTCGATCTCATACACGTCGTCCTTCATCAATAGAATCAATTCATCCAATTTCAAGTAAGAGAAATATTATGAATTAAAGTTTATTCAACGAATGTGGTTTATGATTGTTAAAATGAATAAATAGTGTGATAAATGTACTACTGGTGTTGACAGATATAAGTAGTGTGTAGCATCAATCGGAAGTGACACACCTGATGACAGAAGGTTAAGAAGATTAACGAAAAGGAGAACGAGAACAAAGAATGGTATAGAAATGAGTCAGTCAGTCAGTCAGTCAGCTACAACAAAGGACCAGGCACATATGTGCATCGGTCCAGGTTGCCATACCTCATTAACGCAGCAAGATGGACACCGGATTCATAGGAGTGGTTAGGTCAAAGGTGGTAATACATAAGAGAAAGATTGCATATAAGGATATAGTATAGGAAGAAAGAATTAGTTCGTAGAAAGAAAGATATGAAGTGATTTTAATCTCTTAGTTAAAGGGAAGACAGGGAGTGTATACACCGACGCCATTGTGATCGATTCTGAACCATGTCACACAGAGTCTCCAACCATTGATTACGATAGTCACGCGGACCCCAACCAAGTAGTCTGCATCTACCAACATGGCTCAGACTAGTAGTGACTTCAAGTACTGATGCAACGTTTTGGTTTGGCCACCCCTAACTTTCTTCCAACCATTCCGAACACCGGTTAGCATTTCACGTCGTGGTAATCGGTGTTCAGGCATACGTAACACGTGGCCCAACCATCTCAGTCGATGAAGATTAACAACCTCATCAACTGATTTACCATCATTCCATAATACCCTGCGTTTAACCTGACTATTACTTACCCGGTGATCCCAGCAGACGCCAGTAATATTTCTAAGGCATCTGTGGTCAAATACTAGTAGCTTACGAATATCTTCTACTCTTAATGGCCATGTTTCGCTGCCGTAAAGTAAAACGGAATGGACTGCCGCGCAGTATACTCGTCGTTTTATTGATAGACGGATATCTCGCCTTCTCCTTAGGTGACGTAAGTTGGCAAAAGCCAAACGAGCTTTTCGAATCCGTGCTGAGATTTCGTCAGACACCAACCCTTTAGAGCTGATGAGACTTCCAAGATAAGTGAAGTTGTCAACGCGTTCGACTACTTCACTCCCTATCCTTAGTTCAGGTGTTGACGCAGACCAGTTCTGAAGCAACAACTTGCATTTCGAGGGAGAGGAGCACATTCCAAACATTCTGGCATTGTTGCTCAGTGCTACCAGAAGACTCTGCATTTTGTCAGCGTCTTCACCAAACAGGACTATGTCATCTGCGTATTGTAAGTCGACAAGTGGACCTCCTGGTTGGAGATCAATACCCGAGAATTCAGTCGACGAGAATGTTATTTCTACCAATAGGTCTATGATGAAGTTAAACAAAAAATGGAGAAAGTGGACAGCCTTGACGGACACCACTTGAGGTTGTCCGTGTGTCTGTGTGGAAATGAAGGAACAATCAAATCTGAGATGATTGATTGACATTTTGTAAATGAAGTGTATATTGTATGGTTCTCAGATTTTACTAAGATGTTCTGTAATTTCTATATTCAAATACATTCGATTGTCCCCATTGATGTTCTCGTTCACTATGATAGAATAGTGCTCGATAGATAATATACAATCATACGATGTGACCAAGTTCTTTTTTTTTGAAGTAGACGTCAGTGAACAGAAATTGCACCAATGTCTATTAATATTAAGTCAAACAATTAAATTAGCTTGCGTTGTGAAGTAGATTATACACCTATTACTTTCTTACTTACGCCTGTTACTCCTAGTAGAGCATAGGCCGCCAACTAGCATTCTCTGATCCACTCTGTCCTATGTCCTCCCTTCTAGTTCTATACAATTTTCGTTTATTCTTCTCATGTCTGTTACCATTTCCCGGCGTAATGTGTCCGTTGGCCTTCAGGATTCCATGTGAGGGCTTGTCTTGTGACGCAGTTGGGTGCTTTCCTCAATGTGTGTCCTATCCACTTCCAGCGCTTCTTCCTGATTTCTTCCTCCGCTGGGATCTGGTTTGTTCTTTCCCACAGTTGGTTGTTGATTCTATGATTACTGTACATATTTTAATTAGATAGTCTTTTACATAAATAAATAAATGTTAATTTCTATATTTTAAAATGTTGTTCTTTATCATTAGTCACTCAACTACCAAATGATTTCGACAAACTAGACATTGATCGTCCACGTTCAACATCCTCTTCATTATCATCATTTGATAGAGTAAGTTGTATTAATTTTTTGAATACAGAAAGAGAATAAGTAGTAATAAATGATATAGAACTCATATTGGATCCTGACTGTCCAAGATCTCTTTCATTTAGAAATTGTATCTTACTCTTTTTTTCTCTATAATGAATGTAATAAAAACTTCAAAGAAATGATCCATAGGATTCGATCTGCACTAAGAAGGATCTGACATATATGACATTGATCACCACCCAGTGATTAACCAATTGTAATTTGTAGTTTGAACAGTGTCTCGTAAAGTTTCAAGCTATGGAGTTACTCTATCTTGTAGATTTCACTATGGGATCAATTTTATTTCCAATAAATGTGATTACTATATATCTACATTTAACTCCGTAGTTCCACTTCATAAACAAACTATATTGTCATTGTCTATTAGTAACCAAGTGCATTTTGTACTAAACATTTCATGTTACAAATACATAAATAAATGTAGCTGGTAATTGACATAATGATAATTTTCAGTTAATAGTTGAGTTCATGAGTCAGTGAAAGCTAGACCACCATGAAAAACCTGGAAGCATTGGATGGCCGTTTCATCCTAGTATGGAACTCCTTAACAGTGCGCATTCACGATCCCGCTCGCGAGATTCAAATCCAGGACATTTGGTTTTTCTCACGAGCTCTTAACCTCTAGATCACTGAACCGGCATCCAATGGTGTTAATAACTAACTTCAACTAATCCACGAAATTACACCACCGTCCACCAATGTCTTCAGTGAGTTACTATCTCACAACAGACTTGGTTGAACTTCACTAATCACGGATTCTCACTAGAACTTCTGGAAATTTTCTGTTAAATATTTATTTATTTATTTATTTTAACACATAGATATTGGCACAAGGAGGCACCAAACAACATATGCGCCACACAAATCTCATTTGATTTGTGTGAGGGCACTGATACTGCCCGGATGCCCAAACCGAAGCAGGTGGTTTTCTTAGGGGGCCACTCTCCGAGCCTTCGACCTGAAGGTCTGACCCACAAGGCAGTGGAGCATCGTAAGAAGATGCAGTCCAATGGTAGCCGGTGACCAACAATTGGTTCATACACCATTTGTTCCTGCAGGATACTAGAGCCCATGTGCACTATTGGTTTGGAATCCGGTTAAAGTGCCGAACATTCGCTTTTCGTCCTCTAAATTTCGTAAACTACACCCCCGCCACGAGAAGGCAATGAGTAGGACTTCTCTGGCATAGGCTATATACGCGTGGCCATGTGAGAGCATTTCGAGCGGGAGAACGGACTCTTCCCACTCTCAGCCGTACCAGGGCATTTGGAGGCTTCTGTTAAATAAAACCAGTACTTTCTCTGTATCACCTTTTCTCTTACACTCTCTCAGAAAAATACTAATTATGAATCTATGGAGTCGGAAGCCCAAATTAAACGTCTTGAAATGGAACGTGATAATTTAATTAATTTATTAGAATTAATTAAAAAACAACATCGTGAAGAACTACTAATTATGGAGCAAACTTTAAAGTAAGTTTAGCGCGTAGAACAAGAATCATGATGGAAATTTTATTTGCTCTTTTTTATGTCGTTAATTCATTCAATTTTGTTGCTTCACATCATGAAATGACGATTGAAGACCTAAGGGTACAGGACAGATGTCTACTTCTAATATGAGGTCCATCAGAAGTAAACACACACGAAGTATTCAGGGGTCAAACCTAGAGCTTTCATTCCTCCTCATCATCATCATTAAAGCCTATTTCAAGTAGAAGTAGGTGATGAAAAACATCTAACTTTGCTACAAATCTCTTCTCCATTAAATTTAAGATTGATTTATTTCAAACATCAGTA